>NC_142081.1:90536033-90851241 GCF_054644295.1 Miniopterus natalensis
TAAAACTAATTTATACAGGGATTATTCCAAGAATGTGATCTGAAAACCTTAAGATGAACTATTAAGTAGTGACTGAATTAATCTTAGACTGACCAGCATCACATCTCGTTGTGGTTTCTTTATTCTCTGTCATCTCTCTCTCTCTCTCCCCCTCTTTTTTAAAATCTTCACCCAAGGATATGTTTCCACTGATTCCAAAAGCGGGGGGGGGGGGGGACGGGACACGGGACACGGGACCACAATGATGTGACAAAGAAACATTGATTGGTTGCCTAGGGATCCTCCGACAAGGGATCAAACTCAAAACCTGGGTATGTGCCCTGACTGGGAATTGAACCCAAGACCCTTTGTGGTGCATAGGATGACACTCCAACCAACTGAGCCACACCAGCCAGGGCCTGCTTCTCATCTCTTACACAAGACTTCATGAAATTATTTTTCTTTTTAAAAAAGATAAAGTTGTATTAGAAGTTGTCTAACCTATTGATACAATGTAATACAAAATTTATTTTGGTGGCAGAATTTTTTAAATAATGATTAATTTTATATCCCATTTATAACCTAACAGGGTCACTCTTTAATGGTTTTTTTTCTTATTTAACATATTTTGTGGGGGAATATTATATCATACACTAGTATTACAAATTAAAATAGCCCCTATGGTTAACATCAGGAATTTCAAGGATCTGTTATACTTGTGGCTTAGATGAAATTCACAAAGTCATTTTCAAAATAGTTTCTGAACTGTATTTGCTTCATGCATACACTTTTCATAAAATGCCACCAGGAAGTATAATATTAAACAAGGTGTTCTTCAAGAGGAGCCATGCCACCTCCTAAGGGCTGTTCTGACATTGAAAAGGCATTTGTTTCCCAGTTAGGTTATATTTGAACATTTACATTTTAGAATGATATTTTTTTATTATAAGTTACTTCCTTTGTATTTTCTTTTACTTTGATAGGTCACTAATAAGCCTATAATATAATAAATCCCACAAATGTTAACATTATAGATCTATGTCCTATAAAAATTTAGGTACTTAATTTTTCTATCTATATCCTATGAATTTCATTCAAAGATACCAAAAGGAAGTTATAAAATACTTATTATAAAAAGTGTTTAAGGGTTAAAAACAACTACTTTAAACAATAAAAATCATATACTCAATGTCAACTGTGCCAAACCTTCCAAAATTCCTCCCTCAAATTCCCCGTTACATTAGTAGACATATCTGCTCTTCCAAGATTCTGACTTGATCATCATCAAATCAAGACATTTGTCCTACTTCCTTACACGGCTCTGAGCCCTTGAACACACAATACCACCTGATCCACTAATCAGTGTTCCACTACAAGGAGGAGCCTAGAAATCCTCAGCATTTTCCAAGAACCAAACACACATGCAAAATTCAAAGCCATGTGACTCCAAAAGAGGGGCTTGCCCTAATGAAAAGATGGTATAACGTGGCTGAACGTTCATTTAAAAAATAGGTTTGGAGAACTTACTCAAGTCACTTAGTTTCCACAAATGAAAAGTGAGGACCCGGCCAGATGTGGCTCAGCGGTAGAGCGTCGACCTAGGATCCAGGCGATAGGGGTTCAATTCCCGGTCAGGGCACATGCCCGGGTTGTGGGCTCGATCAATGACTTTCTCATCATTGATGTTCCTATCTCTCTCTCCCCCTCTCCTTTCCTCTCTCTGAAATCAATAAAGATATATTTAAAAAAAAAAAAAAAATAGAAAAGTGAGGGAGTAAAGCCCAATGAGCTAAAAGACCTTTTGGGGCTTTATTAAACGATGACTCCATGAATAAAGTAGTTACGTCAGTGCCACCTTTAGGCAGAAAATCATAGAACCAAGACCTGGAAGTTCTCTCTCCCCTCCAGACAAATACTTTCTTAAGAAAGAATGGTAATAAACCTAAAGGACCTCTATAAACTTTGAAACAGGAAACACTTTCAAAAATTGTTGGCAAAAAATGTCCAGTCATTCTAGTATCACTGACACTAACACTTTCTACAAGACTCCTTATAGATGAACATATTCACAGAATGAAAAGGATGATTTAAATGTATTTTAAAAGAAATAAAATTCTGAGAATTCACAAATTCTTAACAAATAAAATTCAACATCCCAGAATATTTACTGTATGAGATCTCATATATGCTCTCCAATAGAATTTAAACCCTTAGGATGTAAGTCATTAAGTAGTAGGCTTTTTCTTTTTCCTCTAAATTGGCTAATGATTTTGGATCCCATCTTCTACTCATATACACAAAGGACAACTCCATGGAATATTGTGCAACCTGAAATCCCAGGCTGGCTCAAGAACTCATAATTCAAGACCTCCTAACTTAAGGAGCTGTGCTTCTCAACCAACTGGGCATCGCAGCACTTACAAAAATTTAGGTATTTGGATCTTTTCCAACAGGTTCTGAGTAAGTAAACCTGAAATGACCTTAGGCAGCTTTCTTTTCCACTGAGTCAGAATCTGCAAAAATCAAACAGGGAATGAGCATTGCTTTTTCAAACAGGTGATTTTTATCTGTAGTCTTAAATAAATAAGAACCAGAATTAAGAGAGTAAAAGGTAAGATGTCCCCAAATCTCAAGTCATTCACTTCAATGGGAGTCCCTGATAAAATATATTATGACAAAAGACACTATGTCTTAAATATACAAGCTAGCTCAGGTGCTATGAAGGACCAGAGCTACAAATACAAAACAAAATAATACTATTTGCTTGCCTCTGGCCTCTCTTCCTTACCCCAAATCTACTGTCCCTACCTCAGAAGGATATTTTGTTTGTTTGCTTGTCTTAACTTTCTCTCATCTGTAGCGTTCCCATTTCTTTCCATTTTTAAGAGCTGAAACAGCCAAATCAGAGAATCTTTAAAAATGAATTAAAGTCAAATGAAATCATCCATAGAAACCCATATATTCATTACTCTACATTTTAGGGCAAGAAATTTTTTAAGACAACTAATCTTACTAGAAGAGAGTGGAGGAGAAAAGGAAAAAAGAGACAAAGGCAATTTTTGTGCCATATAAAATTTGAGGTAACCAGATGGTGGCTGGTTTTCATTTCATCCCTCCACACACCCTGAAATCTGTGTGTCACTCCCTGACTGAACTAATCAGAACTCTATTGAAGGAGACGGCTGTGTGAATTTATTGGAAACCAAAGAAATCACTACAGAAACAGTCTCCAAAACCCAAAGATAATCCTGTAGGCTAACCAGCATCAAGATATGAATACTAAAACATAAAAATCCAAATTTAGATACCTCTATGATAATTTTAGTTACAGTAGAATGTGTCACTGTATCATTTCTCTGCAACTAATGCATAGAAGTGAAAGAAAAATCATCATACTCCCACTAAAACAACTTGCAATCAATTAACATTGTCAGCAGCAAAACTCAATTTTCTCCCCCCGTGTGTAGAGGTGAAGGTACCAAACAGATTGATATCTCCCGCTGAGAGTGTGGCTAAGTGTTTCTAAGCAACCTTGCTCCATCACCTTCTCTGACAAAAACAAGGGAAAAGAGTTTGAACTGCAGGCTGATGGAGCTCTGAATACTAATGACGAGGCAAGAAGGAATGCTTCATTATTGACTCTGGGGAGAAAAGCACAGGAGCAAATTCTAGCTGTAAATAAATTCTAATTAAAATAAGTATGTAGCTCTTATAGCTGGACCCAAGCCTACAGATGAAGTTCCTTTAGTGATGTCCATTCGTGTGATGCGGATCATTAATATACCTCCATATTTAGTTTAGCAAATGATTCGTGTATGTTTTCTGAAAATTACTTGAGGGGAAAACCTTTCAAACAGGTCTATTTGCTGTGGAATTTCTTAATCCTTTTAGGAATATTTAAACCTACTACATTCTTATATTAGTATCTCTGCCCAAGAGACCTTGCCAGTAGCATGCACTGAACTACTGTGACAACCCAGAATCAAAATTTAAAGTGTCTCAAATGGCTGGCCTTGCTGCTGAACACCACACAGCACAGCAAAATGAATCCAATTTGAATGAGAATCCAGGATGTTTTTCTACTCACACCCTTTACCTACTCTGCCCAAATTAATAGAGCAATTACTCTATAGCTCTAGTAAGATGAGTTATCATATGGTTCATCTTCCCTACCTGCAAAATGGAATGAGAAACAATTTTTCCCAATAAAAATTATTTTCTGGTGCATAGACTACCAGAAAAGAATGTATTTATATTTTTTTAATTTTAAATCAAACTGTTATGTTTTTCAGAAATAGAAATCACATATTTAATGTGTCAATTGATACTAGAATAAACTTTTAAAGATGTAACACCTCCTCAGAATACTTCAATAAAAGTATCACAGAAAATTTTTAAATCTTTAAAAGGAGAAAATTCTTAACTGAATTACCTTCTAGACACACTGAAAAAATCTATTTAGAGAAATTCTACAGAATTTTTTACAAACAAGCTGTAAAAAAATACTGCAATTACTGCATAGATCTTCATTTCTTGTTTTTAAAATTCTTAAAACATGTCATTTCCTTAAGTCGAATGAGAAGGTATTCCCATGCCAGTGAACAGGAGAAATATCGAAGAATACATCTTAAAATAGCAAGAGCAACTAACACTGAGCCAAGCACTATGCTTGTCATTCAGATGCATTTACTTCATTTTAACGAGACAAGGTGACTTCTATTAGCCCACTTGTCGTATCACCTGTGTATGTAGGCAGTCACACATCAGGTACTTGGAGGTCAGATCCAAACACAGGTTCTGTTCACACAACACTCCCAGGTTTTCAAGTGAACTCAGTCACTGAGGTAACCCACATTTTTTACATTGCTAAGAGTCATTTATTAGCATGTCCTGAATTACATACACCAATCAGATTTTTATGTGGGCAACATTTTTAATTTAGGATTTTTCTGAATTAGTTCAGGCTGAATTTATAATATTCACAGGGACAGGTACTGAGGGAGAGGGTAGGGGGAAGATATGCTAAGCACATAATTTCAAGGGATCTGCTTATTTAAGAACACAAATTATTAACCACTTTAGATACATTCTTTTCAGTAAACCCGAGCATCTCTCAACAGTACCTCACATGAGGATGAGTCATGTTGGCTCTGTGATCAGGTGAACCCACCTGCACTTTGCCTTCTCACCACTTCCCTGGATGACCTTGATTTCCTCCTATGTGAAATGGGTTCTACTTGAGAGCTTTTTAAAAGATG
Source organism: Miniopterus natalensis (assembly GCF_054644295.1). Lineage (NCBI taxonomy): Eukaryota > Metazoa > Chordata > Mammalia > Chiroptera > Miniopteridae > Miniopterus > Miniopterus natalensis. The sequence goes on from NC_142081.1 coordinate 90,541,271, forward strand.
AAATAAAAAATACATATATGTAAAGAGACTAGTTCATTGACAGTCAGTAACTGCCATTATCACTGAAGAAAATAATTTTAAATCTCCCAGTTAAATATTCTTGATAAAAATCTCAAAAGCACTCTACCTTGTTTAATAAAAATTATAAAATGAGATTTGTCTTTTAAAAAGGTTGTATCTATTCCCCACATTTTTTACTAATCCTGGCTGTTACCCTTAAAACCCATTCTAAAAACTTGGAATTTCCCATATTTAAATTCTTTAAGCTTAAAATCATGATCCAGCTCAGGCACATAAAGATTCTACCACATAACTGGGATTTGCATCTGAGCTGCAGGGCAACCAGCATGAAAAATCAACTGAAGTGAAACTGGTTTCACTGAAATATTGTGAATAGGGAACTCAGAGAAAAGAAAGGAGATGCTAAGAGGGTAAGTCAACTCACACAGGTGCGCAACTGGGAAGCCGGAGAAATACTGTGGCAGGGGAGCAACCTCACATCCGTGGGAGTGAGGGGTCTCAGCCCCAGGCAAGGATCCCAGATTCAGAAAAACAGAGAAGGGAAGGGGAACCCCTGTAGCACTGGTGGTGGGAAGCAGTGGAGAGCCGGTTCACCTTCGAAGCTCCAACCACAACATCCTAGGCAAAGAGCGACCCCTTTGTTGCACCACCAGTGACAATCCCTCTGATCGGGACTAGGGGAAAGAAAGGCCAAGCCACAAATATCCACACCTCAGAGCTAGACTGTGAGGGAGCTGACTGGTACACCCAATAGGACTCTGAGAGGTCCTCCCCTGGTAGAACATTGTCCAGCGAGTAGGACGGGGGCTGGTCTATGTGCTGAGGGGATACAAAAAAAGATCAAACTTCCCTACCTCACTTCAATCTCAAGCACACTACAGGCACTCAGACTCCAACCTACAAATCTGCTAGATCTGCCCCCTTCTGCTGTGATCTAAGCCAAAGGAAAGGGTATGGGGCGAAAAATTTGCACCAGTAAGGCTCAGTCTGACTGCAGCATGGACATTTGGCCTGGGGCCTGGAGGAAGGTCCTGCCCAAGGTTAGCCAGCTGTACAGAAATGAAGTGCCAAGAGGGGCTGTTTTTGCTTTTGTTGTTGTTTAGTTTCTGATACCCTCCCACTTTGAGTGGTGGCAAGGGAGGGCCAGGGAGCCAGGCAGAGTTGAGGTGTTGCGACAGTGTCTCCCAGGTCAGTTTCTGTCCAGGAGACAGAGGGATGCGTGCTGGGCCATTCAGCAGCAATACAAGGAAGCAGATCCAAGTTCCCCTGTGAGTACAACACTTGCACCTTGGGAAAAAGAGATGGGTGCCCGTCCCCAATCCTACATACTACAAGCACTACCCCCAACACAAGTCTTTTAAATAACTGGGCTAGGTCCCAGATACACCCCCAGAGTGAAGATCCACCAGGTAAAAGAGAGCAACTCGGAGCAGGGACATTCAAGGGATTTCAGAGGACCCGCCCACTGGACTGCTTGGGGCTCTGCGTTACCAAGTTTCAGACTGGTGGCCAAAAGCCAGGCAGGGATAGTGACTGACATTGATTGCACAAGATAACCTACTAGGAGGCCTGTGACCTGCACACCATTGTCCAGTCTTGGACAATGGACAACTTCGGAGCAAAACCCAACGAGTGTGACAAACAGTAGATCCAAAGAATGAACACAGTAGGCACAAAAATCTGCAGAGCCGAAGTCCACTTTTTTCCTTTATTAATATTTTGTATATAACCTTTTCTTTTTTTATATTTCACTTCGTTTATGCTTCTTTTTTCTCTTATATCCTTTATTTCTCTTCCTTTTCTCCATCTATCTCTTTCTCCTTGATATTTTTATTTTTATTTTTTCCACTTTTCCTATTCCATATATTATTTTATTCCTTATTATTACCTTTTAAATTATTATTTCATATATATTTTTCTCTTCCTCTCTTCTATTCTTTTTTTCCTCTCTTTTCAACACCTTCTTTTCTTTCACATGCTCCTTTTTGATTTCCTTCTTCCTGCCCTAATTCTTTTGGTCTCTTGTTTTACAGTATCCCTTTTATTTTATTTCTTCGCTTTCCACCTCTTTTCTTATTCTTTTTTTGTTGATGGTGGGACTGTCTTTGTTCTTATTATTACGTTTTATAATGTGTGTGTGTGTGTGTATGTTGTTTTCAGTTTGGTATTGATTTGCCTTGTTTCATTCTGTCAGCACCTGTATAAGAGCTGCCATTATGTGGAGTTGAGCCTCACAGTCAGCCCAAGGACCAATCACACCCATGAAAGGGACACCAGCAATCAAGAACCAATCACAATAGGAGGGTTCACATAACCCAAAAATGGGACATTTCTAGAGGACCAAACTCAGAAGACCAAGGGGACTAAACCACTGGGCCCCACAAGACACCGGCTACATAAGGCCAGATCACCAGAACTGGGAGTCACAGCAGTTCTGCCTAATAAAGAGAAACAAGAATGAAGAGGAAGCAAAAACGGAGAGATAAAGAAACAGGACCCAAATGAAAGAACAAGAGAATTCACGAAATGAGCTAAATTAAATGGAGATAAGCAATTTATTAGATAGAGAGTTCAGAGGAATGATTATAAGGATGCTGAACAACATGAAAAGAGACACAGAAACTATGAAAAACAACCAGTTGTAAATGAAGAATAACAGAGCAGAAATAAAGAACACACTGGAAGGAAGGAGAGATTAGAGGAAGCCGAATATCAAATCAGTGAATTAGAGGACAGTAGGAAAAAAATCACTAAATCAGAGAACAAACAAAAAAACAAAATAATTAAAAAGCAGAAGGACAATTTAAAGACGCTTTGGGACAATATGAAATGTAACAACATCGACATCATAGGAATTTGAGGAGAAGAAAGTGAGCAAAAGATGGAATCCCTGTTTGAAGAAATAGTGGCAGAAAACATTCCTAACCTAATGAAGGATAAAGTCAACCAACTGCAGGAAGAGAGTCCCAAACAAGATGAACCAAAGGAGGCCCATGCCAAGACACATCATAACTAAAATGCCAAAAATTAAAGACAAAGAAAGGATCTTAAAGATAGCAAGAGAAAAGCAATTTGTGACCTATAAAGAACCTTCTATAAGGCTGATAGCTGATTTCTCAACAGGAACAGTATAGGCAAGAAGGGAATGGCATGAAGTATTCAAGGTAATGAAAAGCAAGGATCTGAAATCAAAACTACTCTATCCGGCAAAGCTATCATTTAAAATTGAAGGTGAAGTAAAGAGCTGCACCAACCAAATAAAAGAAGGCTAAAGGAGTTTATTACCACCAAATCAGCACTGGAAGAAATGTTAAATATATGCTTGAAGAAATAGAGGGTGAGAAGAATACAGACACAAAGAATTAAAATGGCAATAAGTACTTATCAATAATAACCTTAAATGTAAATGGATAAAATGTTCCAATCGAAACACAGAGAGAAGCTGACTGGATAAAAAAAGATGACCCACATATATGCTATTTACAAAAGGCCCACCTCAGAACAAGAGATTCACACTCATTAGAAGTGAAAGGATGGGAAAAAATATGCCATTGAGATGGTAACAAAAAAAGCAGAGGCAGGGATACTTATATCTGACAAAATAGACTTCAAAACAAAGATCATAATAAGAGATAAAGAAGGTCACTACAGAATACTAAGGGATTGATCCAACAAGAAGATATAACCCTGGTAAAAATATATGTAGCCAATATTGGAGCACCTAATTTTTATAAAAACACTTGAAGGATTTTAAAAGACACAATGAAAGCAATACAGTCATAGTAGGGAATTTTAACACCCCACTGACGTCACTGGATAGATGTTCCAGACAAAAATTCAAAAAGGCAACAGTGGACAAACAACACACTGGATCGGATGAATTTAATTGATATTTACAAAACATTTCATCCCAATGCTGCAGAATATACATGTTTCTCAAGTGCACATGGAACACTCTCAAAGATAGATCTCATCTTATGACACAAAATAAGTCTTAAAAATTCAAAAAGATTGAAATCATATCAAGCATCCCCTCGGATCACAATGCCATGAAACTAGAAATAAACTGCAATAAAAAGACTCAAAAACATTCAAATACATGGAAGCCAAATACTATGTTATTAAACAATGAGTGTGTTACCAATGAGATCAAGGAAAATAGAAAACTTCATGGAAACAAAAGTATATGAACACAAGACAACCCCAAATCTATGGGACATAGCAAAAGCATTCCTGAGGGAAGTTAACAGCAATACAGGCCTACTTTAAGAAGGGGGAAAAATCTCTAATAAACAACCTATACCTACAACCTACAAGAACTAGAAAAAGGACAACAAGCCCAGAGTAAGTAGAAGGAAGGAAATAATACAGATCAGAGCAGAAATAAATGACATAGAGACTAAAAATACAATACAAAAGATCAATGAAACCAAGAGCTAGTTATCTGAAAAGATAAACGAGATTGATGAACCTTTAGCCAGACTCAGCAAGAAGAAGAGAGGACACAAATAAATAAAATTAAAAATGAAAGAGGCAATATAACAACTGACACCACAGAAATACAAAGAATCAGAAGAAAATACTATGAGCAACTATACATTAATGAATTGGACAATCTGGGAGAAATGGACCAATTCACAGAAACATACAATCTTCCAAAACTGAATCAGGAGGAATCAGAAAACCTTATATATAGGCCAATAACAACTAATGAAATTGAAGCAGTAATCAGAAAATTCCCAGCAAACAATAGTCTGGGACCAAGTGGATTTACAGGCAAGTCTTACCAAACATTCAAAGAAGAATTAACACCTATTCTCCTCAAACTATTTCAGAAAACTGAAGAGGAGGGAAAACTCCCAACCTCTTTTTATGAGGCCAGCATTATCCTAATCCCAAAACCAGATAAAGACATTATAAAGAAAATTACAGGGCAATATCCCTGAGGAACGTAGGTCCTAAAATCATCAACAGAATATTAGCAAATCAGATCCAGCAATATATTAAAAAGATCATATACCATGGCCAAGTGGGATTTATTCCAGGGATGCAAGGCTGGTATAATGTTCACAAATCAATAAATGTGATACATCACATAGAAAATTAAGAACAAAAATCATATGATCACCCAGCTGGGCATGGCTGAGCGTTTGAGCATTGACTTAGGATTCAGGAGATCGGGGTTCGATTCCCGGTCAGGGCACATGCCCGGGTTGTGGGCTCGATCCCCAGTCGGGGGCGTGCAGGAGGCAGCCGATCAATGACTCTCTCATCATTGATGTTTCTCTCTCTCTCTCTCTCTCTCTCTCTCCCCCTCTCCTTTCCTCTCTCTGAAATCAATAAAAGATATATTTTTTTAAAAAATCATATGATCATATCAATAGACGCTGAAAAAGCATTTGACAAAATCCAGAACCCATTTTTTATAAAAACTCTTAGCAAAGTGGGAACAGATGGAACATACCACAACATAATAAAGACCATATATGAAAAACGCACAGCCAACATCATACTTAATGGGCAAAATCTAAAACCATTTCCCTTAAAAACAAGACGAGGTTGTCCACTTTTACCACTGTTATTCAACATAGTACTGAAAGTCCTTGCCACAGTGATCAGACAAGAAGAAATAAAAGGCATCCAAACTGAAAAAAAGTAAAACTGTCATTATATGCTGATGACATGATATTGTATATCAAGGGTAGGAAAAATTTTTTCTGCCAAGGGTCATTTGGATATTTATAATATCATTCATGGGCCATACAAAATTATCAACTTAAAAATAACTATGAAAAAAGCTCCTAGATTTATTGAATTTTGAGTACCGCCTGTGGTTGCCTTGGCAGGGCCAGACCAAATGATGTTGCCCACCCCTGCTGTATATAGAAAACCCAAAAGAATGCAGCACAAAACTACTTGACTTAATAAATGAATGTGGCAAACTAACAGGCTACAAAATTAATATTCAGAAATTGGTGGCATTTTTATACATAAATAATAAACTCACAGAAAGAGAACCAAGAAAACAATCCCATTTACATTGCAACAACAAAAAAGGTACCTAGGAATGAACTTATCAATGGGCTAAAAGACTCATACTCAGAAATCTATGGGTCACTGAAAAAAGAAATAGAAGAAGATATAAACAAATGGAAGCACATACCGTGTTCATGGACTGGAAGAATTCACATCATTAAAATGTCCATACTACCCAAAGCAATCTATAGACTCAACGCAATACTATTAATATACCAATGGCATATTTCACAAATCTAAAGTAAGTTTAGTCCAAAAATTTATAGGGAACCATAAAAGACCCAAAATAACTGCAGCAATCTTGAGAAAGAAGAACAGGGTGGGAAGGATCACAATACCAGATATCAAACTATAATACAAAGCCACTGTAATCAAAACAGCCTGATACTGGCTCAAGAACAGCATATAGATCAGTGGAACAGAACAGAGAATCCAGAAATCGACTCACGCCATTATGGTCAATTAATATTTGAGAAAGGAGGCAAGAACATACACTGGAGTAAAGATAGTCTCTTCAATAAATGGTGTTGGAAATATTGGACAGGTACATGCAAAAAAATGAAACTAGACCACCAACTTACACCATACACAAGGAAAAACCCAAAATGGATAAAAGACTTAAATGTAAGTCACAAAACCATAAAAATCCTATAAGAAAACATAGGCAGTAAAATCTTAGCCATCTCACGTAGCACTATTTTCACCAATACATCTTCTAGGGCAAGGGAAACAAGGAAAAATAAACAAATGGAGCTACACCAGACTAAAAAGCTTCTGCACAGCAAAAGAAACCATCCTCAAAATGCAAGGACCCACTATAAGTTAGAACATACTCACCAATGACACATCTGACAAGGGGTTAATTTCCAGAGCATATAAAGAACTCATACAACTCAAGAAAAGGAAGGCAAACAGTCCAATTTAAAAATCGGCAAAGGATTTCAATAGACACTTCTCCAAAGAGGACATACAGATAGCCAAGAGACATATGAAAAATATTCAAGGTCACTAATCATCAGAGAGATGCAAATAAAAACTACAATGTGGTTATCACCCCGCACTGGTCAAAATGGCAACTATCAATAAATCAACAAACAAGTGCTGGTGAGGATGTGGAGAAAAGGGAAGCCTAGTGCACTGTTGGTGGGAATGCAGTCTCATGCCCCATTGCAGAAAACAGTATGGAGTTTCCTCAAAAAATTAAAAATGCAACTGTCCTTTTACCCAGGGGTCACACTTCTGGGTACATACCTAAGAATCCACACTCATCAATCAGAAAGAATATATGCACGCCTATGTTTATAGCAGCATTATTTACAATAGCCAAAATCTGGAATTAGCCCAAGTGCCCATCAGTGTATCAGTGGATAAAAAAGTTGTAGTACATTTACACAAGGAATACTACACAGGTGTAAAAAAGAAGGACCTACTACCCTTTGAGACAGCACAGATGTGATGCTGTTGTAATAACCTGGTTAGTATTTAATAGGAAAAGGAGGAAAGGGAAGACTAGACATAGGCATGCCATTTATACAGCTTTGCCAAAAAGCTGCATTTAACATTCTCCAAGTCTGTTCCCCACTGACTGATGACAGAAGGGAATAGACAAAGGCAATTTAGACATATGCCCAGGAAGGTCTAAGTAACATAGGAAGGTGCCTACCTGTCTGCCCAATCACAACTAGAATGGAGTCTGTGGCCAGAATAGGCGTGGCCACTGCACGCACACAAAACTGCTAAACAAAGAAGTGATCTTGCTCTCTCTTTTCACTCTCTCTCTCTTCTTACACACGCCAGGCCCTCCTGGGACTCCTGTGGCAGGGGGATGCACTCCTCTATGCCCACATGGCACAGGGCCATGTTGGACTCCACACATGGACTAATGGATTCTAATTAGCCTGAATACTGAACTTCACCTAGCTGTAACATGGAATGGACACTCTGGACACTGACCTTGTTTCTGGCTCTGCTGCAACCCCAGCTGCACCTTTCCAGCACTGGCTTAAGGGTCACAGAACTCGGGAAGTATAACTTCATGCAAATAAAACCTTTTTCCACATCCCATCCTCCCATGGGAATCTTAGAAAATTCATTTTCTGAAGATATCACATGGACTCATTCCCACTCATGTTTGGGAAATCTGGCCCATTAATTCCTCCTGTAGAAGCACCCAAAGACTATTATGCTAAGTGAAATAAGCCAGTCAGAGAAAGAAAAATATCACATGATCTCACCTACATGTGGCATCTAAAGAACAAAATAAACTGACGAACAAAATAAGCCCAGAGATATGGACAAATGGAACAGAATGACAGATCTCAGAGGGGAGGATTTGGGGTAGGATGGGAAGAGATCAACCAAAGAATATACATGCATATATGCAATAGCCCATGGACAAAGACAATAACGTGGTGAAGGCCTAACGGGGGCTGGGGCAAGGTGGAGGGAGGTAAAGGGGAGTGGGATGGGGGACATCTGTAATAGAGTCAACAATAAAACAAAAAAAGATTACATCATAATTAAAGGAAAAACCAAGGTGCCCAGTTGGGGTGGCTTGGAGGTTGAGCATAGATCTATGATCCAGGAGATCGAGGTTTAATTCCTGGTCAGGGCACATGCCTGGGTTTCAGGCTCAATCCCCAGTGAGGGGCATGCAGGAGGCAGTCAATCAATGACTCTCTCATCACTGATGTTTCTCTCTCTCTCCCTCACCCTTGCTCTCTCTGAAATCAATAAAGATTTGAATACATCTAAAACTGAATGTTTCAAGGACGTTGACATATTTGCTGAGACACTTTCACCCCTCCTCCTTTGACTTAAATGATCAAATACATTTGTCACTTAATTTCTAACCAAAACATGTAGAACATGGAGTAATAGTTTTCTGATTCGGCTTCTTTTTCCCCACAAAATATAGGTAACATATTAAAAATCAGCTTACATACTTGAGCTCATAACAAAGTTTCAACATCAAACATTTATTGATTTAAACTCCTTTTTAAATCTAATAATTACTATATTGATTAAATTAAATGTAGCATCTTTGAATGTAAATTAACATTTATTTGGGACTCTTGGTCAAATGTGTTCTAGAAAATATTTTAGCTAATTATAAAAACAAAAGCCACCACACAGAGTTTTAGAATTTCAGAAGTAAAAAAAAATAGTATCTTAAATCAACCTCTTATTTTAAATGTGGAGATACTGAGGCCTCAAAAAAACATGAATTTGCCTGACTTTGTACAATAATTATATTTTACACATTTTACAGAAAATCTAGAACCAAGATCCAGGTCTTTGAGAAACCAGGACTTGCTCTCTCTTGGAAACTGATGAGCTGAACCTGATGGGAAAAAAATTGTGGGAAAGAACTGGAAATGGTGGAGGACCTGTAAGAAGCAGTGGTAGAAAGAAGGGATTTCACTGGTTATGGCTAAGAAATAGAATCTCACAAATTACAATATTATGAGCAATCCCTCGAGTGCCTAAAAACTACTATTTAGCATGCCTGACGAGTTGATTCATTGGCTAACTAGAAGGCATTTTTTTGTAACATAGCAAGCTACTTTTACATTAGCTCCAAAACTAAAGGAATAGAAAGCATAGAAAGCTGATATTAACTATTTAAAAATTTACACCAAGAACCAAGGAATTCCCCGGTAGAAATATAAAGACTAGCTGGAAGTTTCATTATATGAGTTTAATGCCAATTCAGTTGTCTTAAAAGTTGTACTATAAAACATATTGTCCTTTGCTGTTCCAAATCACATTTGAAAGAAATAATAAAGTTCTTAAGAATGTTTCTGGAGTTGTCTTCTATTCTCTAAAGCCTAATCTTAGATCCTTCAAAAAAAAAATGGTGAGCTGGCATTTGGCTCATTGTTCTCTAAACAATTTTCAGTTCCATTAAAGACTGGGGGGGGGGGGGGGGGAGTCACATAGAAAACTGTTCTAGCATCAAGCTGCTTTCACTTCCTCCTAAAGACTTTGGAAATGGTGTGGAAATTAGAAGCACTACAGAAATCTAGCGTTAGTGTTACTGGTTAGAAAATGACTTAATGAGAATAAATGTGCTCTTCACTATCCTATTGTATCCACTTGTTTAAATGAACAAAGTGGTTATTATGATGTATATGCACCTACAAATGAAGAGTGGTCAGTCATTCACTAAATCTTAAGCATTATAAACCACTGGGATAGCCCAAAACAAATGAACTGATTGCCCTGAAGCATCCTCACTGCTGGCCTGGCCTGTTATAAAAGCTATGCCACAGACACTGAGAGGAGCTTACACTGCCCTCAATTCTCCTCTTCCTCCTCAGTAAGAAGGATTTTTAGCTGAGCATGCATGTGCTTGCCTTGCAGCAAGCTGTTTTCACATTAGTACTACAACTAAAGCATGATAAAAGCAAAAATTGCATTTGGTACATTAGAAAACCAGCCTAAAAGGGAAACAAGGTGCCCTTCTTCCTTTCTGCTGCCTGATGGTGGAAGCTCAAGCAGCCCTCTTGGGCCATCAGGTGATGACACCTCAGTAAGACAGGTGCCTGGTTCCCTAACATTAGAGCCATAATACACGCCAGCCCAAGACTGCCAATTGCTTGACCTCTTCTACATAAGAAAGAAAAAAACTTCTAGAGTGTTTAAGCCACGGTTATTATTTGGGGGATTTGGAGTTATAAAATGCTATACTTAATCCTAACAAAGTAAAGGGTTTACCAGAAAGTATTTACCAAATAATAAAAATACTGTGAAAAGGAAAATATACCCATCTTAGTTTCTGTTTTAATGCTATGAAATTTAAATCAAGTTTAAGTATAAGCCAGTAAAACAGCAAAACTCAGAAGAAAAACAGCTGTCTTTGTAAGCAAACATCCAAAGTGTCCTATTCTCAAAAGTAAATGGTCAAGAAAGCTGCTACTCTGAATGACAGGATCAGAGACACAATCTCCTTGCTTAAGCTATTTTATTTGGTTTTTGTTTTGTCTCCAGCCTTTGGAAAAAGCGAGTAAAATAAGATGCTTCTCAAATCATTTCGGGGGTAGTGTTTTAAGAATCCCTGTCTTTTCTTTTCCTCTGCCTTCTTAAATGTTCCATCAAACAGTACATCAGTTTCAGCCTTCTAAATAGAGTAAATGCAGCTCAGCCAATCTGCTTTCAGGTATAGTTAAGAAATAGACATTAAAAACATAATTAGGAAATATTCTCTTCCAGAGGTCACTGCACATATGAAATATGAGAATATATGTGAATCTACTTTGTAACACTAAAGTACCATAGAAATGATATTAGTATTGATTCTATGTTAAAACAATCAAGAAAGGAAAACATAATATTTTCCCTATCGGAAAGAAAATGTACTTTGCAATTTTCTCACTTTAATTCTCCACAAGTTTCTATAAAACTGATATTTTAAAAAATCAATGTGAATTAGAAACTAATTTTAATTCTTTCATCTCTACCTATTTAATTCATATCACTAATGCTACCATTTCTAGATATTTTATTTATTAGAGCCTTTGGTGTATATAAATCATACAATATCACAAATTCTTAGCATCACTCAGGTTATAAAACCTATGCCTGACACATAAATTTGAAGACACAAACAGGCCTAGCATGCCATACTGATTTTTCAGACCATTATTTTTCTTGGTCCAAAACAGACATGCATTTGTTGACGTGAGACTCTTTAAGTCAAACAGGCAACCCATCATTATTGCATCAGAGACTGCAATCTTATCCTCTTCTTTGTCCATGTAGACATAATATCCCTTACAACTTCCCAAAATGAAGAATGAACTACTGATATTGTCTCACAGTGCTCCAATACAAAGGTTTTCTGGTATAGCAAGGAAAGAGCTCTGTGCTTGGAGAGTAAAGATCTGTGGGTTTCTCCCTGCCGGGAGTGGCTCAGCGGCTGAGCGTCGGCCTATGATCCAGGTGATCAGGGTTCGATTGCCAGTCAGGGCACATGTCCGGGTTGTGGGCTGCAGCCGATCAATGACTCTCTCATCATTGATGTTTCTATCTCTCTCTCTCCCTCTCCTTTCCTCCCTCTGAAATCAATAAAGATGTATTAAAAAAAAAGAAAAGACACATTTATTTGAAAATTGTCATAGTGAATAACCCATAGTAACAATTCTGTTACTTATAATTTTTAAATTTGGGGGTAGGAGGTGTGATAATTGGAAACTCAGCCAAACAAGAACAAGGGAAACACAAGCTTTAATTTTTCTGTTAGACAAAGGAGAGGTTGTGATGAACACCACAAGTCTCTTCTCACTGTCAGTTAGGGATCCCTGTCCAACAAGGTTCAATCTTAGACATCCTTCCAGGTCTGTAAAAAGAATCAGTCCTAAAAGCAAAAACTATAGATGGGAATGTCCACAAGTCTAAATGTGGCCCTTGAGGCTTCCCCAACAGGAACTGACTCTTAAACCGTACAAGAGCGAACCTCATTTATCACTTCACACCTGTCAGAATGGCTGCCATCAACAAATCAACAAACAACATGTGCTGGAGAGGGTGTGGAGACAGGGGAACCCTAGTACACTGCTGGTGGGAATGCAGACTGGTGCAGCCACTATGGAAAACAGTATGGAGGTTCCTCAAAAAATTAGAAATGGAGCTGCCGTTTGACCCAGTGATTCCACTCCTTGGAATGTATCCTAAGAATCCTGAAACATTCATCAGAAAGAATATATGTACCCCGATGTTCATAGAAGCACAGTTTACAATAGCTAAGATCTGGAAACAGCCCAAGTGCCCATCAGTAGATGAGTGGATAAAAAAGCTGTGGGACATTTACACCATGGAATACTACACAGCTGTAAAGAAGAAGAATCTCGTACCCTTTGGGACAGTATGGATGGACCTAGAGAATATTATGCTAAGTGAAATAAGCCAGGCAGAGAAAGACAAATATCACATGATCTCGCTTATACGTGGAATCTAAAGAACTGATGAACAGAATAGATTCAATGACATGGGAGCATAGATGAGACTGATGAATGTCAGAGGGATGGAGGAGGGCGGGTGGGTGGAGGGGGAGAGAGTAACCAAAGAATTTATGTGCATATATATACAACCCAAGTACATGGACAATGGTGGGGAGAGGGACTGGGGAGGGGAAAGGAATGGGGTGGAACGGGTCATTGGGGAGAAAAAGGGACATCTGTAATATTTTAAACAATAATAAAATTTAAAAAAAAAAAAAAAGAGTGAACCTCATAAATGCTGTGTCTAGGAGCAGCTAAGTGGGGAGAAGACACTTCAGGCAAAGTACCCAGATGCCTAAAAAACTTCTGTCATTCCTCTGGCCATTTCTTAAATTTCCCACCTTTCCTCCCTCTGCCACCGCAGACATAATCGACACCTGGAACAGGAGCAGGAGAAAATTAGTCCCGCATACCATTCTTCTGTCCTGATCCAGAGGCCCCCATAGCCCCAGTCATGAGGATGAACTTGTCTCCAGGCCCCTGCTACCCCTTTCCTGCTATACTGTACTTCTTTCATCCATCTCCAGGACAGATAGACACTTCTGAGCCTGGACCTTCTTCCAAAGAATAAATTTTACTTTATCTTTATGTGTGCCCAATGGTTCTTCATTACCAAGCATCCAATAGTGTTTGTAATTAATGTGGCCTTTCTGGTTTTACATTAACAATAAATGGAGTGAAGACAGGAAAAGAGACATAGGAAATGAGGCTTAAATGTCTTCATTCTCTCATCCAACCAATATTTGAGTGCCTATACATGTCAAACACTATTCTACACACAGGGGATACAGCAGAGAGCCAAAGACTACTCTCATGCATGTATGTGACACTGTGAAAGTAGTAATAGACAGTAAAGTAAGAATTAAAACAGGAGGATGTGATGGAGATGAATGTGCTGATCAGGAATGATGTCTCTGAGTGTCATGGCTGAAGACAAGCCCTGAAACAAGGAGGAGCCTGTCACTCTAAAATGGGGGGAAAGCATTCCCAGCAGAAGACAAACAAGTGCAAGGCCCTAGTGTAGAAATGAACATGGTGATCTCAAGGAGCAAAAAGGAAGACCATGTGGCTAAAGCGTAGGTGGTTAAGGTGCTTAGTGTTGGTGTAAGAGAAGCTTTGAGAGCTTAGGCCAGGACTGTGGGTTTCGGAACTCAGTGTTACCAAGGCTATATAGCCTGAATATATCTGCTTCAGGGACAAGACAATATAGTCACAATTATAAGATACTGTACTCTACACTACAGCAGGCCTAAGAAAGATGCAATGGATGGTGAAGCCCCCAGAGAAGCCATGGATGGTGTCACTGTGCCAAAGGGAAGACTAGCAATAACCAGACACACACAGCCCAAGATTTACTATACACTTCAGGAAGCAACGTCACTCTAACCTTCTTCACTCCCAGGCTCCAAACTCTCTCTCCCTAAACTGTAGACCCAACACAGACCCAACTTTTAGGAACTCCAATCTATCCACCAAGTTAAGAGGAAACTGTTAATCCTTAATTCAAGGACATTACAATATAGGCCCAACTTATGTTTCAGATTCATAATGCACTATTCTCAATAAAGCATTGCATGTTCCCTATTTGTTCATAAGCCTCAAAACTTGCCACTATTATATTACTTGCCTATAATAGAATTGATGTAACAAATTCCATGACAACAGAAGGTGAAACCTCCCTACTCTGAATCACCTGGGACATTACTTTTACCTCACTGGGTGACAACTAACACAAGGACACAGGTTATGATACAGACGATGTAACTGACATATCCGTCTACTAGAATGTAACATTAGGATGCACTCCATTTTATTAGCACGCTATGGGAATGCTCCCATAGCACCTACTACAGAACCTTCAAAGAAATAAGCCTACTATGAAATCCACTATGTTCTAGGCAACACATAAGGAATTTCACTTATATAATCTCACTTAACTCCCTCAATTCAATGACATAGGTATAATAATACATATTAAAAAAATAAAGTCTCAAGAGATGAAACAACTAGTTCAAAGTGACACCAAAGAGGCAGAGTCAACAGAATTATAGTTTCCTAAGATCTGGAGACCCTGCTTCTTGCTTCCTCCTCTTCCATTTTCATTCAGTAAATTGTTACTAAATACCCACTTCTGGGCCAAAAACTACTCAGATTCTATATATGTAAAAGTGAGCAAAATGAAAAACAAATGGAAGTAGCATCCTGTTTTAACAGTTTAAAAGAAATGGGCCCCAGCCAGTTTGGCTCAGTGGTCAGAGTGTTGGCCAGCAGACTGAAGGGTGCCAGGTTCGATTCCAGCAAAGGGTATGTATCTTGGTTACAGACTCGATCCCTGGCCCCAGAGCACGTGCAGGAAGCAACCCATTGATGTGTCTCTCTCACATCAGTGTTTCTTCTCCCCCCCCACCCCCGCTCTCTCCCTCCCTTTTTTTGTCTCTCTCCCTTCCAATCTCTCTGAAAAGCAATGAAAAAAATATCCTTCGGTGAAAATTTTAAAAAAAAGAAAAGAAATGGGCAGTGCCTTGGCCGGTGGCTCAGGTGGTTGGAGCATTGTCCCGTGCACAAAAGGTTACAGGTTCGATTCCTCGGCAGGGCACATACTGAGGTTGTGAGTTTGCTCCTTGGTCAAGGCATGTACAGGAGGCAACCGATCGATGTGACTCTCTCACATCCATGTTTCTTTCTCTCTCTCCAAAAATCAATAAAAACACACCCTTGGGTGAGAATTTTTAAAATAATAAAAGAAATGGGCAGTGAGAAAGACATAAATATGTTATTAATGTGGGTTTGAGGCAAAAATGCTACGGAGTAAAGAGTAGTGGTTGGAAGATAATAAAAGAGCTATAAAGGAGGGAAATAATAGATGGGAAAACTGCATGACAGAGGTTCACATTGTAAGTGATCAAATTACAATAAATTCTGATCTTGCTTGAAAATTGTGTGTGTGTGTGTCTTCATATATACACGCATATATTTAAAGTTTTTGAAAATATAACACAGTTCTTAATTGAGCACTACTTTGTACTGAGTATAAAAAACAATAAATGCAAGAATGACAGACAAAATAAACCAATCAAATATTCAGTAGTCACAGAGTTAACATCCATTTTTATGATACAGAATGTGTATCATTTGTAGTCACCTATTCAGATTAACTAGGGCACGCACACACGGAGAAACACACACGTGCATACAACACACTTTCCAGCAAGGGAACCTATAAATCACTGAATACCTCGGAGCTATTAGAAAACAGTAATTCAATTCCTTAAGCTAAATTACATTTCAAAATTTCCATCAACAGACTTGAATAGAACCTTGAGTGATTAATGTTTTATCAGCAATTACCCAGACAGGAACAGAGAGCCTGCCATTTCAAATTTAGAATGTTAGTCCAGTACCACTGACACAGTAAAAGCCTGAGCTATCATTTGTATACGCATTATTACTTAAACTTAGTAGAAACTTGAAAAAGTTTAACTTATTTAGTAATTCATTTCTGTCATTTAAGACTTGATACTGTTTTCTTGCTAGAAGCCAAGAGACAAGAAATCTTGAGAAAGAAGCCTTTGAAATCTCAGCTAAAAGAGATGAGTAATTCTATGATCCAGGCTCTAGAAAGGAATACTGGCACAGTTTTACAAGCTATTGCTCCTCAGCTGTTTGAAGCTAAACCATTTTTTATGGATTTACATTTATTATAGCTTACAATTATGACTTATGCCTCTTCCCAAGCAGTCAGACTACAGCTTCCTATTCGACCTCACAGAGAGCAGAGGAAAGGTTTATTAGTTACTTTAACAGACAATCAAATGCCTTAAGGACAACAAAGAGCACGTGGGATGTGATCTGTTAACAAAGACTTCCTGTTCAATCAAAGCATGCTATTTGAAGGACCTAATATGTGTGTAAATCAATTTGTAAAAACAGTGTCTTTGAAATGACCCATAATTTGCACTTAATTACATTTAAACATTTATTACATTTAAAAACTATTACACTGAATCTCATATTTACAACTACTACTAGAGAGCCTAAATTAAATTGTATAGTCATTTCTGTTATAAAGAAGTAAGCTAGCCCGGCCAGGCGTGGCTCAGCGGTTGAGCATCAACCTAGGATCCAGGCGATCAGGGTTAGATTCCGGGTCAGGGCACATGGGGCTTGATCTCCAGCTGGAGGCGTGCAGGAGGCAGCCGATCAATGACTCTCTCACCATTAATGTTTCTTTCTCTCTCTCTCTCCCTCTCCTTTCCTCTCTCTGAAGTCAATAAAGATATATTTTTTTTAAAAAGCAGCTAAATGGGCTTCTGGCAGGATTTTTTTCTTAACTTTGTGACCCACTTATTTACACAAATATACATATCACTGTACCTCTTATATAAAACTCTTCAACTCTCTTCTCACCTGGCTTTGCCAGAGACCAGAAAAATTCAAAAATAGGGAGTTAGTCACCCCAGGAGTTATAAAGGTAGTTACCCTACCCATCAAGTCTTTTCCGAAGGTAGATGGAAACAGTGAAAGCACAACGGGCTTTAAAAGAAGTCAGATCTAGGCTTTTATCCCAGTATTGGTGCTTCTCATGTAGGGCATATTGGCAAAGTGATTCTCTAGGCTTCAGCTGCTTCATAATAGCACCATGGGATCACTTGCCTCATGAAAAAAACAGCAAACAAAGTTTAAAATATGTAGAACAGAGCCAAGCAAATAGTAGACACAGAGTAAAGAATGATTATCATTACTATTATTGATTTGCTTATCAAAAATACTAAACTTGAGGTTGGAGTTCACAATTCGGGAATATCTGAGATCTTCCTAAGGGTTAAAAATCAAAATATACCCAAAGAATATTGGGATGTAAGGCTCAGAACATAGTTTGTAAAATTCTGTCTTCGTTGTTCTGTTCTAGCTTTAAAGAAGTGAAATCAGCCTCTGATTAAGTTTTTAAAAGTCATTCTTGTGGAATGAGGGAGAGGATATGAATTTTCTCTCAGCAAGGCAAAGATTAATAAATTGAAAATACTAAATATGCAATAGAAATGTATACTGCATTGCTGTGAAGTATTTACTGAATGTTCATTCATCAGAGTTTAAAGAAATCCTTAGGAAACCAAGAATAAAGGGCTTTTGCTTGCAACTAAAACTTTGGCTACAAAGTACTACAAAATATGACTACATGTCTCAAAAAACCTTACAAGGTACAATGTCTCCAATTTGGCTAAATTTCCAGTTGATTTCACTACATTTTCTTATTTATCCATAGATGTACCCAAATGGAATGTCAAACGAAATTATAAGGATGCTTTTCAGTCTGATCCATCTAAACAACTTGAAGAAAGAAGAGCTTTGATACGATAACTAAACTTTCTAGGACAAAAATAAAGTTTATGTATGTTATAGTGCAATACATTAAGTTTTTCCACTGAAACTGATACAAAGTGAAATTTTATTTTTCATTTAGTTATTCCAAATAAAAAACCTCATTATTTAGGTTAGAAAATATTCTGTCTCAGTTTATGCATTACAATGACCTTGGTTTTCTTTTACCTAGTATTTTCAAATATCATACAATGAGGATAAAAATTTTTTTTACCCTGGAGATTCCAAGATGGCAGCAAACTGAGTGGAAGCTACACTGACACTGACCCAGGATCAAACTGGAATTACAACTAAAATAGAGAAAAACCATCCTGAATAATCAATTGCAACTGAAGACGAGCTGCAGAGCACCCTCATAACCAGGGGCCTAAAGCGGAGACCCCATAGAGACTGCTAGGAAGTGCAGAGACAGGAGAGGGCTGTATGGGCTCGGCTCCCACAGGCAGCAGCTGAAGGTCGAGAGGGATATCTCAGCTGTGAGAACTTTGGGGTCTAAACCTCAGGCTAGGCTTCCCAGCCCAGGTGACCAGAACTAAGAAAGGTACCCACAAAACATCGGGCTGGGAAAAGCAGCAGGGTTTCCGTCTGTCAGGAAGAGACAGCTGAAAATGCAGGCACCCTATTAAAGGGCCAATGCACAGAGTTTCATGTGCAGCCACTCATGTTGGGCTCCAGCAAAGGGAGGGCAGAGTGGACTAGAGCTGTGTGAGGAGAATTCAGGGATGCTAGCTACGGGAACAGAGCTCACAGGGCAGCCATCTGGATTCCTTTGCTGGCTCATTCCCCGAGGACATCGTATGTGGACATTTACCTTCCAAGCAGATGGGGGTAAGCAATTGCCCCACCCTGTGGAGTTTCTAGAGCATGAAGCTCATTAAAAGACTGAATAACAATCAGCCTCTGGGTGCTTTGAGTCTTTGCTTTGGGACCAAGGGCTTGGGAAAGCAGACCTTGGTGCACATCTTGGTCCTGTCCAAACAAACCCAGCCCCAACAGAAGGAACCACAAGCTGTGGAGTGCACAAAATTTCAAACAGGGTACTCAAGGCCAGTCACAAAGAGCATCTGACATTCGCCTGCACCAGAGACAATCCAAAAGACTGGGAGTCCTAGCAAATCTAACTAATACATGGAAACAAATCCAAACAGGCAGCCAAAATGGGGAGACAAAAAAGTCCCAAACGAAAGAACAAAAGAATTCTCCAGAAGAAGACCTAAATGAAATGGAGATAAGAAATCTATCAGATGAGTTCAGAATACTGATCATAAGGATGTTATGAGAAAAGAAACGGAAACTGAAGGAAATTAAGAATGACACAGTAGAAATTAAAAAAATTAAAAAAACATTGGAAGGAATAAACAGCAGATTAGGGGAAGCTGAGGATTGGATGACCAAATTAGAAGACAGGGTAGAAAAAAAGTAATTCAATCAGAGAAGCAGAGCAGAAAAAACAAAAAAAATAATAATAAAAAAAATAAAAAACAGGAGGACAGTTTAAGGGAACTGTGGGACATCATGAAACAATATAGTCACATCACAGGAGTACCAGAAGATCTAGAAAGTGAGCAAGGGTTAGAGAACCTGTTTGAAGAAATAATGGCAGAAAACTTCCCTAACCCGCTCAAAGAAAAAGCCCCAAAAGTTCAGGAGGCACAGAGAGTCTCAAGTAACAAGAACCCAAAGAGGCCCACACCCAGACACATCATAATTAAAATGCCAAAAACTCAAGACAAAGAGAGAATATTAAAGGCAGCAAGAGAAAAGCAATCTGTTACCTACAAAAGAGCTCCCATAAGGTTGTCAGTTGATTGCTCATCAGAAATTCTAAAGGCCAGAAGGGAATGGCATGAAGTATTCAAGGTAATGAAAAGCAAGGATCTGAAACCAAGGCTACTCTATCCAGCAAGGCTATCATTTAAAATAGATCGTGAAATAAAGAGCTTTCCAGACAAAAAAAAAAAAAAAAGGCAAAAGGAGTTTATCACCACCAAACTAGCATTGCAGTAAATGTTAAAGGGACTGCTGTAATAAGAAATTGAAATAGAGAAACATAGGCATAAAGAATTAAAATAGCAATAGTTAAGTACCTGTCAATAATAACCTTAAATATAAATGGATTAAATGCTCCAATCAAAGGATATAAGGTAGCCAAATGTATAAGAAAACAACACCTAAACATATGCTGTCTACAAGAGACCCACCTCAGAATAAAAGACTCACACAGGCTGGGGAAGGAAAAAAAACTTCTGGAGGACTTTAAAGGAAAGATAGACAGCAACAAAGTCATAGTAGGGGACTTTAACACCCCACTGATTTTACTGGATAGATCGTCCAGACAAAAAAATCAACAAGGGAACAGTGACTCTAAATAACACGCTAGATCAGATGGATTTAATTGAAATATACAGAATATTTCACCCCAAAGCTACAAAATATACATTCTCCTCAAGTGCACATGGGACATTCTCAAATACAGACCACATGTTAGGGCAAAAAACAAGTCTCTACAAGTTCAAGAAGATTAAAATCATATCAGGCATCTTCTCAGACATTTATATCATGGAATACTATGCAGCTGTGAAAAGGAAGGATCTCTCATCCTTTGAAACAGCATGGTGGGATCCGGGAGTATTATGCTAAGCAAAATAAGCCAGTCAGAGAAAGACAAGTATCACATGATCTTACTCATATGTGAAATCTAGTCAACAAAATAAACTGATGAACAAAATAGATCCAGAGACAGAAGCATGGAACAGACTGATGAAGCCATGCTGGTTGGGCCGGCGGAGAGAGATTAACCTGATAACTTATATGCATATATGCATAACCCATGGACGCAGACAATAGCGTGGTGAAGGCCTGGAGGGAGCGGTAGAGGGGATCAATGGGGGGAGGGGGGGGAGGAGAATAAGACATCTGTAATATTTTCAACAATAAAGATAATTTTTTTTTTTAAAACTTTGTTTTACCCTTATGGTGCATACCAATGCTTCCCATGAAAAATAATGGAGGTGGATACCACATTATCATTTAAGAATGAAATTTTGTTCCAATTATTGCTTTTGCTCCTGAGCTCTAATACAAGTTAAATACTACAGAGTCACAATGGATCAGGTGATATTTGGCATGTCTGTGCAGAATACCTTGGGAGCAATCAAGTTTGCAAGCAATATTCATCCAACCCTAATTTTTATCACTTTTTTTGGAAAATATGCTTGCTTAGTTGAACATAACTATATATGGAATTTTCTTTCTATTAAATATATAGTAGTTCTCCCTTATCTGCAGGGGATACATACCAAGACCCCCAGTGGATGCCTGAAACTGGGGATAGTACTGAACTCTCTATATACTATGATTTTACCTATACTATGTACCTCTTCACTTAAAGGAAGCACTTTTATGGCTTTTCTTTGGCATATCTTAATTGCCAGCATCATTATTCTTGTTCTTTGAGGGTGTTTTTAAGTAAAGTAAGAGTTACTTAAACACAAGCAATACAATACCACAAAGTGAACCAGATAACCAAGACTGCTAGTAAGTGACTAATAGGCAGAGGGTGTCAAAAGCATTGACACAATGGACAAAGGGATGATTCACTTCCCAGGTGGGACAGAGAAGGATGGTGCAAGATTTCATCACACTACTCAGATTAATGTGCAATTTAAAAGTCATGAACTGTTTATTTCTGGAATTTTCCACTTAATCCTTTTAGATTGCAGTTGATCATGGGTAACTGAAACTGTGCAAACTAAAACCATGATTATGGGGGACTACTGTACAAAAATTTTTCAAAGCCTGGAGAAAATGCCAATACACACTACAGTTGCCTAACCCAATTCTTGATTTGGAAAGGAGACAACGGAAAGGAGAAGGTAAGGGCTTGTGTATTCCTAATGCAGAGATCTCAAAGAGCATAGGCTTGCAATAACAATTTTTAATATCTCAATCTTACATAAATCTAGAAAAAGACTGCTAAAAAATGTAGGGCTTTAGCTAGCTTTAGGGGCATAAATAATTAATTGCTCCCACTTGCACAGTTTAAGTATAGAAAGGGTAAATTTTACACCCCCAGAGCCAAAGACCCCAGAAGCTTCTAGGTTCTTAACGGAATGGCCAAGGAAAGAGTCCTAGCGTGTTAAAGTAGAGCAAGGAATAAGTTAGTGGCTGACAGGCATTCAAGATTATATGAGAATAAGAGCAGCTGGAAGGACCGGGTGTTCTCAGCAAGGCTGACTTTGGAGGGATAGCAAAACAAAGGCAGCACAAGGGGCTGAGAGAGACCAATATTCCTCAGAGGCATAACTGTATGTACTCCATTGTGTTTTCAATTTCTCAATAATTTTTTGGTTTTGCTTATATGTATATAATATACAACAATACCATGTTATATATTATATAATGTAGTATATGTTAAATATTTACATATTAATTTTTTGCTTTCAATTATCCCCAAGTTTTAGGACAAACAACCTGTTTAGGAAAATGATTTTGACTTTCCTATGATTTAAAACATTGCTTCTTTCTTTTTAAGATTATTTTTATTGATTGGTTGATTTTTAGACAGAGAGAGGAAGGGGGAGAGGGGAAGGGGAGGAAGGGACGAGGGGGAGAGAGAAATAAATTTGTTGTTCCACTTATTTATGCATTCATTGGTTGATTCTTATATGTGCCCTGACCAGGGATCAAACACACAACCTCAGCATATTGGACAATGCTCTAACCAACTGAACTACCCAGCCAGGGCAAAACACTGCTTCTGAGAAACAATAATTCTAATCAATATTCTAATTTTCTATATGTGGGGAAGATGAAGTTGGGTGTATTGGAGTACACAAGTGGAGAGGAGAAAACAAAGCCTGCTGGCATGGAGACCAGGAATAGTATTGTCTTTCATGACTTGCCCTGTGCCTTTATAGTCTGTCTAGTGAGCCAAGTTGGGCAATCATTGTCTCCATGAGCATGAAACTGACTATGTTTTCAGTCAGCAATTAGTCTTAAATAATTGTTCTTGAAAGAAAACATGAATCCAATTTTTGCCCTTGTGTGTCAATTAATATTTGTTAAGTTATGATCCTAACTTAGTGACTTTCTTGCAGACCCCACACCCATCTCTATAAGATCCTATCAAACTATAACCCACAAACTCTGAAATCATTTTTAGAAACTTCAAAGGCATTCATCTACTTTAAAAATGAACTTACAGCCCAGCTGATGTGGCTCAGTTGGTTGAGCGATGTCCCATGCACCAAGAGGTCATGGGTTCAGTTCCCAGTCAGGGCACATGTCCAGGTTACGGGCTCGATCTCTCAGTAGGGGACATGCAGGAGGCAACCAAGCAACATTTCTCTCTCATCGATGTTTCTCTCTCTCCCTCTCCCTTCCTCTCTCTGTAAAATCAATAAAAATATATTTAAGACAAAAAATGAACTTAGAAAAGTGCTTCCAAGAGTCAAAAAGAAATCATTAGTTAAGAATTCCAGAATGTGATCAAGTACATATTCATAAAATTTACTAAAGCACTGAAAAAAAGAAATTCTAATACATTCTAAAGAGCAAGAAGGCATCTCAGAAGTCCCTGCAGAACGAAGGAGAGATTTATAAATAATGCCTATTGAAAAGAAAAACGCTAAGATACAATTATGAAAAAGACATTACAAATATAGGAAATTTGGAATTTTAATATAAATAAAATACTGGAACATAAAATTGGCACCAGATGTCAGTTTGAAATTAAACTTATAGCTTTATTACAAAGAACTGGCCACTCTGGAATAACATATTTCAGTGTTCAGAGGTAAAAATAAATAGAACATTCAATTTGTGTTATATAAGTTTTCAGAGCACTTTTTTAATAATGAAAAAATAAAAAACATTTAAGTGAAGGAGAGTAGAATGTCCATATATGAGACTCTTTTTCCAAAATACAGTATTTATTAAAGTGAACTATTGTCAGGCATACTTCAATATATACCAGGACTTCAGGAGTAAACTGGGTTGTACCCCAGCACCAAATACATTTGAAAACTATGATGAACTAGGATAGAGGTTACAAGTCATAAAAGCCTTTAGGGTACCAAAAGTAAAGAGTTATGAACAGCTTCTAATAACGGGGATAATGCAACTGCCATGAGATCTAAAACTCTAAATCTAAACACTCCTCAATGTGCCCAACATGGAAAGGCCTTCCAGGGTCCAGCCCTGCCTCACACCCCAGCCAGCCCCTCTTCACACCTTGCCCATTATGGCCCAGAACCGCACGTCGACTTAAGAGTTACCAACACAAAATCATGTCACAGCCGTGGCAGTGTAAATACTATACCCTCTGCCAGGAAATGTCCTTGCCACTCCCCCTGCAGCTAAACTGACTCAGTCAACATTCAGGGGTCAAGTCTGAAAGCTTTCTCCATTTACCACCATTCATTCATGTTTCTTGCTCGCTCGCTCGCTCATGCTCTCTCTCTCTTCCTTTCTCCACCCCCCACCTCAAACAAAATAAAACCCACACACAGCTGGATTAAATATACTCCATTACTGTCATCATCACTACATTCTGATCACCACCTGCTAAATGCTAAAATTCTGTCTTGTTCAACACTACACACTTAGGTCTGAGTGTAGTACCTGACATTTAGGGTTAAACAAATGATAGCTAACCTTAATTTAGGGCAGACCTCATTCCACAGCTCACTCCATGACCCAAAACGCCAGTGATCACTCAGCCTCTGTTACTTATTAACCTAAATATGGATACAAATCCACAAAATGTGTATCATCAGTTCACTTCCACTCACTGGCAGACTATTCCAGAACAGACATTTATAACTAAAATCTAGACTCCCAGGAGAACTGAAAAACCTAACTCCACTAAATCTCAAGAGATACCTCACACTAGAAATATGAATTGCTATCTTCAGTTTTGTATCAACCAAGTCTATCCAATAATAAACTTTGAAAATAACTTTATGACCCTCTTCAAATTAACAACCAGTAGTGAGGGATACAGAATAGTTACTGAATGTGCACATATAACAAGCATAGTACTGGGCACATAGTACATAGATTATCTCATTTTACTTCAATAATTTTAATAGCTTTAAGTAGTATTACTTTTCTAGTTTCCAGGTACAAAAATTAAGATCACAGAGAGTAAGGCCAAAATTCAAGCTAAAGTCTACAATACTTCAAAGCCCATTCTTTTTCCACTACAACTTCATGAAAACACAATAAAACCATATTTAAATTTTTTAAAAAAGCTTTCTTGAAACTCCTTTAATCTGATAAATGGTATCCACCAAAAAAACCTTTGTTTTTAATGGTGAGAGGACACTTTCCCCAGGGTTCATGAACAAAGCACACTCACTACCATCACTTGTATTCAACATTACGCTGAGGTCTTCAACCAGCAGAAGAGACCTGAAGAAGAAATCAAAGGTATAAGGATTGGAAATGAAGATGTTAGCGTAGGTAGCTAGCTAGTTATTAATAAAGAAAGGGAGCAAATGGAATCAGACATTAAGCCTAATAAACTAGGGAGGTAAATCGGCCATTGGGCCCGATTTACTAGAAAACTAACATTCACAGCTGCCTAGGGGACCACTGAAACCTCCACTGAAAGAACTTAATCCCCGAGCAGTCCCCAAGTGGGCAGAAAAAACCTCCCCAGGAAATAACTGGTCCAATAACTGGTCCATTCCCACAGATTAGTTCCCCGCAGATTACTGAGAAGAAGAAGAACCAGTAAGGGAAAATCTCTTTACTAGCTACCTGCCCAGTAGAAACCAAGATGGTACAGGGGGAGGTAAGCACATGCACAGTAGAAACCAGATGACACAGCAAAACTTTGAGGCATGCACAGTGGAAGCCAAAATGGTGACCACAAAGGGGAAGTTTCTAGCCTGGAAAACAGATCAGATGGAATAAAGGCATGAAACCCCTAAAGATCTAGAAAAGAGATTAGATAGGGGGAACACCCAGCACAAGCTCGGGATGGATTAGGAAAGAGACTGGTTAGTTTCAAAGAAAGCCTGCTCTCTCCCAAGCCCGAGGTAACATAATCAAAGCTTAACAAAGGCCATCTGGGTAGCATGTGTTTGCCAGTTTGTTCGTGCACATTCTATCCATAGCAGCCGTGCAGCTCCTAGCGTGGCTCCCAAGTGTGAGCCTAGGTGGTGCAGCGCAGCACCAGCTGGACCACAGCCAGAAACAGAGACTAAGCTAGCTGAATGGGGACAGAGACAGCTGGACAAAGTTTTGGCATGGACTGAACTACGAAGGCTTTGGATGCCCAGCCAATACCCCGACAATGACACACAATCTCTAGGCTCTGGTCCTACTGGGCTTATGGTGAGGACAAGTGAGACACTGGGCACCTGGGTACAGTCCTTTGTGTTTGCTCCAGCTCCAATAAATCTCACTACTACACCTCATCCTCCTATGTGTGAATCCCTGAAATGCTTTTCCTGTGACTCTGTTTTAAGAGCCCTATTTCCACTGGGAGCAAAGAAAAAAAAGGTGTTGTTATTAAAAGAAAATATGTGGAATGCCTAAAATGAAAAAGCAGTGTCAAGTGTTGAGGGGAAAAAAAACAAAACAGCCACAGGTCCACCAGCAGACATGCACCAGAAAGCTCACAGAAGATGTATTCAAAATAGCAGTGTGAACCAAGGGCAAGGTAGAGTGTGCAGGGATGGTGTGCCCAGTACAGGCAACAAGGCTAGAGTGAAAAAAAGTCTGAAAACAAATTTTTAAAAAAGACTAAAAGTTAAGCTCCTTTTTATTGTACTAGCTGTTTCAAACAATGCCAATGATAAAACCCAAAAGAATCCTTTTCTTAGTCAAAGTTTTAAATAATTGTTCTGGTTACTGTCAATTTTTAATTTTAATTCAAACTTCAAATTAACATATTTTTATTGCTATGGATTAGTCAACATTGTGTGTTTTTTAAAAGATGTTTTCATTTATTTTAGAGAGGAATGAAGAGGGAAAGAGAGATAGAAACATCAATGAGAGACATCGATCGGCTGCGTCCTGCACACCCCCTATTAGAGACGGAGCCCACAACCCAGGCATGTGCCCTGACTAGAATCAAACAGGTGACCTCTTGGTGCAGGGGACAACACTCAACCACTGGGCCACACCATCTGGGCTCAACATTGTTTTTTACATGGAGGTTAATTCAGAGAATTCCAGTTATAAAGATGCCCACCTCTGCCCATGGCCCACCACCACAAGTACCCGATGACAAATATTCCTTTTAAGTAAGTTCCTCACTTAATCAATTTCAAGCATGCACTAAGCACAGTTTGTTTCTCCAATCCCTGTTCCTTCAGTAGATAGTCAACTTGAAATAAAAAATGATAGAGTGGCTCAGCAGGTGTTACTCAATGGTTGAGCGTTGACCCATGAACCAGGAGATCACGAGGTTCAATTGCTGGTAAGCACACATAACAGGGTTTCGGGTTCGATCCCCAGTAGGAGGCATGCAGGGGGTAGTCAATCAATGATTTTCTCTCACCACTGATGTTTCTCTCTCTTCCTCTCCCTTCCTCTCTCTAAAATCAATAAAAACACTTTCTTTTTAAAAAAAGAGAGAGATTACAATAATGAAGAAATACAACTTGAGTTATTTCCATTCCATCATTCTATGTACGCCCTTGGACTTTTTTTTCCTGGTTAAAATTTTTCATCTGTGAGGGCATCATTTGAAACTCACAAAAATGATTCCCAAAGAAACAAAGACTTTGCAATTTTTGTAATTTATTGTGAAATGGGATTTTTATAAGTCTCTGCCAAACTTATCCTCAAGACTTTTCCTGACTAGTTACTTACATAGAAGTTGTTGCTTTATATGAAACAAAATTTTCAAAATTAAAAATATATTTTAAGTGTCCTTTTTAAAACTATATACAAAGATAGAGTGACAAATCTGGTGTATGACATAAATTTTGACCAAGTCATTGATCAAACCGGAAAAGGCTCAAAAATGCTCTTATTCATTACTGAGACAGACCAATACTTTGTTTGCTTTTCAGGGGAAAAAAAATTAAACATAACTAAAAACTACTCATCCTTTTTTTTTTTCCTGTTTTACATTACACACACACACACACACTTTTTTTTTTTCTTTTTACCTGACTTAAATATTGGAGATTCACTGAAGGAAAATTTCACTGTATCTCTTTTCTGGTGGGTATTATTATGTGTTTCATGTCATAATTATTAATGAAACTAATTTTGTTGAATAGTAGGATGGAGTAAAAACAATCCATGCTCATGTCAAAATACATTAGGTACACCACTAATTGGAAGTAGCCCCAAACTAGAAACAACCCAAATGTTCATCAGCATGAGAATGAATAAAAAATTGTGCAATAATCACACAACAGAATACTATAGAAAATGACTGCTACTACACCCAAAAACATGGATAAATCTCACAGACATAGTAATGAGCTAATGAAGTTAGAAACAAGAGGGCATATAATGTTTTATCCCATTTTTATGAAGGTCAAGAATAGGAAAATTGAATCCATAATAATGAATCAGAACAGGGATACTGACTGCCCACTGGTAAAATGGACACAGGAGCCTTTCAGGGTACAGATGTTCTATATCTTAATCTAGGCGGCAGTTTCATGGGTTTAAAACACATAAAAACTCTTCAGTCCTTCACTGTACATACACTTTGACTTTTTTAAAGGCCTTCTCTACTGTCCATATATGCCCTTGATTAACAGAAAGAGAAACTGAGGTTCAAAACCTGCAAAATGTGCATCCCATATCATTACTATTTAAAAATAGTTAGATGTAGCCCTGGCCAGTGTGACTCAGTGGTTAGGTCACTGGCTCACACACGGAAGGGTCGAGGGTTCAATTCCTGGTCAAGGGCATGTATCTCGGTTGCAGGTTTGATCCCTGGTCCCAGTCGGGGTGCGTGTAGAGGCAACCAATTGATGTGTCCTCTCACATGATGTTTCTCTGTTTCTCTCCCCCCCTCCTCGTCTCCTTACTTCCCCCATCCCTTCTTCCCTTCCACTTTCTCTAAAAATCAATGGAAATATATCCTTGGGTGAGAATTAACAACAACGGAAGGTTAGATGCAGTTAAAATGAGTTGACAAATAGTAGTGCTGTAGCTTTTAAATTTCAAGATGTTGTATCCCTTAATGTGACAGATAGTTTGGTAGAGAGAGATTAATGGAAAGAAGTAAATACAGGCAAGTATAGAGCAGCAAATGGCTATTAAAATTATGTAGAGGATATAGGACCTAAGAGAGTAGATGGGAAAAGTAAATGATGTACTTTGAAAATTACTCTTCGCTGGCAGCTTGTCAGTGAAACAATAGTGCCTTGGTAGGCTTTAAGTTTTAAATTAGAAAGGACCACCTGCTTAGTGCTTCGCAGCTCTGGTGTTAATAAATTTGCATCCTTGTTTCCCTTATGAGCTTATCTTTGTCCTTAATGGCATCGTGCCCTAGGCAGGGAAGACCAGACACATTCTAAGAGCCCCAAGGGCAATTCTCTTTGCCCTATCACAAAATTAACCTGCCTAGGTTTAATCTGCAAAGATTGTCCCTTCTGCCTATTTCCCTCCAAAATAATGCAAAACTGAATGCAAACAGTAAAGAAACATTGAAAAGTAGATAGTTCAGGATAGGGATTTCACCCTGTGTTTGGGGAAGGGAGCTCCCAAGTCAATCAGAGTTCAAAACTCAGAAGGAGACCTCAATTATCAAAGCAATTAGCAAAAAAGAAGGATCCCAACAACTGGCTTCTTTGCCAAAGACTTCCTAACCAGAAGTGTGTAATAGTACGTGAGGGTGTAAAAACCATCCCAGCTTATCAGAGAAAAAGTAGAGGGAGTGGGGTAATAAAGTGAAGAAAACAAAAGTAAATAAAAAGCATAAATATATAGAAAAACATAAAATACAAAGTGAGTGTAAAATATACGAGTCATGTGAGGAAGGAAACAAAAATATATAAAAAACATAAATATATAGAGAAACATAAAATACAAAATGAGTGTAAAATATACAAGTAGAGTCTTGGGAAAAGGAGAAAGGTGGGCAGATGCTAAATTGCTTTTGAATGAAAGACAAGCAGAGGGCATGTTACACAAGGATAATGGTCTAATACACCCCCATGTCCTTTATACCCAAAATCCTGCAGAAGGGTGCTAATAGTCAACGGTGTGTTTAGTCTCAGACAAGAAATTCAAAACCCATCTTGTTTTCCAAAAAAAACTACTACCTTGAAATCAAAAGGGTAGATTCCCCTATCTCACAAAGACTGCCCCAAAAGCAAAGGACATATGCCCAAATGAAACACATCTGTGAGAATTATGAAACTAACCAATCAACAAATGCAAGTAAATTCTTATTCATCTTGCCTGTCTTCATAGGAGAAATTATATATCTACATATATGTGAGGGGGTGTCTAAAGGTATAGGCTTGGAGTGTGGGTGTGGGGGGGGGGATATAGGAGCATGAGTGTCTCAAACTTAGGCAAAGTGACCAAGAGAAAGGAGGAGGAGCCTGGAAGTGGAGAAAACATACCTGATCTAATTCCCTTCATCAAGTTAGCATGCTGTGGAGCATGACTTCCCAGGATTTCTCTTGGATGGTTGGTTTTTCATGGGTCTTAGGGGGTAAAGAAGCTACATCTATAAAAGTTAACAATGTCAATAGGATAGCCCTACCACAGCTGGGACATGTAAGGAGGAGTTGTTCGGATATTTAAATAGATGCATTATTTCTAAGATGACAGGCAAACTTGAGAGATGTACTTTGGCACAAAGCTTAACCTTTGGGGACCAATCTAAATTTCTCAAAAGGCAGTACCATATTTTCTGCATGTTACAGATTTCAAATTAAGCAGAGCTTCATGAACCCCATCAGTACTGTCATTATTTCAGATTCACTATAACCATAAAAATTCCATCATTGTTCAGATAAATTCACAAGACATGCAACTCGTATCTGCAAACAATACTCCAGGGAATACAAAAATGTGCTAAAACCCACATCATTTCAGAGTCATATCAAAAATAATAAAGATAAGAGCACTCCTAAGAAAAGGCTTATGTGATGGGTTTTGTGACAACAGGAATTCTTAATGTGTAACAGCTAAAAGAACACATGAATAATTAAGTAACTTCCTGGGATATTGGGAAGAAAAGCAGTATGAATGGAAATGACAAATTCTAAATGGCACCTACCCTAGGTGATACCTGATTTTATAATCCTTTTCTGTTCCAAATGTACAGAGAAAAGGGAGGAAAAGGTACATGCATGTTTGGGCACCTATCAGACATTTCTGTGTGTGCCCCTTGGCACCCCTCAGAGCTCCTTCTGCACTCAGTGGAAGGGCCAGCGGTGAACTAGCAAGGAAAACTCCAATCAAAGACTTAAAATGGACAGAACTAAGCCAACCCCACTGTGCTCTACTCCCTGGCACTAGAATCAAAGCTCTGTGTGAACTAGGGGAGGGCGGGGTGCTTTCATTTGTCTGAGAAGAGAAGGATGCCAGCCACCCACGTGTGCTAGCACAGAGCCTCACACTTGGTTTAAGCTCTGTGGTCAACTTCTTGAAATCTTGATTTATAAACAAAGGACCTTGCACAGTCACTTTGTACTCTGCCTTGCAAATTATGAAGCCAGTCCTGATTAAGAGTCTGGTTTGTCTCACTGGCTGCTCTTCAAACTCTTCCATCCACTAACATGCTACACATGCCAGATTGTGTCACTGCTAGAAAAACAGCAGAAAAGGGCAGTACTCATTGTAAATTGGTCCGGCATTGTGGGAATAGGACACTCTTTAAACAACTAAATCATTATGCAGACAATACTAACAGAAATCCAGCCTTAGAGGACACCTGGGGGAATTTTCAAATAAATCAAAAAGTGCTACATCATCAAAGGAAAGAAAAGCATGTCTGTACGAAGAATGAATAGAAGAAAGTTCTAAGGAACTTTCTAAGGAAAGTTCTAAGGAACATGGTTGAACTATGTTCACTGACTAAATAATATCTATGGAGTTCCCAGAATATGCTAGGCATGTTAAGAGTTTTGGGGGTTTTTTTGACAGCGTTAGTGGTATTGTGTTCTGCTTCAGTTCATAATCTTTATTGATTCTGAGTAAAATTAAGTTGAACACTGTATATGAGTAACTCTAGGTTTTATAAAGTGTGCTATACAACAAAACAATTAGAAAATGCCCCTAGTTTATTTATATTTGCAAACTTAATTGACTAATCTGTATGTGTGTATTGATAGCAAACTTGAAAATTTTCAACTCTTCCATGACTTTAGAAAGTAACTAGCACCCAGAGAAATACATTCATGCAATAACAGGGGGAAAAAGTATGGTTCTCTTTTCTCTTTTAAAAAGAACTAGTTGCTAAAAATATTTTAGTCCCTGAACAATTTAAGAGAGCTGAAAGCAATCTATTTTCATGATGCTTGACAAACTCATTCATAAAAATGGAAGAAAATCACAATTCTAGAATTAGGCCGAATAAGGACCGGTTTACTCTTACAACATTCATAATGCTTGAATGCTTGCTTTAAAAAATTCTGTTTTGACTGGGAAAATTAATTATGTTTTCAGAGGTATCCTGTGTTTACTAGTTATTGTAAAACATAGGTAATACAAATAGTAATGTTTTCCATCACAGTTTTGTACCTTAGAATAGACATTTTAAAAACATAACCTTGCCTAACAGCTAACTTAGGTTACTGTTAAATAACTATAGTCTTCAAAATGAAAATGTGAAATTTTTCCAGAAATAACAAAAACATTTTACAAGACAGCATAACCCTTATGGAGGCATTATCTGAAGAACACTGAAAGGCAGAGCTGATGAAAACACACACCATGAAAAGGAGCACAGAATATTCACGTCCTGAGTAAGATTAAGAAAAGAAATGAGGAAATAATTCTAGGTTTTCCTAGCACCTTTTCAAATTTCATTTCAAATATTGAGAAAGGCTGAGCCAGTTATTTTTTTAAGCCTCTCCTAGATAAGTTTAAGGTTTCTCTTCAGGTACGCCCCAAAGAGCTCTGCTCTGCACCTGCTCCATGGATACCTGCCCGGGGCAGGAACCTGGAAAGAATCATCTACACTACACCTGCATGAAGGGCCCAGCTCTATCAAGCACCCCACAGCAGTTCCAGCAGCCATGCTCTCTGCTGGTGTGTGCATCAAGCTCCCCCCCCTTTCTCCTTTCTCTACATCTTGTTTTCAGTGAACCTCTCCTTTTGAATCTGTTTTGACTCCTCTCCTGATTTCTATCTTGAAGGGGAGAAAGAATCCTTTTGCCGGCGACAGTATGACCAGAAAAATTAACTTGGCAAATCATAAGATTAATACCATTTTCAGAATTTATTCCTTATGAACTTCTAAGATGGTAAATCAGAATAAAATTATAGGAGGTACTGAATAAAATCTGGATCTTAGACAAACCATAAGAACTCCACCACTCCTGAGGTTCCATACACAAATTTTCATGATATAATATTGGGGGTTGTCCTAAAAACTGAAAAAAATTCTTTTGTAACCTGTGTATACAAAGATGGAAAATAAATCCGATGCCTAACATTTAGAATAAAGTAGTTCTAATATAGTATGCATCTATAAACATAGGTAAGCTATACATGAACATGAGTATGAGCTAGAAATATACATATGTAATTGCAATGTATATGCCCAATTGTTCTAAAGTTATGTTTAAAATGCATTAAAAATATAAGAATGTAAAGCAATTTTAACATATAAAATCCTTTTTCAAATACACCCCCAATATCCTTAATTATATCCATATTCTCCCTATTAGAGAGAAATTGTCCCTTAGGAAGAGGACAATCATGATTTTTTAAAAAGCCTAGACAATGTAACATTAAAAAAATTACTTTTCAGTTCCTTAGGCACATTCACCAAATGAGTTATATGGATTTGTAACAATGACAATAGTGTGAGAGGCACTACGCTGGGTGCTCTCTATGTATTTTCGTAACTCAGCTTCCTAGGAGCTGTGTGCAACCTTGGTCAAGCCAAGGGAAACTTTGATGATTAATGTCCTGCTGTGGAAAACTGAGGGAGAACTCCTACCCCAAAGGGCAGTTGTGGCATTTCATGATATAATGGATGCAAAAAGCTTAATTCTAATGTCTAGTACTGGACTCAGCAAATGGAAATTATTGTTGCTAATCATCATGCCAACACTGGTAGGTGGGTACCATTCTCATTTGGGGAAAAGTTGAGAGTATAGGACACAAGTTATTTGCCAATGGAATGACTAAGCAATGTGGGCTGGAAAACTGAAGGAAAGATCTTAGAGTACTTGATCAGTCAATCAAGTAAACAATAGTAATTAGTCTTAAATAAAAATTAATGTAATGACTCTTTTAAGTCAATGTACTTAATTCTAGAATCAGCTACACAAAACCTAAACCCACGCAAGTGGCAATAAATCAGCCAAAGATACTTACAGTACAAATATTAATAAATATTCATACTTTAAGGTCCAACACACAAAAGTAACACATTTCTGAATTTAAAACTATACTCAAAACCAACCCACAATTGATCAGTCACTGCAAGTATTTTAAATTATTAGCATACATTTATTTTTGTGCTTTTTAAAAAACATATAAAAATATAACACATAAAATGAACAATACAAAAGAAAGCCAGCATGCACCTGACTAAACTGTGTGTGCAGGCCTGCTAGTGACCAACCTGTTTTCTCTTTGATTCAGCTCAGAATTTTCACCTTTCTTAGGTCTAGTCTGTGAAATACAAATATATAAAAACCTCATTTTCATTAGAAAGCAGTCCAAAAATATTTTTATGACTTAAAATTTGAGCTCAACAGCATCTGTGCAATTACAGAGTATATCTTATAGGAACAACAGAGCTATGTATCATAAATACATATCAGCAGCACAACATTAAAACCATTAAGTTTTATTTAATTATGATTTAGTTTCTGAAATGTACATGGTCGAGCTTACGATTAATCATAATTATTCAACCCCACAGCATAGCATCACACAGCATCCAGAGGATTAGCAAATGGGTAGCCTTGTTTTTTCTGCCTATTATAAGAACAGAAAGAAAATTCAGACAATATGGCACCACAGGAAAAGGGCAAACAAATTCATTTCCTGTAGAATAAAAATCGTTTAAAAATAGTTTTTGGTCCAATATTCTCTGGGGACCAGCTTCCAAGCGTCCAAGTTTATGGAGGAAAGCATTTCAGGTCAATGTGCATAAACCATTTGGTATCTTTTTCTAAAAGCTTTGTTAATTTTTACTTTAAATTTGCCTTACGTTACACTGCAAGCTGCAAATTTGTAATGTCAAGCTCCATTGTTCAGCAGACGCTTTTATGAAGGAATTTACACAACTGAAATTATAGCAATTGCTAAGAACATACTGTAAGACCATCGTTATAGGAAAAGTTTATAAACACAGAAAAGTGAGAACATGCATACTCATTCACACATATTGATGTGTGTGTGTTTACATGCTAGATTCTAGCTTTCAGGGGCAAAGAGCTAAATTTGGAGGAAAGAAAAAAATGTTCTTCCTCCTTTAAAAACTGTTTCCTCTTGGAAACAGTGCTCCTAATATTTTAAGTCAACCAACATAAGTCAGTTGAGTCCATGACCTCTCTCTCCTTTTGCTCTAGGGCCTGGGACAGAAGAACTAATTCTCTCAGAGGAAGGGGCAGGAGCCTCTGGGATATTATTTCAGAACTGGCTCTGAAGAAGACTTAATAAGAGCTGAAGCTCTGGAGATTGCAAATTTGAGACTATCAAATTCTCTGACAATCAGTAGTCAGAAGACAGAGAAAACGGAATAAAAAACTATAAAGTTCAAAGAAAATCAGGGTGCGACAAAAAAAGTGTACTATTCAAGGGTAACAAAACTAATTAAGAACGACAGCATTTATTAACAGATTATCGAATTGTACCCAGATCATTTATTTCCTTAAATCATACTCAAAATATCTAACATATACTTAAAACATTTTAATACCAGCTGACATTTTTACATCATTTTTTAAAACAAAGTTTTCTAAAGTATATTTCAATTTGTCTATAAATAACCTAGTAATTTGACCCTATAGATGACAATCAGTTAATAGTTTCAGACACTGAAGGCAGAGCACATCCAGGGAGGGGACGAGGACTGGTTTTATACATTTAAACTCATAAAAGGGACAGCTACCCTCAAAGAATAAAGGGCTATATTCCCAAGAACGCAGAAAGCCTGAAGAAATCAAAATTATATCTTTAAATTATTTTACTTCTTAGTTTTCGGCAAAACTATGAGAGGTAAAATTTAAATGCAATTTAGTTTGAAATTTAAGTTTAGCTACGGCCTCTCTCTAAATATTGGTACTCACCTATATCTTTGCTACAAAAATTATATTTATTTTTAAATGTTAAGAACTTAAAGGATTATATTTGTTTATTAAGCATTCAGTGATGACTAACAATGACCTATAAACAAAGAACCTGAATAAAATCCAAAGCCTTTTGACCTAAGAACTCCCAACATTATAGAATGCAAAACTGTCTAAGCTCTTTCGAAATTCGTAGCTTTGTTTGAAAATCCAGTGATGCCTTTAAAAACTGCTATACTTTCCTTTTCTACCCCACTAAAAATAGCTTTTCTCAACTCTTGGTTATGTTAAGTGACATCTTGCACCAGTAAGGCCAGCATGTGAGAACACTTCCAAAACAGTGAAAAAATAAGTCACAATTAGTGTAGAAATGAGAAAGTAACATCTCAGGAAAAAGGAAGAATAGCACTCTGGTAAATACCTATGATCCCACTTTAAAAGAAAATGGACCCCAAAAATAATAGACTCAAAATAAACCAAATGTATGTTTAAATCAATAAAGAGATGAGCCATTTAAAAGTGGATGACATTTCAAAGCTTTGAATTTCTTTTTAGCTACGTTATCTCCCTGACTGACCACTTCCAATTGGATCTCCAATATATTAAATTCTTCATGTCTAAGACTGCATCATTTTTCACCTACTCAACATTTTGTCTGGCAGGCATTCACTTTCTAACACACTTGAGCTACATACACCTCTGCCTCCATACCAAATCACAGGGTACCTACACCTCAATGCTAGGGCACTTTTTAAAGTCAACTACAATGAACCCACCCTCCTTTCTAGTTTCACCTGGCTACCACTCCCCTAAGGCTTTCTCATCAGTCCTGTAACTTGTGAAATAGAAGCTCTCTCTCCTCCTCCATTTCACTGTCTGAACCAGGAGGAAAACCCATTTGGTAAACAAAATCTTTCATGGAACCTTCATATAGAAACAAACAAAAATCAACATTAGCATAAATTTGTCTAATCTGGAATGTCATCTCTTATAAAAAGGACAATCGAAGAAAACAAGGGGGTTATTTGATGAATTAAACAGTAAACTGAAATTGGGATTGAGTATTGTATCAACCTCAGGATCCGATTTGTTTGTGTATTTGTATGCTGCTTACACATTATCAGCATAAAACTCTTACAAATAAAACTTGCGATTTCAGGAAGCTCTTTTAATTACACTGATTCAAAAGCTTGAAAGAGAAGTGAGAAATTTCTGAATCAAAGTTGAATCACTAACAATGAACCAGCTCTCACTCCTCATGAAAACTACACATGAGATGAGGAGCACTCAAATCTTGAGGGGGTTAGCATCACCATATTACCACTTGCATTTTTTAGTTATCACCCAGCTGAGTCACCTAAAGTTTCCTGGCAGCTCAGTGAGCATGGTGTGCAAGTGCTGCCACAGTATGAGGAATGGCACACGTTTACCCAAGGAGCCAGGGCATGACCTAAGCCTTCCCTCAGCAAGGACACATTGACAAGAAACCTTTGAACAGGCTCGGCAGGAAAAGAACATTCTATATTAAGGTTTGCACAGAAGATTTCATCCGGCAGGACACATTAAAGAATTAGTAGTTTCCAACATTTCGCACTAGAGCATGACATATTTGTACATTCTTAGCAGCTCCAGAACACACATGAGGACCCCTGAGACAGAACGCCAACACCTAGCTCCACACCATGACCTGAAATGAACAGCCCCTCAACCTTCACATCTTTGCACACAAACCTTACATTAACTTTTATTTAAACACTATACTTTCTAAAAGAAGCATGCATAATGTTTTTATTCTCTAGAAGTTTTTGTGACAGGCTATTCCAATATGGACAAATACAATCATATTGTGAACAGATTTAAATTTTTTTAATGTCAGATTTTTCTCTTCTTATATCTACTTCATGGTACCAAAATTGAAAAAGGATTGTGAACCTAAATATATTTTCATTTAAAATGCATATTGATAAGTATCCAACCCACAGTGCTCAGGTTTATGTAACATTCTCTGCCAGCTGAAGAAAGAATTCTCAATCAATACATGAATCTCAATTATTAATTTGTTCATTATTTAATTTCTACACATTTAGTAAAATTCAGTAGAAGAACTAGGTTCTTCTAAAGGTGGCCATTCCTATACTTATTTCAACTAGAGAACTTTATTTAACCCCAATCGAGCTCATATTACATCTGACCACATTCCTTGCTGAAAGCAAAGAATAGAACTCCTCTAACAGGGCAACATTACATATCTATTAGAGACATACAGAAGAAAAGATACATTTATAGAATATAATTTGGAACACATTCCAGGAACAAAAATCCAAGATCATCATTATTCTGAAAAACTTCATTTTTTCTGATTTACATTTTGCATAAACTGTATATAAATAGCAATTACGAATTTGCAGGCTAATGTTGTTTTAAATTAAAACCTAAAGCCTCTGGATATCATGCATTAAATAAAGGTATATCAAAAGAGAAAATGGTATGTTTCGAAGGAAATTATGTTTCCTTCTTTGAAACTCCTGAAAATAATTCTACATTATAACTTTTAAGTCAAAAGCTAGTCATTTCAATTGTCACACAAGAATGAGTTAGATATTTGTCACAAGACAATGTTTTCCTCCTTCTGTGGTTAAGGGGAAAAGTTACTTAGAGATAAAAATGAGTTTGTATCTATAAGGAAGATATCGATTATAACTAGCCCCATCAGACTACATAAAAACATTGAATAAATTATGGCTGAATGAATTTATTGGATAAACTTCAAACAGCTGTTTAGTTTTCTTTATTAAAAAAATATTTTCTGAAAAACAAGATTATTTTTCTAGACAAAAAAAATGCACGACAGGGCAGTACTGACTGAGTTATGATTTTTGTTGTTTTTTATTTATTTTTATTGATTTTAGAGAGGGAGGAAGGAAGGGGACCGAGGGAGGGAGGGAGGGAGGGAGGGAGGGAGGGAGGGAGGGGGGGAGGGAGGGAGGGAGGGAGAGAGAGAGAGAGAGAGAGAGAGAGACATCAATGTGAGAGAGATACACTGCTCAGTTGCTTCCCATACGCACCCAGACCAGGGATAGAACCCAAAACTCAGGTATGTGCCCTGACTGGGAATGAACCCATGACCTTCCAGTGCATGGAATGATGCTCCAACCAACTGGCCAGGGCTTGATTTTCTTTTTAGTGCCCAGGGCATATTCCACATTAATATTATGTCTTATAACCCTCAAAAATGATCACTGGGGAAGACTATGAATAACCTTTTTCAGTAACTTTTTTCATTTATTTCCTTTTTTCCCCTCACAAATGGACTGTGGTGTAGCCTTCTTCTGGCCCTTCAGCCATGTGTGAGAGTTTAAAAGGTTGCAGGTCTCATGTGAAACTTATGTTTCTGGCCCCTGGGGGTAAAGTGAGAAAAGTGATAAAAAAGCAAAAACCTACCCCAAATATGCTCTCCTAAGACACACAAAAGCATATGTGAATATAAATTGAACTTCAACAGCCCCAAAGTGAAAATTGATACTTTCATACACTGTGTCGCTAACACCTACGGTAGGAGCCACAGAGCACCCCCGACGCTGTGCCCACGGGAAGGACCACACTTCACCGTGTCCGACACATCTCCAGGCTCACGACCACTGATGCACATCAGAGATGCATTACTTAATGGTGCTGCTACACCAAAATGGGAATCTTCTACACATCTTTTAATAGGCTATCAAACTTTTTCCCCTAACTAATCATGTTCAGTTTTAAATAACGTTAAAATATTCAACTTTGATCAAAAACAAGGCATTGGGACTGGGAAAGCAGCAGCACCAGGTCCAAGATGGTGGCAGCAGGAGGCTGATGGAGGGGCTTGAAGAGATCCGTAGGTGTGGGATGAAAAACTTCCGTAACATCCAGGTTGATGAAGCTAATTTATTGACTTGGCAAGGGCCTATTGTTCCTGACAACCCTCCATATGATAAGGGGGCCTTCAGAATCCAAATCAACTTTCCAGCAGAGTACCCATTCAAACCACCGAAAATGGCATTTAAAACAAAGATCTACCACTCCAACATCGAGGAAAAGGGACAGGTCTGTCTGCCAGTAATTAGTGCTGAAAACTGGAAGCCAGCAACAAAAACTGACCAAGTAATGCAGTCTCTCATAGCCCTGGTGAAGGACCCCCAGCCTGAGCACCCTGTTCGGGCTGACCTAGCTGAAGAATAAGGACCGTAAAAAATTCTGAAAGAATGCTGAAGCGTTTACAGAGAAATATAGGGCAAAGCGACCTGTGGACTAAAATCTGCCACGATTGATTCGAGCAAAGTGAGCACAGACCCCAAGCAGTGCATTCAGATAACCCGCAAAGCAGGACTCTCTGGAAAATTGACACAGGCCACCACTTGGCGTTTGTTTGTGGCAGTTACTAACTTTCTACAGTTTTCTTAGTCAAAAGTGTTCTTAGGCAACTTGTAAAGAAGGATTAAAAATTTTAAACAAGGCATTTAGATTTAAAACCTCTGGAACAAGAGTTTTTACTATCAAGGGTTAAAAGGAAAACTAAGACACTACACTTTCCACAGTTAACAAAAGGGAGCTGGAAAAAATTATAACTGGACACATCTCAGCAAAAGTAATAATCCAACCCATTCTTCAACCTCTAAATCCATGCTACTTCCTCTGAACAGGCCTGCTGGACAATCTCGGCCCAAACTCATGTGTCCTTCTTGACCTGCCTGCGACACGCTGTCTGGCCCACAGAACTCGCACAAAATCATGTGCCACTGTCATTATCCGCACAATATTTTCCATCCATGTTTTCTATCATCTCCCAAGGCAAACATACAGTCTCAGTGAAAAACTGCATTTCAAGACTGTGTCTCCCACTATAATGTTTGTGCCCCTCGTTTTAGGCAGGAAAGTATGTATAAAAAGCTAAAAGGCCTTCTCTGTTAGAAAATCAGCAGTTGGAATATAAGCTGCAGCTTTTACATAATAAGCATTATGTTTTGACCTATGTCCCACAAGTATAAGGAAAGAAGAACTTTTTGAAAAGAAACTGGGTAGAAACTGCAAAGGAAAGGACCTGTGGTAACTATGGGCAGAATATCGCCAGACAGGTTTCTTTCTGCCCAAAGCCACAAGATTGGAATAAAGAGCCCCAGTTCATATGCCCAAAGCATAAACAGAGTGAGCTCTGCCACTGCATAATCGGGTGAGACCTCTGAGATGTGACAGGTGTGCCCAGAGGCCAACACAGTCAGCAAGACCCACCCTGTGATGACCAGTGCTGTGAGGGTGACCAGAGCAGCCTGGGAAGAGGACAGGTCTTCATTATATTTGCTCCTCTAGGCCCTCTGCAGACAGAAGACAAGAGGCTGAAAGGCTGACACCCTGCTTTGTGCAGGCCCCTCTGGAAAGCAGGCAACCAAAGAGACACCCCAGGACAAGGGCTGCTCACCTGACTCTGGTGTCAAACCAGGTGAGGGCCATCAGGGCGCTGCAACCTCCACGCCCAAATTCTGTTGCTGCACAGCAACACACTCCCGCCAGGCTGGGATAAGTCTCCCACATGGCATTACCTACCCCATCGCCACCCAGGCAGAAGCCCAGGGCACCTTCTGGAGACATTAGCTTTTCAGGGCTCAAACCAGGGGCATGGGTCACCAGCCTTCAGCAAACGTGTCAACAGCTCTAATATCATGGCTGCAAAGATATATGACAGCCATGAAGGGTTATAATTCACAGAGTCAACAGTCCTTGGCAGTGTTCACCCACTGAGATTCTACAGAGACCTTACTTCGAATTTCTGAGTCT
Source organism: Miniopterus natalensis (assembly GCF_054644295.1). Lineage (NCBI taxonomy): Eukaryota > Metazoa > Chordata > Mammalia > Chiroptera > Miniopteridae > Miniopterus > Miniopterus natalensis. The sequence continues at coordinate 90,583,929 of NC_142081.1, forward strand.
GGGAAGTGATTTATGTGCATGTGATGTTTTACAGTTTTCACAGAGGCGCCAAGCAACTCTTAAGGGTAGGGCAGGCAGATGTTACTGTTCTCATATAACAAGATTAGGCAAATAAAGATCAGAAAGGAGCTTAAAGAACACATTTACTGGCACACTTCTTGGTGTAAGCCTTGGCTACCAGTGAAACTCAGGTCAGGGAGAGTCCCTTTCCAGGTGCAGACGGATACTGGTATCTGAGCTTGGTGGTGCTTTAGTCTAATATCCAAGCTGACATTAGAGACAACCAAGCTTAGTTATTTCCCATTAATGAGGCCTTAATTGGAGTGGGGAAGGCTTAACTTCAAACTTTGAAAACAATGGAACTGAGGAGATTCAAAGTAAGATTAAGTCAACTTTACCACAACCCTATCATAATTTGGGGATAAGTTCTTAAGCCTAAATCAAGAACAGGTAGCTAAGATCTTATCTATTCAATATTATCTTTTTAAATCTCTTAAAACTACCCAGCAATGGAAAAGACTGCTCTTCATTTAGTTGCCTAAAACATAAAGCCACCGGCCTATGTTGAAGGATCATAACAGACCACTCTCCCCCAAATAAAATTAGAAGATGTGTACCACAGATTTAAAAATAAATAAATAAATAATCAGAAAGACATGTAAACATTGGAATTACATTCAGCAAGATGCTGACACTGGGCAGCCAGAAGGAGCCAGGCCTGAGGGAAGAGCAGACTCAAATCTCCCCTGAAGGCTCCCTCTCAGACATGTTCAGAGTGGGGTGGCAGGTGCACTGGCAACCCTTTTGGAACTTCTCTCTCTCCTTGTGTATGCTTCCTTTCTTTCTCCTCTTCTTCCTCCTCTCTGTGTGTGAAAAGTGTCTTCTCTGTCTGTCTATATTTCTCTTACTCTCACGCTCTCCATGACAATAGCACTTGTCCTTTTTAATCTCTTTCTTTCTAGGGAGGACAGGGGAAGGAAGCAGAAACACAGAGAAAAATACTTAGACATTATCCTGTGATTAACTCATAACTCTATATTTGGCAGTACAAACTCTCTAAAACAACTCACAGAGTGTACATTATATATGTTATGACTTAAAATCAAGAAGAAAATTCTGACTGGTTTGAGGCCCTAACTCATATTTGGATACAAATATCTGAAAATTAGCCAAGGAAATGACAAAACACATGAGAAGAACACAATTATGATTCTCACATCTAACATTCTTGTGTGTACTGTAATTTCAGGGCAAGTTTTCAAAAATAGTTCCTTCTTTCTAACCATATCCAAATGTGACTGAAAGTGCACATTCAAAAGGAGATGCCATTATCAATGTGATCTACATGTGAGCCCACTTACAAAGCAAGCATGTCTAAGACTGTCTGGGCTCAGAGAATGACAGGTTGCCTTCTCCTGGCCATATTTTTATAAAACTCTGCTTTTAAAGCCAAACACCTTTTTGAATTATTTTGATCTGAGATACCCATGTATTATGCATTGAATTGTATTTCCCCAAAAAATAGGTGTTGAAGCCCCAGTACCTCAGAACATGACTTTATTTGGAGCTTGGAAATTTACAGAAGCAATTACTTAAAATGAAGTCATTACTATGGGTCCTAATCCACTATGACTGGTATCCTTATAAAAAGGGGACATTTGAACACAGAGACAGACACAGAGGGAAAAATGATAGGCAGACACACAGAGAGAACACCGTATGAAGAGATGGAGGACTGCAAGCCAAGAACATGTGGGGCCACCAGAAGCTAGAACAGGCAGGGAGCAACCCTCTCTGGAGCCTTCAATGGGAGCAAGGCACTGCCAACACCTTGATTTTAGACTCCTGGTTTCCAGAATTGTGAGACAATGAATTTCTGTTATTTAGGTCACTCAGTTATGGATCCTTTGTTTTAGCATCCCTACGAAATTAACAGGCCATCTATGAGCACTTTGAAAGTGTCTTTTAAGTTTTATGTGGGAAGTAAGATCATTGATTTCAGAAGGAAATGAGGACACATATACTAGCCAGCACTGCATCTGGGCATAGCCTGCCTTTCCATCTGAAGCCCAGTCAGGACAGGGTATAGAGCTCACATGCCCTGCCCTCAAGTGCCTGACTCTCCAGGGACTAAGATTAAGGATTAAGGATCAATGAATGCAAAGTCCATGCTACTTGGGGGATGTTTTCCAAAGTCCAGCACCTTCTTTCCCCAATTCTTCCCCTTTCCTATTGAGAGGTACTGTATGGTGCTGCACAGGAGTTTACACAATGTTTGCACACAACGATGCAATGGGACCACACATCTGTGTGGATTAAATTCAACTGCATACTCTGATGCATCTTTGCTACATCCAGGTCATACAAGTAGCCCAAGCACCAGGGATTGGGGCTTCTTTCCACATTAAGTAAAACTTGATTGGGAAACTTGTCATATGTTAATTCATTCAACATTTACTACATACCTGCTATGATTTAGGTTAGGGGTTGGCAAATTTTTCTTGTGAAAAGCCAGATAGTAGGTATTTGAGGCTTTGCAGGCCATGTAGCCACTGTGACCACTACCCCACAATGGCCAGTCCTGTGGTTGTGATAAGCAGCCACAGACAGCACGTGAAGGACTGGACGGGTTGTGTGCCATAATGGGACCAGATTTGGCATAAGGGCCATAGTCCACTAACCTGCTTTAGATGATAGGGGTTCAAGGAGCCATGCCCTAAAGAGGCTCCCTTTGAATTGTGAGATGGTGCATGCAGGTGAGAGAGAGGTGCCACACCGGCATCCTAAACATACAATCTTTAGGAGGAGATTATCTTTAGGCAAAGGAGACCGTGAAAAATTGCAGGACAACAACAATAAAACCACACACACACACACACACACACACACACACACAGAATGGGAGTAGGGGGGTGGTGGGGAAAAAGCGCCAGAAAGAAAAATGCATCACAGATGGTAAGGTCACAAGCCAACAGTCAATGTCACAGGAGACACTAACATTATTTAACAATATACTTCAAATATAATTTTTTAAAATTCCTGTGAAAAGCCAAACGACCTACAAATTCGTAAAAGAATAGGTCTTTAAACCCTGCCCCAAAAGGGAGTGAGAGGGTGTTGAATCGCTCCTTCAGCACAGGCTCTACCAGCCATCTAATATCACAAAGTTACGAGGTGAGAGTAACGAACAGATTGGCGCAGTCACGAAAAGTCCCTGGGCAGAAACACGTGCTCTGTGCACCCATACACTGTGCACATCGATTTTAACAAGATTGCGTGTGATTTACTGCCCCTGATTCTCGCATTAAACGTTTTCAATATATTTTAGCAGTTTGATAAAACCTCTTAAAATTAAATTCCGACCACAAGGCACTCATCCACACCTTAGGAGGCAAAGGTTATACTAATGCGATCTCTCTTTATAGCCCCTGCCAAAAAAACAGAGGAAGTGTTTCAGTCTACATGTACAAAAGTACTAATTGAAAAGCACAAAGGGGGATTTCACCCCTTAATTTACACACACACACACACACACACACACACACACACACACACACACACACGTTAAGGTCAAAGAGTACAGATATGGCACTATGTTTGTTCTGTTGCTTAGAGCATCCACTTACTGAAACCTCAGAAACAAAATCACCCCCAATCTGCTAGAGGAAAGCCCTCAGAGGACCCAGCTACCCACATATCATATGTATTCACAGAGACTGATCAACATTAACATTGCGTAGTATTATTGGGGACCCATTAGAGACCACCCAGTAACTCAAATGCTTGAGATAAAACATCTCATCTGGTTGTCATACCCCGTTTTGTGATCGTTTAAAACAACAAGCACCAAAATATTCAAGACCCTCAGCTTTCATTAGGAGATTATAAGACTATTTTTGAATAATTTGTCATTTTCCTGAGATCAGTAGTCCATAGTGCTTATTTATTCACTAATCAAATACTACAAAGAGAGGATATTTAGATCTTGAGTATATTTAGTATGTAGATATTTATTAAAATATTTAATGCATGAGATAAAATAAAATGCATGAGGGCACATAAAGCTGTCCCCACTACGGCCATCTAAATTTGGTTGGTATTCCCCACATAAATGAGCAGTTCCAACATAAGTTACCTAAACACACAGCCCATCAAACCGAAAGAGCGTGGGGAGAGAGGAGGTGGGGCAGATCTAAAATGACAGTCACAGCAATAACAACTCAAGATTTAAGAAAATAAAAACATTTCCATTCCCTATGGGCCTTTAGCTTACTCAGCACAGAGCTGGTCCTCAATCACCAAAACTAGAAAAACTCCCTTCTGCACACATTCCTAGGTCTTGTTTGGCTTTATGAAGGTTTAAACCATGGTCACTCCACCGTGCCCAAAGGTTGGCCTAGGCCCCACTGCAGAAAGCAGCTCCTTCAGGTGTCCTGGTTCCCAACCTCTAAATGCATGACCAGCCATGGCCACCAGCACACTTAATCATCTCCGTCCACATGCAGCCTCTTTCTTCAAGGCTGCACGCACGCGCGGGCGGACGGACGGACACACACACACACACACACACACACACCATGATTTCTGTGAACCAAGACCTTTATTTTCCAAAATTATAAAGCCACAAGTTATCATTACTGGCTGAAGTAACCACTGGGGCAAAATGTCCATGTGACCAATTCCCCTGCTGCCCTGCCCTCCAACAATCAATATAACGTGTTCTCTGCCGTATTTCATACAAAAACACAATCATATGTGGCCCGAAAAGGTAAATGAAGTCAATGCAAGTATATTGATCAGGTAAGGTGAGAGGCAAGGCCCAAGTACCGAGACAACATTTTCAAGGCCAAAAGTCAGCCTCCCCCTTAGAATGGAATGGATGGTGGTTACATGGGGTCTGAGAGCCTCATTTCTATGGTGCCAGTGAAGGACCTGACCCCACCTTCCCCCAGCTGTCTGCTCAGGTAACTGATATCTACAGCATTAGAGGAACTGCCCAAACACAGAACAAATCCTAGTGCTCTGACTTCACATAGCACAGGACTGATATTGGGCACTTATATTTATTTAAGCATCAATATGAGAGACTTAAAAATTCACAATGCTGTCAACTAAAAAAGAAAAAACAAACTGATGTATGAAGACTACAGCAATTGGCTCTTTGCTGACTTTATCTATTCTATTTTCTGAGTCTCCTCCTATCCAAAACCTGCTCACACCTGGAATCTTAACTCCATAATCTGTGCCAAACAAACCACCACAGCCATCATCACATCAGTTAGGAGACCGAGGGGCTGCTATTCCCTTAAGTGGTTAAGGCTTACTTAGCATGAAGGAATTAGCTTTGGTTTTAAAGGCTGACACAAAACATACAGAAAACAAAAGTAAATAAGGGGGTTATGAATAGTTTGAAATAGATAATCATAGATAATGCTGCCAACACCGGTTTCTATGGCATTTACACCAGGTAGAAAAACTCAGAAATGCTGCTTCTAGTTTAGAGAGAAATTAGAAATGGATTAGGTAAAAGTGTACAATTTAAAAATGAAAATCTTATGCAGTTAAAAGCTAATTATACTGATCATATACAAATATAAATTATTGGTAGCATGCCGTTCTAGAAAACAAACCTAGCAAGCTATAATATCATCAAAACGTTTACAACATTTACATTGGTTCAAATATAAAAGTCAAGTATAATTTTGATTGTGGCTTTTCTAATGCACTGTTTGAGCATCTTTTTATTTCCTATTAAATCTAAATGGTGACTAGAGCCCTGTTGACAGAGACAACTCAGGAAGGAACCCAGGAAGCGGAGGTGTTCTGTCAGGGGAGCCTGAGCTGTCAGCCAAATAACAGGGCAGAACTTTCATCCCCCAAAGTTCTCCTGAGTTGGAGGCCACAAGTTTGAGATTTTTAATAAAAGGTTATTACTATGTATCTTGATCCCCCAATTCCATACTCAATGCATTTGCCTGGCTAGTTCCAGTCCTAATTCTGTGACCTGCCCTTTCTAATTAAACAGATAGTGGTTAACAGGTGGGGAATCAAAACTACAAATTGCTAAGTGGATAATGTTAGTAGACAAAACTCTCCCTAAAAGAAGCAGAAGAAGAAGAGCAAGGAAAATAGGAAGTGGTATAGGGAAAGCTGTGGGAATGTATCCAAAGCATGTTGTTTTGGAACAGACAAAAATAGGGGAGTTGTAAGAAATTATCCCCTAATTACTAAGAAGCTGTCAATAGATGAAGTCGATCTATATTTGCAGATGCAGAAACATATCCAAGATGGGTTGGCAGAACAGTTATGTGTAGCAGGAAACATTTGTGTGTATGGGGGACAGAAGTTAAAATGCTCATATATGTGCAGAGATTTCTGGAAGGATGCCCCTTCCCTCCCCCCCGCCCGGCCCAAAAGATAATTGTGTTTTCCCTCCATAGGACAGAAGGGGTGTGGTATTCAGGGCATTTTAACTTATTTTCTACTTTACACACTTCTCTCTCTTTTTCCATGAGTATGAACTACATTTATAATTTTTAAAAAAACAAACGAAACCTCAGGCTTTAAAGGAACAGAAAATTTCGAGAGCAGGGCAGGTGCAAGCTTTTCAAGAGTTGCCCTGTTTAATACGAAGGAAAGAAACAAAACATGGCTAAAAGTCCCCTCACACACACAATGGGTAACTACTGAGCAAAAACACACCAAATGTAACTTAGAAAAGCTTTGTTTTTGCAGATAACCTCACGCTGGTGCTTTTAAATATATTACATATTCAATGAAAGCCGCAAAATATAATTTCCAGAATTGGGAGCCTTTCAATTTGTTGGGTGATTTCTAGTTAAGATTGAAGCTATAGTGCCAGTAACAAAAGGCATCAAAGAGGTGACATCCTGAATATGAATGAGATGAGGACCAGCTGAGCTGGCATTACTAAAGGCAACAGGCACAACACTGCTTTATATCCAACGCCGGCTTGAAGAATGTGTACCTCCATAAGGTCCCAAATAGTAACTCCTAATTGTAGTTCCAGAGCAGCCCAGATACTTTGAAAATGTTCTGATTCAAAACACTGCTCCAAATAGGAGAACTGAGGCCCGCAGGTGTGATGTGATCTGCTCAAGCTTAAGTGTCACGGACTAAAGGCTTCTTCCCCATAGGTGCTTGTACTACAGGACCACATTCCCTACACTCATTATAGATGCAGAAAAAATGCTAAAGGCATAGTAGTATCTCAAGCTGTAGTACCCAAAAAGTAACAGTAAGTCTATTTTTGCAAAGGTCAGCTCTGGGCTACCTTTGTGAGTGAGCAGCACTGGGCATGATGGTTGAGGCCTGGGCACTGGAGCCAGACAGTGGACATGAGTCCTGACTCTATCTTTTTCCAGAATGGAAAAGTTATTTAACCCCTTCTGTCTGTCCTGAGTGACCTCTGGGGTAAACTGAGGCTAAGAGCAGTAAGGAGTCCTAACTTGACAGAGTTATTAAAAGAACTTAGATAATAAAGCACTTAGTACCTGGTACAGAGCCCAGGCTCAAAATTACGTCACCTAGTATCCTGAACACATCCATCAAGTCTGCTATACTGTTCATTCCTTTAGATCAGTCAACCAACATGTAGAAAATATTCAATATATTTGTTTTAATTCTTACTTTTTCTATTAATTCAAGTAAAGGATGATGTGGAAAGGAAAACAAATGTGTGGCACCTGCTGGAATGTACCAGACGCTGTGCTGAACTTTTATAAATACAATCTAACAACCTTCACATGAGCTGTGTGAGTAGACATTACACAGATCAGTGGACCAAGTCTGGGAAGGTTCTGGAACTACCCAAGGTCACAGATGTGATGACGTGTGGCAAACTAAAGTCTAAAGCTCAGGCCTGATGAGTATGGAGTCTGTACACTCCCCACATCACATCATATTCTATCAGTTTGGTTCCAATAATAGTAAGAATTACTTTTCTTAGTTTATTGTTTTTCTTTTAAAAAGACCAAAAGAAAACTCCAATTGTTTTTCTCCCTCTGCCTGAATGATTAACTAATCCTCTACATGTGTTGAAGGCCTTCATTGGTTTAAGCCAAATCAACAATCACCCCCTCCCAACCACTCAACCAGGGCAGGCATCTCCATACCACCTCAGTTATCCAAGTCCATGTCGGCCTGCACTCCACTCCACATGAGCCCCAACCCCTCCATCAGGGCCTGTGGCCAACACCTCCCTTCTTATTGACCTTTGTGGCAGTCCCACTTCTCTGACACTTACTCACTGCTGGCACCTTGCCTGATCTCACCAGTCTGTGAAGGCTGCTGGTGAGAGGCTCTGAAAGCATGAGACAAATAACCGAGACAGTTACTGCACAAGTGCTTCTGCCAGGCAGGAGAATAAAAAATAAAAATCTCACCAAGAGTCAAAGGAATAGTGATGCTGAAGATAATGTGCCAGTTCCCATCAAGCCTAATGTTGTCAACCAATTAGCAGAATAAACTGATTTACTTCCTAATGGGCTATGTCTCTGATAATTCATCTGCATTCTAGAGTAGAGAATTAGTACATAAAAAAAAAAGTGGGCAGGCTGGTGTGGCTGCTGCAATGGACAGGCAGGAGCAGCAGTTGCAGGGTCTGGGAAAAGTGTGAACATGAAAATTGAGGGTGGAGGAATTCTGCAATTGCTTACATTATAAAAACCTCTTAGACAGATGTATGCCCGGTCTTATCACATTCAAAACTCTATGTGATGCAATAAGAAAGTTGAAAATAAGGCATGAAACCTGAAAGAAAGGAACTTAAAATCAAGATAAAGCCTGGGGAACACTTCATTATTTAACCACTATGATGTACACCTGAAACTAATACGAAATAATATTAAATGTCAACTCTAACAGAAAAATAAAATTTTTAAAAATCAAAATAAAGCCTAAGACAAATTACACAAATGATACAAAAACAAACCTAATACTATAACTACATCCTTTTGCAAAGATTTAATAAATAGTCCAGTTTTGCGCCTCTTTTTTCCCAGGATCAATAAATAAAATACATCTGTTAGTGAGGACTCAATCAGGTGCTATGAGCAAGTTTCTTGCAAGAGGACAAAGTAATCCATATGCCTTTATTTGCAAGTATTTTCCATTCTTTTCGAAAACAAAGATGAAGCCAGAGCAAGCTTTCCTCCCAATAACTCATTTTATTTTTATGCCTCATAAGTATTCAGGCGATAAAAAAAGAACTCACTACCAAAGGCCTGCAACAGATTTTGGAAGTTCCACAAGGAGGCATCCATTAACATTTAGCTCAACCCCATGCACAAGTGTTCGTTTTAATTACAAGTGATGGTGTGTATCAGGCCTTGTGGTGGAAACCAGTCACAGGGACTCTGAGAATTTCCTGATTGTGTATTTGAATTCACTGCTTTCTCACTGGGGGTTTCAGCCCTTCAATAATAATGTGCTTTGTTCTCACAAGTGTCCCTCACACCTGCCAACTGAAAACAAAGCCATGCAGACCTTTGCTGCACTTGTGCTGCCCTCTAGTGGACGCTGTCAGCACAATATTTCTAATGAAGAACAGAGCAATAGGGGAGGGGAAAAGCATGTGAAACAAGCACGAGAGACAAGGCCTGACAGAAATTAGTGTAAGGAGGAGAAACAGAAAAAGTTAACATTAGAAAATATAAAGTGATTCTGTCCTAAAAAATTCAATGGTATTTTATGGGCATCAAATATTCAAATTTGCAAGCATGAAATACACTCAAATCTCAGAAATGTAGATATATCTATACACTGCCTAAAATTTTTACATACTGAAAAACTCTGGCAAAAATGAATCTGTATCTATATGTGTACATATATATCACACACACACAAACATTTACTGCACCCCACCATTCTTATACTGAAGAAAACAGTGGCAATTCAAAGCCACAGAAAATAATGGCTGTGTTAGTCTAGTAGACAAAGAATACAGAAAGATAATTCAGACATTGTGGGGAGAAGAAAAGATGGAGAGTAAACTTGACCAGGCTGTATGATTCTTCATTTAAATTCAGTCATTTACCAGGATTCAGAGCTGGTTAAGGCATACCTGAAATTTAAGAACAATTAAAACTCAACAGGAAGTCATGAAGCCACCAATAATAAGGACTTGTCATACTTTATTTTTTGCTACATTTAAAATTATACCAAAAATTAAGATTAAAAATATAAATGATAAAATGGCAATAAATACATATCAACAATTGAATCTACAAACAAAATGAACAAGTGATCTGGGCTCATAGTAATCTGGATTTATGGCCCAAGGCCCCACCTGTACTCACAAACTTGGGATAAGAAATCAACTGAAACTCTGTGATTAAGCTCTGACCTTTACACAAAGGAATGTTTTTTTAAATTGCCCCCGTTCCAGGGATGGAAACTTAAGATGGTGCCTAAGATAAATTAATTAATGCTTGTTTGGCTTCTGTACCCAACCTCTTTCGCAAGGCCATTAAAACAGCTCATCCCCCTCCAGCTCATCCCCCTCTAGCTTTAAATGCTGCTAGTGAAGGGGATGGGGTACGGCAGTTTTGGGTGTGGTGCCCCTGTTGTCCGCTAGCGCAAAAAACTTTGCTCCTACATTTGACTCTGAGTGTGAAACGTTCTTTGCTGTTCTCGCTGTTAAGCTATAACACAAGCAGAACAGAAACAGATTCACAGATACAGAAAACTTTTTGTTGGTTGCCAGATGGGAGGGGGGCTGGGGTTTAAGAAGTACAAACTGGTTGTTAGAGAATAGTCATGGGGATGAAAAGTACAGCATAGGGAATATAGTCATTAATATTCTAATAACTAGGTATGGTGCTGGATGGGTATGGGATTTACTGGGATGATCATATATTAAGTTATGTAATGTCTGGTCACTAGGGTGCACACAAAAAATTAAAATATATAAATAAAATTTATATCTAAAAAAATAAAATGAAATTATACCAAAAATTAAAATTTCCCCTAAATTCATAACTAGTAAAATTTCAGTTATAACACTCAAGTCAAATTTGGGGGAGGGGGCAAAGTAGGGTATCAAGCCATGTTTTAGATTACTCCCCATATTGGTAAGTAGCTAACTGTAAAATGTTCAGTACATCTTCACAGCAGGAAACAGTTATATTTTCTGAGATACCTTATAAATGCTATTATGACACCTATAATAATTTTAATGAAAACATTCTAAAATAAAATCTAACTATTTTCACATCACAGACCTATTTCTTCTGGAAAGCACCATAGTCAGAGGCTGGCTCAGGTGCTAGCAATTATGCTCAATTACAACCTGGCAGTGACCTCTGCTGGAACATCTGTGAATCACAACCTAAAAAAAACGAGAGTACTGACTTTCATTTGAATATTTTGAAATTAAAATACCACAGAACAGCTCAACTATCTAGTCTTATAACAGCCCCCTCAACCTGATTTTACAAAGCAGTTGAACAAAAAGCTTAGGCTTTCAGTGAGTTTTCTTTAATTTGAAAATCAGTTATAAACTGAGTCCAACCATCCACAAATATATTTTTCTTTGTATTTATGATTCATAGTTCTCCCTCCAAGGAAAATAAAATTATTTCATAATTCTTAGAAGAGAAATATAAAATATGAAATATGTGAGCTTATTTCAAATAATATTTCTTACTAGATCTAAAGTCCTCGTGCCTTTAGCATAATATTTAAAATTTTCTCTGGTTTCAAATTCATTCTAATCTATAAAATAATATGATAAAGTGGTTAAATAAATATGATACAAAACGTCTTCTTGAAGAACTGTACATGGGAAAATACAGTATATATTATGACCTCCACTCCTTTTACACATAGGAACATACAAGATGACATACAATACATGCTTTTAAACCAGCGATGTTCAACCTTTTGCATCTCATGGCATACATAAACTAATTACTAAAATTCTGCAGCACGCTAAAAATGTATTTTATGCCAGTCTGACCAAAAAATAGGTATAATTTTGATTCATTCACACCAGACGGCTACAAATTGTGTTGGCTGTCGTCACTTTTTTATTTGACAATCTGAGGGAAAAGAGGTCCGTGCCGGTCACTAAACAGTTAGATATTGCATGTTTTAAAAAATTCTTGCAGCACACTGGTTGAAAATCGCTGCTTTAAGCAAATAGGCCTGAAGTAGCCCATCACTGTGCGGAAGAATGCAGAGTAAGATCAGATCTTGGCTTCTCCTCTTAGCAGGAGAGTGGCCAAGAGCCTCTGCTTCCTCATCTGTAAAACAGGGGAAACAGCAGTGACAGAGCAGATTGTTATGAGAATCCACATATGTACCCCATTGAGCACATATCTCAAACTCAATAAACAATAGACTTTATATGAACACATACATATAGAGAGAAGACAGACGACAGACCTCTCTCCACTTCCCTCCACAAAACATTCCAAGGTTCTATGTTAAGGGTAGAAGTAAATCTCAATCTCTTGGACTAGCAGTCTCAGCCTTCCTCTTGTCCAGTTTAAGAAAGAACAAGGAGGGCTGCTGCAATTAGCACAGATGCTGCACAAGGCAGTGAGGGGCCCATGGAAGCTCAGAGGCACTTCTGCCCCATCCCTGGCCTGGGAGGTCGCATAATTCTAGGTGCCCTCAAAAGTCCTCCACTACAAGGCATTTGTATTGAGCACAATTTGAGAATACCAATCCAAATTTTAAATGTACACTCTCCTTGATCCAGCAATTCCATTGCCAGTTATATATTCTGCAAAATATATTCAAGTAAGTTCTATGCTGTGTTGTTTTTATGGAGAAGAGGCAGAAGACAGAAACCATGGTATGTGAATAAATATGGAATACTCTGCGACCATTAAAAAGAACAGAATTGGTCTAATGTGCTCATTAAGAGACCCAAATTACATATTAAATTTTGTTTAATTGCAGAAGCCCTTTCTGTACATTTAAAATTTCTAGAGCAATGCACCAAGAAAAATGTTACTCATGATTAATTCTGGGGAGTGAAATGGGGAAGGAGATGGTAGGGCACTTCTAGTTTCTTCCTTACCTTCTGTTATATATGACTTCCTCACCATGAGCACACTATTTTATAATTAAACAAACTCCAAAATTGAATTATTAATTGTATTTAACATATCTGAAGCCAACAAGGAAACCACAGAAGCCAAAGCTGCAAAGCAATGAAATCAGCTGAGCTGTACTCAGGCACACCAGAGCTTAGAAGAGCAGGAAACTTGGAGAGGCTGTCTGGGATTAAGGTTGGGGCCAGGTCTTTGCCTGTTCAGCAGGAAGACACAGCCCTCCCCCGGCTAACTTTTGAACAGGAGGAATCTAAGAGTATTTGAGTTCTACATTCTAGTCCAATCTTTCACTTAACAGTAGCAGGTTAAGCAATGATAACATGCACTACCTAAGAGTCTCAGGGCCTCTAGGCTCCCCTTAGAGCACTGTGTCCTAGACACCCTAGACATGCACAGGAAACAGAGGACAGCAGGGACATTCAGAACACATTCCTGCCCTCCCCCTTCCTCCCACATCCCTGGTTCCAAGGGCCTGGGCCTTGTATACCGATGGGTGAATGGCCATGAACAGTACTGAGCAAGCTTGGGTGCAATTTCTCACCTCTGAGTCTGTCTCCTCATCTATGAAACAGTGGTATGACCACTTGCTGAGAGGCAGGTGCCTCCTGGGAACAGCTAAGCAGGTGATCACTGACTAAACCTTAATCCTCTCCTGTGTAACATTAAGTGTATGTCCACAATGTGTGGAGAGGAGGGGAAAGGAGGGCAAGATGTGCTGGTCAAGAAACACTGAGGTCCCACCTACTAGCTGGGCAGACATCTCCAGGAGCAACAGTGTCCTTGGCTGCCAAACATGTATAAGATCTTTCTCACACAGGTGAAAAAGATTAAATGACATTGCATAAGTTCCATACAAATAAATACCAATCATTTCCTGAGGGACCCCTGTACCTAGGCCCCTAGCACCCACCCAACGGTCCCAGGCCACCTGCCTCCTTCAACCCCAGCACTGTCCACTGTTGCTCACTGCCTCTGTATCCTCCACCTTCTCTCCACCCATCCTTCCAGCTATCCTGTAAACATGTTCAGCTATCAGCAAACTTCCTAAAAATGTTCTTTGTTGTTGTTCATTTATCTTTACTGTTGAAAGTATTACAGATGTCCCCCTATTTCCCCCAATTGACCCCCTCCACCCCATTCTCGCCCCCCACCCCCCCAGGCCTTCCCCACACTATTGTCCATGGGCTATGCACATATGCGTATAAGGTCATTGGTTAATCTCTTCCCACCCACCCCTTCCCTTTTCAGTGTCTCCGGTTCTATTTTGTTTGTCATTTTATTTTGTTCATTAGATTCAACATATGAGTGAGATCAAATGGTATTTGTCTTTCTCTGACTGGCTTATTTCATTTAGCATAGTATTCTCCAGGTCCCTCCATGCTGTCCAATGGGTACAAGATCCTTCTGTTTTACAGCTGCATAGTGTTCCATGGTGTAAATGGACCACAGTTGTTTTTTCTTTCCACTCCCTCCCCAAAACCACCCTGGATCCTCTTCCCTCTTCAGTCACAACCCTACTCAACCAAATTCCACTCAGCAATCTCAAATTCCTCACCAGCTACTCCCTCTGCACCCCTCCCGCCATGGCTTATTCTCCTCCCCAACCCCCCACAGCTGAGGACCCAGATCGCAACAAGCCCTCCATCCTCATGCCACCCAGTCCAGTCTTGCCTCGCTGAACACTTCAGCAGGCGCCCACCCTCAGGGACTGGCCTTGAATGCTAAAGGTCTCATACCATCACACCCACTACACTCTCCCTAGACAATCGCTTCTGCACCTCAGTCACTCCCAAGGTCATTTCTCAAGCCCAGATCTCTCCTCTGAGCCCCAAAGCTGATGACCTGATCAATATAGCAATTTGAGTGCCACACAGCACATCTACTCACAGTGTGGATCACTCCCCTCGTGATTACCCCCTTGGGTCCAACCTCATCCCCTATCTCTGTTGCATCAGACAGAAGCCTTGAGGCCAACAAGGCTGACAGCCTTTTCTCCCACACCTTCAAGGAGTTGTTTAACAAGACCTGTCAATCTCCCTCCAAAATGGCATCGCTCTCAAATCTGCCCTCTTCCCTCTCTCTTCTCTCTCCTAGATCCCAGAGCCTCTTCATTGGCTTGATGACCTGCAATGGAGTTACCTTTTAAAACACACATCTAGTCACTCCCTTGTAAACCCCTCAGTGGCTTCCTGTGATCTTATAATTGATCCAGAAATCTTAATATGCCTCGAAGGGCCTTTGCTGAAATGTGTTACCATAAGAGAAAACAGACCGAATCAGCCTACCTAAAACAGCACTCCAGACCTCTGATCACTCTGTCCCTACCTTGTTTGCTCAAGTCGTACACACTTATCCTCTCCTGACATGCTGTTACCTATTGCAGTAACAACTCATTGTCCACCTCCATAATATAAAGATCACAAGCACAGAAACTTGGCTTTTTCACTGAGCCTAGAATGGTGCTGAGCAAAGCAGTCAGATGTCTGCTGCGCGGATGGAAGTCCTTGCCACAATCACTGCTTCACCTTGAGTCTCCAACTCTGTGGCCCTTCCCAGCCCCAGCAAGAGGACAGAACCCAGCCCCCATCTTACCGTGGCCACCTCCCTTTGGCAGGCTTCCCTTATTTTTCACCTGGCAACTACTTTCCAATTCTCTGGTTTAAAAAGAGCCATCGTGGGGACAGCTTTGCTGACAAGCCAGCATGAAGTTGAGTGTGCATTTATGTGTCCTAACTGTACAGCTTCAGCTATACATCAGTGACACTCAGGTGTGCGATGGTAACAGTGTGAGTTCCATTATGGTCGGGGTTATGTGTGTCCTCTGTACTGACTGGGGTTTGCCTGGTGCCCCCCCCCCCACACACACACACACTCATATACAGAAAGAGTTCAGGGTACTTGGGCAAGAAAAAGAAATTAAAGACATCCAAATTGGAAAGTAAAATTGTCTCTGTTTGCAGATGACAAGATACTATATATATATATATTATACATAGAAAACCCTAAAGACTCCACTAAAAAACAGTACTAATAAACAAATTCAGTCAAGTTGCAGGATATAAAAGCAACACACAAAAATTAGTTTTATTCCTATACATGAACAAACTATCTGAAAAATAAAAAAATAATCCAACCTACAATAGCATCAACAACAATAAAATAGTTAGAATAAATTTAACCAAGGAGGTGAAAGATCTGTACACTGAAAACTGTAAGACAGTGATTTAAAAAAAAAAAAAAATTTGAAAAAGACACTAATAAATTGGAAGAATTAATACTATTAAAATGTCTATACTACCCAAAGCCTTCTAGAGATTCAATGCAATTCCAACCAAAATGCCAATGGCACCTTTCACAGAAATAGAATAAACAATCCTAAAATTCACGTGGACCCACAAAGACCCTGGATAGCCAAAGCAATCTTGAGAAAGAAAATAGAGCTGGAGGCACCACAATTCTTGACATCAAACTGTACTACAAAGCTATAGTAATCAAAACAGCATGGTATCTGCATTTAAAAAGACACAAATTCTAAAGGAACAGAATTAAGAGTTCAGAAATAAACCCTCATGCACACAATCAAACTAATATTTGACAAGGGAGCCAAGAATACACAATGGAGACAGTCTCTTTGATTAATGGTGTTGGGGAAACCGGATAATCACATACAAAAGAATGAAACTGGACTGCTACCTTACACCACTCACAAAAGTTAACTTGAAACAGAGTAAAATGTAAGATCTGAAACTGTAAAACTACTAGGAGAAAATGTAGGAAAAAATCTCCTTAACATGGGTGCTGGCAATGATTTTTTTTTTTTGACACCACAAGCAACAAAATAAAAATAAGCAAGTAGGACTAGATCAAATTTAAAAGCTTCCGCACAGCAAATGAAATAATCAACAAAATGAAAAGGCAATAAACAGATTAAGAGAAGATATCTGCAAACCATGTATCTGATAAGAGGTTAATATTCAAAACATAAAAGGAATTCATACAACTCAATAACAAAATCACCTCGTATCGGTTCATTAAAAAGAAAAGAGGTAAATGCTGGTGAAGATATAGGAAACAGAGGAAGCCTCATGCACTGCTTGTGGGAATGTGAACTGGCACAACCACTATGGAAAACAGTATTGAGGTTCCTCAAGAAATTAAAACTAGAACTACCATGGGATCCAGCAATTCCACTTCTGGGTATGTCTCCGAAGATATGGAAACAATCTATGCATCTGTCAATGAATAAAGAAAATATGATACACACGCACACATGCAAGCACGCATACACAGGAATTATTACTCAGCCGTAAAAAGAAAATCCTGCCATTTGCAAAAACATAAACCTTGATGGCATTATGCCAAATGAAGTCAGACAGACAAAGACAAATACGAAATCGTAACTATCAGAAACGGAGAGTTGATTGACGGTTGTAGAGGCTCAGAAGTAGGGACAATGCAATGCATGAAAGAATACAAACCTCCAGTTACAAGATGAATAACTTCTGGGGATGTAATATACAGGGGGACTATAGTTAACAATACTATAGGGGTGGGCAAAAGTAGGTTTACAGTTGTAATACAAATAATTAATACAAGAATAAATAAAAATACAAGAATAAACTGTTTCCCATAGTCACAGCTATAAATCTACTTTTGCCCACCCCTATACATTGTATACTTGAAATTTCCTAAGCGAGGTCTTTTTTCTCTTTTATCTTTATTGTTGAAAGTATTACAGATGTCCCCTTTTTCTTCCACCTCGCATCCGCCCCACCCCCAGGCCTTCTCCTTAGGTTCTTTGATTAATCTCTCCCCACCCACTCCCTCACCGCCACCTTCCCTCTGAGATCCCTCAGTCTGTTCCATGCTTCTGTCTCTGAATCTATTTTGATCATTAATTTATTTTGTTCATTAGATTCCACATATGAGTGAGATCATGTGATACTGGTCTTTCTATGACTGGCTTATTTTCCTTAGCATAATACTCTTGTTCCCTCCATGCTGTTCCAAAGAGTAAGAGATCCTTCTTTTCTACAGCTGCTTAGTATTCCATGGTGGAAATGTCCCACAGCTTTTCTATCCACTCATCTACTGATGGGCACTTGGGCTATTCCCAGATCTTAGCTATTGTCAACTGTGCTGCTATGAACACGGGTGCATAAATTATTTCTCATCGGTGTTTCAGATTTCTTAGGGTATATTTCTAGAAGTGGGATCACTGGGTCAAAAGGCAGTTCCATATTTAATTTTTTGAGGAAACCATACTGCCTTCCATAGTGGCTGCCCCAGTCTGCATTCCCACCAGCAGTGTACCAGGGCTCCCCTTTCTCCACACCCTCCCCAGCACTGAGTAGATCTTAAATGTTCTCACCACATACACAAAAAAAGGTAATTCTGTGAGGTGAGAAAGGCATTAACTAACCTTTTTGTGGTAATCATTACACAATATATATGTGTATTAAATTATAAGGTTGTACACCTTAAACTTACACAATGTTATATGTTAATTATATCTCAATAAAGCTGGGGAGGGGGGGAGCTCAAAGAACACCTGTACAGTGAGTGAGACATTCTATGTACTTTACAGTCCTATACAGTCTAAATAAATAAGTCAAATGGGCACAAAAGCATTCTCTAATTCTGTTTGTGCTTTGGCACTTATAAATATCAATGGAAAGTCATTAATTCGGGGCTCCGTATTTTAAAATAGCATCATTTCTCATGTAAATCTAAAAAGAATTACAGAACATACAGAAGTAAAAGACTACATGCAGGGAAGTGTGTATGTGCTTGTGTGTGTGTGTCTGTGTCTGTGTGTGTCTGTGTGTGTGTGTGTTTCAGATTTTTATTCCATTCACCGCCTGCATTTTTTCAGGCAACAAAATATTGCAAAGCTGTCCCAGTGACTGGATATTGAACTCTGAAACAAATGAACAATACTCAAAACCATTTCTCTGTGTCTCTGGGGCTTCCAGAGTCAAGCCTGCCAGCTACACATCCCAGTGCCTAAGAGGGCAGCCCAGAGGAGACATCTGCCCTGCAGCCAGAAACCCAATAAAATATGGAAGGACCCAAAGGACATGAAGTCTTTACCCAGCTCAGTGGGAGTTTGCCACGCTTAATATTTTAAAACTGCTTGATACAAGTAGCAGCTAAGTCCCAAGGGCCCAGCTCTGAACTCTAACAATTTTTTGACTGCTGTGACATGAGTGCAGGTTTATTCTCTGGTGACACATTTTGGCTGGCCCCGGCTGACATGGCCAAGAGCAGATGAAAAGGGGAGTCACCTTCAAGGTTCTAGGCACATTAAGTGCTTCACACATCACTAGTGCACATGGAATCCTTCCTGGCAGCTATTTCAAGAGCAAATCTATAGGATAAGGATAACAGTCTGGCTCCAGTTTCTGGAGGATGTCATTTAGGGGGGATGACAACAACCATGCAGTTTTGGCATGTGGCCACAAGGATCAGACATCCATTCAGCATGTGCAGCTCAGTTGCACTAGTATTCTCAGTGACAAGGAAATTGGAATTCAACGCCTTACACAGTTTATGATTTTTTTTCCCAATCCTCACCCGAGGACATTTTTAATGATTTTCTAGAGAAGCGGGGGAGCATCGATGTGAGAGAGAAACAATGACTGGTTGCCTCTCGTACATACTCCGACCGGGGGGACCAAACCTGAAACCCAGGTATGTGCCCCAACTAAGAATCAAACCAATAACCTTTCAGTGTAGGGGACAACGCTCCAACCAACTGAGCCACACCGGTCAGGGCCATAGTTTATGAATTTTAAGAAGCTGACTTGCTAAATAAGTAACAGCAAAAAAAAACATTTTAAATGAGTCAAGTCAAGACTGGACATTACACTAAGTTTCTTTGTGGTGCTGGCATGCTCACCTAATTTTCCAAGAGAGGTGTCAGACAAGCAGACAGTATGATTTAAAGAAAATTACACTGCATAAAGAACTAAAATTCTAGAATCAACACTGCCACTAAAAGCAACTAAGAATTTTTTGTAAATACATGCTCTTGCTGAGACATTAATAATCCTAGTTTTAAAAGAGTAGAAATAGTGGCCCTGGCAACAGGCTTGCCTTGGGCTCTGAGTATCTGTCCCTGGAGCCTAGAGCTCTGAGGCACCTCTGTGCAACCTGTCAGTATTCCCATGCTATCCTCTTAAGGATAGCAGAGACAGGGCTGAAGAGTGCCTACACCACTCAGCTCTCCCTGCCACACCAGCTTCCTCAGCCTCTGCAAGGGACTCATGGGGGGGGGGGGGGGGGGCAGCAGGACCAAGACAACCGGTTGGAGCCCCCATGTTCCCAAAGGAACTGACACTACAGGGTAACGAGCCCAGTACTGCCATTGGAGCTTGGGCCCCAAATATACCCCATGGCCTCTGCCAGATGGCTTTGAACTTGATCCAGACAGGCCTCTTATGGGGGGGGGGGGGGGGACACGACACACAGGTAGTGGGAGCTTCCAACTAATTAACAGATTTTTAGAGCAAACTATAAAAATGTGTTATTATATTTGACAAGTTCTAATTCTTCTGTTATGTAGTTATATAATATTTTACTAGTAAAACTTCAGGCAAAAAATCAGATATGGAAAAGAAATTCTCTTTGATTATCCCTCAGGAGAGTCACTAGGACAATACTGAACCTTGACAAAGTAAACATTATAGGAACTAGGACAGAACTCCCCAAAACATAGCAATAATGCAAAAAGTATGGGTTTTTATGAAAGAAGCAAGTTAGAAATACTAGGAATGTGGTTATAATCTCTAAACACTTACAGTCAGAAAATAAATTATGGTTTTTTTTGAACAACCATTAGCAATAACTTCTTGTTTTTGGATTAGTACAGATAAGTGGCTACAATTAGCTACACATTTTATTTGTAACCATAATTAAGTCCAGGGGATACATGGAAAGCAGACTCTCCTCCCTCCAGAATAATTTTTAAAATAATGTACTTTTATTGACATTTTGCCCTAAAGCTTTCTCTGTTGTCCAAATAATTTCCCAACTGCACTTCAAATTAAACTCCTAAGTTTTCATCTCTCTCCCTAGGTGTTCTTCCTCATGACAACATATTCTAATATGTTTAAATGATAGCAATGCTAGAGTGTTATTTCTCACTGAAAATGGTCACTAATATTACTTCGTACCTCAGAGAGCATAATAGTAACTTGGCAATAAAACAAAGTATGATCATTATCCACTTACAGCCTGAGAGGAAAATCCTGCTAGCATTTTATTGTCGATCACGGAACAGTCTTCACCAAGCACACATGGTCGTTTCTTAGAGAAGAGCATTCCCCAGGTCACATCGTTAATTCAGTAACAGTATATTCTCTTATATAATTACTATCTCTTCCTCTCCAAATTCTCATGCACCTCCCATTTTTGATATTGCCTCCCACACAGGTATTTATTTTTTAGAAATGTGAAAGCACTTGCTTTTATTTAAGCAAAGAACTTTATTTATTATTTCACCTTGACTGCTATCATTCACTTTAGGAGGAAGGAGGGGAGGGTAAGTTGCCTTCAATAAAGCAAGACGGCTTTTTACACACGGAATTTCGGAATATCGGTACCTAAGGGAATCACATTTTGAACACCCACCCATTACTCATCCCTTCCTGCGAGTAACCTTCACACTGTCCACTACTTGTGAGGGACAAGCTGAGGGGCAGGCTCATGGGAGCAAGGCCCTGTCTTGACCTACTCTGTGACAGCATCTGGAAGACCGCATTATAAGCATTCAACATACATTTACCAGTGGGAGAGTGGATGAATTAAATAAAGATGAGTTCAAAATCTGTTGAGCAAAGCTTCCACAAAGCCAACAATCTACCAATACAATTCCACAAAGTTTAAGTTATTTGTATTGTAAGACATAAGCAGTACCAGGGCAGTAAAAATGGAAGCTTTAAAGACTTTAAAGACTTTTTTCTTCAAGCCCAAAGGAGCACATCTATACCTGAAAGGCAAATCAAAAACTCTGAAAATTCCTTTTCTTGTTGCAATCAGTGTACTAAACTGACTTGAATGCAAGCAGGCACAACATAGTTTCACTTTTTGTTTCCTAATCAATATTAGTAGTTGCTAACACCTATTTGAGAGAAATCCTAAGACACGTCAGCTTTTGAAAATATTCAGTCAAGAAACAATAAACGTATTTGGAATCCTAGCCTCAGTGTTTGAAACTGGCAATTAGGGTGGCAGTATTCAGGGGCATAAAATAAAACCTCAAAGTACAGGGTCAGCCCAGGCCAGTTTGACTCAGTGGTTTAGAGAGTTGGCCTTTGGACAGAAGGGTCCCAGGTTCGATTCCCAGGCAAGGGCACCCACCCCAGTTGCAGTTTCAATCCCGGGGCCCAAACAGGGCGAGTGCAGGAGGCAACCAATCGATGTGTCTCTCACGTTGAAGTCTCTCTCTCTCTCTCTCTTTTCCCCTCCTCCCCCTCCCTTCTACACTCTCCCAAAAAAAAAAAAAAAAGAACAGGGTCAAAGAGTACGGTGCAATGAGACTCTGATATCTCATGATTCTTCCCTGTGCATACAGAGATGTACCAATTCCAGACAGAAACGCAATATGCAAATCATCTCTCAAATACTCATGAAAAATTTGTTTATAAATAGAAATACTTTCTTCATCCTAATATTGACATGTGGCAAGCACATGGGTCTGAGAACTACATCTGACTTTTATAAACAGATTGAAACTTCATGTAATGCTAAATCATCTTAAAACACGTATGTGAACCCAAGATTAAAAACCTATAAATCCTACTTGAGCTGCAGAGTGACTGTAATAAATGCCACAATGTTAAATCAGCTTCAAAAGAAACTCTTAAAAGAAACTTCAAGAACTTTCATGAATGTTTTATAGTTTATTTCTTCATACTGATATATTTCGTCTTAAAACAAATCCAAGAGCTGTTGTGAATGTTCTTTTTTTCATGTTGGTGGTAATGTGAGGAGTCGCTGATAAGACCAAGAATACCTTCTGATACTGTGAAATCTAAAGAACACTACGAAAACCTGAAAATATATGTCCCTACAAGCAATGGCTTTAAAGAGGCCTGGTTCAGGACAGGCGTGGCTCAGCGGTTGAGCGTCAGCCTAGGATCCAGACCACAGTTTGATTACCAGTCAGAGCACATGCCCAGGTTGTGGGCTCAATCCCCAGTTGGGGGGCGTGCAGGAGGCAGCTGATCAATGATGACTCTCATCACTGATGTTTCTCTCTCTCTCCCTCTCCCTTCCTCTCTCTGAAATCAATAAAGATATATTAAAAAAAAAAGAGGCCTGGTTATCTCAGACAGCCTATCATTCAACACTTCCTAGATGGGCTGAGATTCCTACTGCCCTTTGGTGAAGGGCCAAGATAAACTTACTTAGTCACTACAAATGAATCCTCTTTAAACAGCTGTGGAGCTGTTTGTTATTCATTAAACAGACCAAATTCAACAGATTTCTGAAATTCTAAGCTTTAGTCTCCAAGTCATTTCTGATGGAAGACTACACAGGCAGTGGGTAGGCACTACTGGAGCACCTGCATTTGCACCTGAATTGTAAAGCCTAGAAGGCAAGTGCAGTGGGAGATAGGAGCCTGGGTGCGGGAAGGAGCCTGAAAGTAAAATGAGAACTTTAAGTTGCTTAAATGATCAGAAAAAGCCTGCCAAAAACTGAGTGTTTGGATGTGCTCTTAGAAATTGTCTTCATAGTCGATTCACTATTAGTTAACGTAGGTATTGCCAGCACTCAAGTCAAAAAGCAAAAAGAACACTAAAATGAAAAATAAAAACAGTAAAAATTAGCACACTTGGAGAACCTCAACCTTATAGTGGCTAAATAACCACAGCTGCATGCCCACTGAGTGTGTGAGGAATTGTGTCTACCAATGTGAAAGGAACCATGGAATATAAATAAAATGCTCCTGGCAACACTTACACAAAAATTAGATTTTTGCTCCAAATGGCAAAAATCAATATATCCAAAGACTTTCCATGTATTTTGTTGGTGGAGGTGGTCTGAGTAGAGAAAGACCTCCCTTAAGATCACAGTCTTTCTCTCATATACTGAGCACTGACAATCCCTAGATACTCCTTTCTAAAAGGGCGTATTCCCAGCTACTCCTCCGTTCAGGAGTTCCTCTCACAAAACAGCTCTACCACCCACACACAAGGACTACATATTGAGAGGTAGCCTGCTTGTACATAAAGAAGGCTGACACAGGGCTCAGGAAAGTCCCTTCACTGCCCTAAAGCCAGATGTCAGATGCCGATGTATCCCCATCAAGCTCGGCACAGGGCAGCACTCGGACTGAGACCGAATCCTGACTGAGAGTCGAGTTCTCCACAGCCAAAAACCAGCATGGTGACAGTCTTCAAGGTCACTGGAGAACCCGCCTGGTGTGGCTCTCAGTAAGTCCTCAACACCTATCTGGTTCATGAAGCCTACAAACTAGTTGGAACACCTCCGATTCCTCAGATTCTGGGACTGGCACCACACTGATATCCCACAATTAGCAGGGAAATGTGAAATGATGACACCGAGGGCCACCACTTCTGACTATAAACTATGCTGAGAAGGGTCTAAAGGCAAAGACCAGGATGTTGACTTCTGTGAGCAATTTCAATATTGTGTGCTTTTAAGAGACATGGGTTTTAGAAAATGTATACCAAAATAATTCCTTTAGGCCCTTTTCATTCTGGGTAATAGGTGTTTTTTTTTTGGTTTTCTGTTTTTTCTTTTCTTGGAAAAGCAAATTGGACTGGTCACTCACCTCCTGTTCACATTAGATTTCAGCACTCACAATCATCTTCCTTGCAAAATTTACAAATTCAAACTGCAATCATTTGAATAATGGCTGGCCCCTAAACAGAAGTAAGCTCCATGGCAGATACAATTACCAATTCTTGCTTAACAAATAGTCCCCACTGTCTATCGCAGTGCCTGGCCCATGCCTGGCATTTCTTTCTTACATTTCTCACTGCATTCCCAAGCAAGCTGGATGGATGTATACCATGTAGACATGTGCATGACTTCAGGACATGTAGGCCACTTACCTAGTCTACCACTTAGTATCAAGGAGCATGTAAGCATACAGGACTGGTCTGGGTTAATGGCCAAGAACAAGATAATGGCCCAAGTAGCTTTCATGCCTTTTTAATTTTTTTTTAAATATCTCTTTATTGATTTCAGAGAGAGGAAGGGAGAGGGAGAGAGAAATAGAAACATCAATGATGAGAGAGTCATTGATTGGGTGCCTCCTGCACACCCCCGACCAGGGAGATCGAGCCCACAACCCGGGCATGTGCCCTGACTGGGGATCGAACCATGATCTCCTGGATCCTAGGCTGACGCTCAACCACTGAGCCACGCTCGACTGGGCTGAAGCCTTTTTTAAATCCTGTTTAAATCCTGTTTCCTTAGGGGATTTAAGTAAGACATCTCTCTTCACTTTCTTCCAAAGCCCAACCCTAGATCCCAGAAAATAGAGAATGTACCTCATTTGAGACATTCTGCTGAATAACCACATGATGTTGAGGTCGGAGGTGGGGACAAGATTGAATACTAACACTCCAAAATGGCCAATATCCCTCAGGTAATAGACAAGAGTATAGACATGGAAGGATCCAGTAGACCACCTGACACAGTAACAGTCCACGGACTGCTGTGTGCTGTCTGTGGAATGGAGCCTGTCCCATTCACCTGGCATGGAGCCGCACAGCTCTCAGAGAGCCCAGAGCTTCCCTGGAAGACACCATGTGGAAAAGACAGACAGACAGACATAAATTCTACAGAATGAAACATGTTAATGTCCAAGGCTTATTGCCACCATGTCCAACAAATACCCAAATTCTTTAGTTGTAACAAGGAGCTTATATATAAAATAACAAACTGTGTAAGTGGGTTAGACTTGGCTTATGTAGAAATTTGCATTTTAAATAAAAAGGTGGGAGCCCAAGCAAATATAATGTAGAGCTGGTAGAGCACTAAAACGTAAGTGGCTCATTTAAATGGCAAGCCTTAGAGCTCTGAAGCTAGAAAGAGACGGAGCATTGCAAAACTTTTTAAAAGATGAATCACATATTTAAAAGATGAATCACATATTTAAAAGAAAAAAGTGTGTTAGCCTAGATCACTTTTAAGGAAGGGAAAGGTCTGAAGAGTCTTACATATGAATTAATAATCACTTGGGGTGACGAACACACAGTAGAGTGTACAAATGATGTATTATAGAATTGTACCCTTGAAAACCTATATAAATTTATTAACCAGAGTCACCATAATAAATTCTATAAAAAAAGAAAAAAATAACCAGAAAATGGTATTTGGGGCAAGGTTATAAGGACTGCATTCTTTAGGAGGGAGCAAATCATGTGCAAACATTAAAAAGGAGACAACTGGGAGTAGAACCACTTAAGCAAAAAAGCCTCAGTTTCAGGTACTTAAATTGAAAATACTTGATGTCATTATGAAGCCCCTAATTACACTTTGTGATATCTTTGTGTACATATCCCATCAGCCTTTTTCCTCACAACACATTCCTGAGTACGTTTTCCTCAGTCCTCTACAGAGAGATGTCCATCATGTTTAAGGACTGAAAATCATATCTTATCCCCTGTTTTGACAAACTTCCCCTCCTCTGAAAAGAAAATGCTCCCACAAAGGAACATAAAAATAGCAATGTATAACATGAGAACACGAACAGAGGTCGGGAGAGCGGAGAGTACTCAGACCAACAGAACACCTCTATATGAAAATGTATGTGGAGAATGAATCTCTAACCTGAGCAATCTCACAGCACCCTAAGGCAGCTCTCAGTGTCCATGAGGCACCGGGTCTATGAAGGAAGATTCTGCTCTCTTTGACATACTACTTAAGAGAGGCAATTACAGGGCAGAAAGAAGAAAAATCTAGTAAAGAAACATTTGTGCCCGCGTACAGAAGCATACACCCAATTACGGAAGGATCCTTATAAATTGTACCATGTTAACACAGAGGAGGGAGTTAACAGAACAAGTCACACCTTATCTTTATTAGTTGCTCTATTATTAAATTTTATAAAATTGTGAATGTGATTACCCGGCTCTACTAAGGATTGTGCAAAAAATAAATAAATAAATAAATACATTTCTTGCCAGTAAAATTTTTGTAAAACAGTTCAAAGAAGTATCATAAAGATACCCACACTATTGGCTTCTGGGAAAGGATATGCAAATACAAATATCAACAATAATAATAAGTAGATAATAAGATGTCATTATCTACCAAACACTGTTTTCACCCTTACAATAACCCCCATGTGATAAACCAGCGATTTCCAACTTTTGTCATTTCACAGCACATATAAACTAAGTACTAAAATTCTGTGGCACACCAAAATATATATTTCTTGCTGATCTGACAAAAATGAGGTATAATTTTTATTGATTTACAAAAAGATAATAATAATAGTAATTACCTACCCTTTTTGCTCCAAAATTACTTTTTTTAAAAATCAGGTGCCTATACTTGCATATAAGGATTTCTAGTACCAAGAATTAACCAATCAGACACAACCATATTATGTGACATAACCAACAAGATGCAACACTATTATATGATCTATATATTTATGGTTCAAGGCAGGGCATTCACACCGTATGAGTATTGTTGTGTTGGCTGTTGTCGGTTTTTTATTTGACAATCTAAGGGGGAAAAGGTCAGTGACCCTAACTAAATAGTCAGGTATTGCATGTTTTAAAATTTTTTGCAGCACAATGGCTGAAAATTGCTGCAATAAATACCATTACTACCGCCCTAGCCGGTTTGGATCATTGATTAGTGTTGGCACATGGACTGAAGGGTCCCAGGTTTGATTCCGTCCAAGGGCGCATACCTCGGTTGCAGGCTTGGCCATGGTCAGTTGGGGAATGTGCGGGAGGCAGCTAATCGATGTGTCTCTCTCACATCGATGTTTCTCTCTCTCTCTTTCTCCCTTCCACTCTCTCTGAAAAGCAATGAAAAAAATATCCTTGGGTGAGGGTAAAAAAAAAAATAATAATTATCACCATTTTACAGATGCACTGAAAGGTTGAACAACATGCCAAAGGTCACACAGCCAATACATAGCTGGGCTGAATTTGAACCCAAGTCATCTGAACCCACACTCCGTCCTCTGGAGCCCAAGATGCACCGCCTTTGTATGGAAAAATATCTATGACTCTCAATGGAAAAAACAAATGTCCCACTGATGAAAACCAGAAATAGAGCTCCATGGTTCCATGAAAATCCCTATATTGCTAAATTATATCAAACTGCACACCAAATCCAATCACAAAATATGTTTACTTCTCTTTTTTCTATTTCTCTCACACCATTCACCTTACTAGCACATGGCACTCCAATATTCAACTCTGGCGACCATGCTTTCAAAATATCCCATTTCACAGCTCTTCTTCAGCTCTTCTCTAATGAGGGGACTCTGCTCTTTTCTAACATGGGAGGCTCATCCCCACATCCATGCTTTCCTTAACACTAATATATAAAACATTTTTTGACCCTTGCCTCTTCTTTCTAAAATCACTCTGTCCCTGGTTTTTCACACCTATATCCAATTCCTCTTTCTACACACCAATTGCCTTATAATAAGAACAATAAAATTAAGTGCTTACAAATCACCTTGTATTTTCTATTATGAAAATAGAAAAGCATACAACAAATGCTTTCCCTGAGCCTAACACTCCACCCAGCATTTGCTGAGCACAACTCTGAACACTTGGCATTCAAACCTGTTAAGAAAATAGCCATTTCCCTTACATAATCCATAGATTTTGTGTGTGTGTGCATGCTTTAACATGCTTACTCTGCAATCTTACCTCGTTATACTTTTCAAAAAATAGTGAACTTAGTTTCTTATCAACAATTACAAACTCCTAAAAAGTGGAGTTTGAATTTATGTTAAGTATCTCTCCCTAGGGCTACCTATTTAAATTTTTCACTCCTCACTGTATTTGTCTATAAATCTTTCTAACATATTAGTTCACATCGATTCCTCCCTCTTTTATATTGGTAAAAAACAATAGGCATTGCTCCAGCCTGTGTTTCTTCTGAGCACACAGGACGGAAGGGGGAGGGTATCATATGCAGGATAGCACTATAAAACCTTTTAATTTGCATCTCTCTAATTAGTGACATTAAGCATTTTCTCATATGTCTCTTGGCCATCTGTATGTACTCTTTGGAGAAGTGTCCATTCAGGTCCTTTGTCCATTTTTTAATTGGTCTTTTAGTCCTCCTAGTGCTGAATTGTATAAGATCTTTACATACTTTGGATATTAACCCCTTATCAGATGTATCATTGGCAAATATGTTCTCCTATTCAATGGGTTCACTTTTCATTTTGTTGATGGTTTCTTTTACTTTGCAGAAGCTTTTTAGTTTGATGTAGTCCCGTTTGTTTATATTTTGCTTTGTTTCCTTTGCCCTAGAAGATGTATCAGCAAAAATACTGCTCCATGAGATATCTGAAATTTTACTGCCTACATTTTATTCTATAATTTTTTGGTTTCATGACTTACACTTAAGTCTTTATCCATTCTGACTTTATTCTTGCGCATGGTGTAAGCTGGTGGACTACTTTTTTTTTTTTTTGCATGTACCTGTCCAATGTTCCCAGCACTATTTCACTATTTATTGAAGAGACTGTCTTTATTCCATTGAATGCTCCTGCCTACTTTGTCAACTATTAATTGACCAGAAAGGTGAGTGTTGATGTCTGGGTTCTCTGTTCTGTTCCATTGGTCTATGTGCCTGTTCCTGTGCCAATACCAGGCTGCTTTGATTACAGTGGCTTTGTAGTATAGTTTGATATCCGATATTGTGATTCCTCCAACATTGTTCTTCTTTCTCAAGATTGCTGAGTCTATTCAGGGTCTTTTGTGACTACATATGCATTTTTGGAATATTTGATATAGATCTGTGAGATATGCCATTGGTATTTTAATAGGAATTGTGTTGAATCTATGGAATGCTTTGGGTAGTATGGACATTTTAATGATGTTAATTCTTCCAACCCATGAAGACAGTATATGCCTCCACTTGTTTGTATTTTCCTCTAGTTCTTTCTTCAATGTCCTATAGTTTTCCAAGTATAGGTCTTTCATATCGTTAGTTAAGTTTATTAGTTGGTATCTTGTTATTCTGTTGCAATGGTAAATGGGATTGTTTTATTAGTTTCTCTGAGATTGGTGTATAAATATGACACTGATTTCTGGATATTTACTGTGTATCCTGCTCCTTTGTGGAATTCATTTATTAAATCTAGTAGTTTTTTTTGGTGGAGTCCTTAGGGTTTTCTATGTACAGTATCATCTCATCTGCAAATAATGAGAGTTTTACTTCCTCCTTTCCAATTTGGATGCCTTTTATTCTTCCTCTTGTCTGATCACTGTGGCTAGAACTTCCAGTATTATGCTGAATAAGACAGGGTTAAGCAGACATCCTGATCTTAAGGGAAACCCTTTTAGTTTCTGCCCATTCAGTATGATGCTGGCTGTACGTTTTTCACATATGGCGTTTTTCATGTTGAGATATGATCCCTCTCTTCCAACTTTGCTGAGAGTTTTTATCATAAATGGGTGGTGGATTTTGTTGAATGTTTTTTCTGCATCTATTGATATTATCATGTGATTTTTATCCTTCATTTTGTTTATGTGATGGATGACATTTATTGATTTGCGAATACTGTACCAACCTGCATCCCTGGAATAAATCCAACTTGGTCATGGTATATGATCTTGTAAATGTATTGCTGGATCCAATTTGCAAATGTTTTGTCAAGGATTTTAGCATCTATGTTCACCAGGGATATTGGCATATAATTTTCTTTCTGTATAGTGTCTTTTTCTGGTTTTGGAATTAGGATAATGCCTTGTAAAAAGACCTTGGAAGTCTTCCCTCCTCTTGAATTTTTTTGGAATAATGAGGAGGATATGTGTTGCTTCTTCTTTGAATGTCTGGTAAAACTCGCCTGTAGAGCCTTCTGGTCCAGGACATTTATTTGCTAGGAGGTTTTTGTTTGGGGTTTTTTGTTGTTTTGTTTATCCTCTCCCAAGGATATTTTTTCCCATTACTTTCTTTTTTAGAAAGAGTAGAAGGGAGAAGGAAGTTAGAGAGGGAGGGGGGTAATAAGAGAGACACATCAATAGGAGAGAGAAATATCTTTGGGTTGCCTCCTGCACAGACCACGACTGTGGATCGAAACTAAAACCCAGGCACGTGCCCTTGACCGAGAATCAAATCTGTGACCCTTCTGTACATGGACTGATGCACTAACCTCTGAGAAACACTGGCCAGGGCTTGCTGGGAGCTTTTTTTTATTACTGCTTCTATTTCATTAGTTGTTATCAGTCTGTTCAGTTTTCCCAATTTTTCCTGATTGAAATTTGGAAGACTGTATGTTTCCATGAATTGGTCCATTTTGCCCACGTTGTCCAATTTATTGGCAAATAGTTGTTCACGGTATCTTCTAACAATCCTTCATATTTCTGTGATGTCTGTTGTTACTTCACCTCTTTCATTTCTGATTTTGTTTATTTGGGTCTTCTCTGTTTCTTGATGAGTCTGGCTAAAGTTTCATCAATCTTGTTTATCTTTTCAAAGAACCATATCTAGGTTTCATTGATCTTTTGTATTGTCTTTTTAGTCTCTATGCCATTTATTTCTGCTTGGATTTTTATTATTTCCTTCCTTCTACTTATTCTGGGCTTTTCTTGTTGCTCTTTTTCTAGTTCTTTTAGGTGTAGGGTTAGATTGTTTGAGAATTTTCTTGCTTCTTAAGGTAGGCCTGTAATGCTATGAACTTCCCTCTCAGGGCTGTTTTCGCTCTGTCCCATAGATTTTGGTTTGTTGTGTGTTCATTTTCACTTGTTTCCAGGTAGCTTTTTTTTTTTCTTCCCTGATCTGATTGCTAGCCCATTCATTATTTAATAACATACTACTTAGCCTCCATGTGTCTGAATGTTTTGGGGGGCCTTCTTTTATAGTTGATTTCTAGTTTCATGTCATTGTGATCCAAGTAGAGGCCTGATATGATTTCAATCCTCTTGAGGTTGTCAAGACTTGTTCTGTGTCCTAACATGTGGTCTATCTTTGAGAATGTTCCATGTGCACTTGGGGTAAAATACTCTGTAGCTTTGGGATGAAATGTTCTGTCCTGTAAATGTTAATTAAATCCACCTAATCTAGTGTGTGAAAGGTCCCTGTTTCCTTGTTGCTTTGTCTTGAAGATCTATCCAGTGAAGTCAGTGAGGTGTTCAAGTCCATTACTATGACTGTGTTGCTGTTGATCTCTCCCTTACAGTACTCCAAGAGTTTTTTAATATAATAGGTGTTCCTATCTTGGGTGCATATATGTTTACCAGGGTTATACGCTCTTGTTGGATCCATCCCTTTTGTATTA
This sequence comes from Miniopterus natalensis, assembly GCF_054644295.1. NCBI lineage: Eukaryota > Metazoa > Chordata > Mammalia > Chiroptera > Miniopteridae > Miniopterus > Miniopterus natalensis. The sequence goes on from NC_142081.1 coordinate 90,616,482, forward strand.
CGTAGTGACCTTCGTCTCTTGTTATGGCCTTTATTTTGAAGTCTATTTTGTCAGATATAAGACTTGTTCTCCCCGCTTTTTAGTTTCCATTTGTATAAAAAAAAAAAAAAAATTTCTATCCCTTCTCTTCCATCCTGTGTGTCTTTTGTTCTGAAGTGGGTCTCCTGTAGACAGCATATATATAGGTCATGTTTTCTTATCCTTTCAGCTACCCTATGTCTTTATTGGAGAATTTAACCCATTTACATGTAAGGTTATTATTTGTAGGTACTTATTTTTTGCCATTTTCATTCTTTGTGCCTATGTTCTTCTCTCTCCATTTCTTCTTTTTCATAAAGCTCCCCCTTTAACATTTCCTGCAATGCTAGTTTGTTGGTAATAAACTCCTTTAGCCTTTTTTTGTCTGCTGAGCTCTTTATTTCTCTTTCAATTATGAATGATAGCCTTGCTGGATAGAGTATTCTTGGATTCGGGTCCTTGCTTTTCATTACCTTGAATACTTCATGCCATTCCCTTCTTGCCTGCAGTGTTTCTGTTGAGACATCAACTGACAGCCTTATGGAAACTCCCTTGTAGGGTTAACTCTCTTTCTCTTGCTGCCTTCAAGATTCCATCTTTGTATTTAACCTTTGCCATTTTAATTATGATGTGTCTTGGTGTGGGTCTCTGGGTTCATCTTGATAGGGACTCTGCTTCCTGAACTTATGTGACTTTTTCCTTCACCAGGTTAGGGAAGTTTTCTTTCACTGTTTCTACAAACAGGTTCTCTATCCCCTGCTCACTTTCTTCTCTCTCTGTTCCACCTGTGGAGTGGACATTGTTACGATTCATGTTGTCCCAAAGTTCCTTTGAACTACTATCATCATGCTTTCTGAATCTTTTTTCTTTTTGCTGCTCTGATTTTCTCCACCTTGTCTTGACTCTGTCCTCTGCTTCATCTAATGTATTATTTATTTCAGATTTGTTATTCTTCATTTCTGACTAGTTGTTTTTCATGGTTTATTTGTCCTATTTCATGTTGTTGAGCATTCTTAAAACCATTACTTGGAACTCTGTTTCTGATAAATTGCTTGCCTCCATTTCATTTAGCTCTTTTTCTGGAGATTCCTCCTATTATCATTTGGGGCACGTTTCTTTGCTTCCTCATTTCTGCTGTCTCTTTGTGTTTGCTTCTATGTATTAGATATAGCTACTATGACTCCCAATCTTGGTGGGGTGACCTACTGTAGTGGGTGTCCCGTGGGACCCAGTGGTGTAGTCTCCTTGATCTTCTGAGTTTAGTGCTCTAGAAATGTACCTTGTATGGGTTATGCGGCTCCTCCTGTTGTAACTGGGTCCTGACTGCTGTTGTCCCATTATTGGGCGGGCTCAGCCCTCAGACTGGCTGACTGTGAGGCTCAACCCTGACCACACTGTGCAAACTACTGTACAAGTGCTGACAGAACAAAACAAGAGAAAGCAATACCAAAGTGAAAACAACATGAGAAATGGCAACAACAGAAAAAAATAAGAAAAGAAATAAGAGACCAGAAAAATAATAATAAAAGACATGAGGCAAAAAAAATTAGAGAACAAAGAAATGTAGAGAGAGAATATAAAAAGAAAGAAAAAATAAAACAGAAAGAAAAATAAATAAAATATGAATTTTCAAAAGTAAAAATAAATAAAATATAGAAATAGGTCAAGAAAAAAATAATTTAAAAGAAGAGGAAAAAATTTAATAAGGAAAGGGAGAAATAAGAGCTACAAAAGGATAAAATGAAATGTAAAAAAAAGAAGAAGAAAATATTTTTTTTTAAAGTGGTGTTTGCCTCAGAAGATTTTGGTGTCTATTGCGATAACCCTTTGGATATGCTTCTTGTGGAGCTCCCTGGATGGATTCTGCTCCAGTTTTCCAAAGCTGGCCACTTTGTGTACTGGTCCCGTGACTCCCAGGAGGTTCTTTGGTGCAAGCGAATGTCAGTCGCTGTCCCTGCTTGGCCCTCAGCAACCTTTCCAAAGCTCAGCAGTGAGGAGGCCCAAGGAGTCTGGCAGTGGGTGCAGCTTCTGGAACCCAGAGTCTGGGACTGCCTCGGGTCTTGCACCTTGAATGCCCTCATTCTGAGCTGCTCTTTCTTCCTCCATGGAACTACGCTCAGTTCAGCAGGGCACAGCCAGGACCTGGCTGGGGTGATTTAAACAAACTCCCATTGGGGGTGGTGCCCATAACCTGTAAAAGGGGGTAAAGGGGGTGGGGTACTTCCTCTCTTTCCCAGGACTGTGTGGGCTGAACTCAATGGGGAGCTGGGGTCTGCTTCCCCCAGCTGTGTGGGCTGAACTCAATGGGGAGCTGGGGTCTGCTTCCCCTTAATGGAGCTGCAGGGTCCAGCACACACCTATCTGTCTCCTGACAGAAGCCCACACAGGAGACACAATTGCAATAGCTCAGCTCTTCCTGGCTCCCTGGCATGCCCATGCCGCCAAACCAAGTAGGAGGGGATTTAAAAAAAAAAATCAGCCTTGCTTGGCACTCCAAGCATGTGGCCAACTGCAGCTGGGTGAGGTCTCCACCTAAGTTGGGAGCAAGCCAAATATCTGACTCCCCATGCCGTCAAACCGAGCAGTGTGGGTGCAAATTTCCAGCCCAACGCCATTTCCCTTTCCCTCAGAGAACACAGCAGGACAAGGCAGACCCAGCAGTTCACACAGCAGAAGGAGTGCTGCCCATGGGCTAAAGGCGGGCAAGCCTGATCTTGTTCCCAAACAACACAGCAGAGGGCGCCTCAAAGTCACTGCTGGGTGTACTGAGCTGACCCATCCGCCAGCCTCGAGTACTGTTGCCTGGCCCCTCCAGCAGCTGGCAGTAAACTTCCCAGGCTGGTGTTGTAACAAAGAAATAGTTCTCTTCTTTTAATCCTCACCTGAGGATATGTTTTTATGGATTTTGGAGAGAGAGGAATGGGGGAGAGATAGAAAGAAACACTGATGTGAGAGATAAACATCAGTTGCCTCTTGTATATGCCCCAATTAGGAATTGAACCAGCAACCTAGGTATATGCCCTGACCAGGAACCGAACCCACAACCTTTCTTGGTGTATGGGACGACACTCCGATCAACTGAGCCACCGGCCAGGACAAAGAAATTGCTCTTTGCCTGAGATGGTGTGATCCGAATCTCCCAGGTGAACCAAATCCCCACTGATTCCTACCATCTGATGCCAAGCAGGCTCCCCTTACCTTCTCTGTTACTCTGGATTGGGGATCCCTCTATGGAGCTGAGACGCCATGTTCCCAGGAGAAGGGGGCCCCAAGGCCGCTATATCTGTCCTGAAGCCGCCACCTGTGTGAGGGGCTCAGCCTCCCTGAATCTCCCACTGACTTCCTTTGTGCTCCATGTTCTCAGTATTTCAGATCAGCTACACTTCAACTGGCTTTTCAAGTTGATTGCTCTGCAGTTTAGCTGCAAGTCTGGTCTGGGGTTGGGAGCAAGTGGAGGGAGTTCCCAGCTACTCTGCAGCCATCCTGGAATCCCTACCGGAAACCGTAATTCCCTTAATACAAGCACAGGACAGGAATGAACAGATTAAGGGTAACAAGAACAAAAGAATCTGACGAACTACACAGATCCAGAAACATTGATGCAGGCAATAGATGATCATATTTCAGAGGGAAGAGGGAAGGGAGGTGGAGGGTGGGAAGAGATTAACCAAAGAAGTTATATGCATATATGCATAGCCCATGGACACGGCCAACAGTGTGGTGAAGCCCGGGGGGGGGGGGGGGGGGGTCAAGGGGGGAGGGAAATGGGTCACCTGTAATACTTTCAAAAATAAAGATAAATCTTCAAAAAAAAAATTTTTTTTTTAAAAAAGTAACAAGAGAGGCAGTGAGAGAAATCAGAAAAGAGGAAGGGATACAGAAATTCCCTATGCTCCTCAGAACTGACTTAAAAAACCAAACGCATTTTTTAGTGTAACCTTCAATACAAGCTCAAAAACAGACATCTGAGAAAGATGGCTCAAAAACAGCCCTCTCACATGGTAAAAAAAAAAAAAGGGGGGGGGTCAAAAAATTTTTATGACATAAATTTGAAGTTGAAGAAAAAAGTAAAAGTTAAGAGTATTATTCTTTAAAATTTCCTTCTTTTGTCAAATGTATTTACCACCACTGCCCCCATACGTTAACAGAGTGGTTTGTAAGTCCATTCTCTATTCTCTAATATGAGATTTCTCTGAGCTGCTTCTATTTAGTATTTTTTTTAAATAATGTAAAGTAAACACTCTTTTTTTCTTAATTTGTTTTTTAATCCTCACTGGAAGATATGTTTATTGATTTTAGACAGAGAGAGGGAGCGAGGGATGAGGTGAAGGGAGAGGAGAGAGAAACATTGATGAGAAACACCGATCAGTTGCCTCCTATATGTGCTCCAACCAAGGACTGAACCCACAACCTAGGTATGTGCCCTGACCAGGAATAAAAACCGTGACCTTTCAGTGCACAAGAAGGCACTCCAACCAACTGAGCCACACCTCCCAGGGCTAGTATTTTATTTTTAACGTTCAAAAAAAAAAATCTGAATGCAGGAGGACTTGCCTGTAATCACTGTAATCATTGTCATTCACTACAAAAGTACCAATCCATCAAAATCCAAAGGGGTTTGCTTACTGTTATGCTTTTAGAAAACTCACCAGGTATTCCCAAATGCTTCCTGATGACAATAATTAAACATCTGGTAATGGTGACCTACTTGTGACTGTTGAACTTCCTTGGGCAGCCTTTTCTATTAATTATGTACATGCTGGGAACTGAGAGAATTTACATCGTGAATAATAAAGTCAAGAGCAGGGGAAGTGAGACCCTAACAGGAACTCCCTGCTGTCCTGACTTCTGTCTGTACTGAGGCCTTGTTAGCACTCTCAGATTGAGAAACAGATGCTACATAAAAATTGCAAAAGCACCAAGCTAAGGCATGCATGCAAGTTGGATGTAGCATGTTGTGAGCCTTTCATTAAACATTCAAAACGGGGAAAGATAGGGGGCAAATGCGGGGGAGGCAAGTGGTCACAACTTACTCTGTGAGGAACTATGTTCTGATGCAAACTTTGACCCTAAGCTTTTGCAAATAATGCAGGTATTTCAGATCCTTGGCAGTAGCACAAATAAGGAAAGAACAATAACATGCATACTTTCAAGCACCATTTCATGGTTCCTTCAATTTGGGGGTAAGGAGAAAGGGACAGAAAGGCAGGAACTAAGACAAAGAGGTTTGTGGTAGTTTCAAATTCATTTGGTAATGAAAGAATTTTTGTTTAAAAAAATAATAAGTCCACTTGGATCTCATTTGAATTAACTGATAAAAATTTACTCAAAAGCCAAAATATTTACTAATTAATATATCATGCCTACCTCCTACTTTCAGCTTCACTTAGTGTTTTGGGGTATCAATAAAGGAAGTTTCATTTTTTTAAAAGGATTGTTTGGGTTTTATACCCTTTGGTAAAAATTAATAACTAGATACTAGTTTGAATTACAATATTACCTGGAATAAGTTTACCAAAATTATTTTATTATCTGATTTGCTTAATCCTGAATATCACTTAATATACACCAAAGTACAGTCAAGATCCATTAAGGCTAACAGAAATCACAACAGAGGATTTAATAAAAAGACTCAGGTAAAGAAGTGAACTGTCCAGAAGCACCTAGCATGATTGAAGCTGGGGAACAGAGGAAGAGACCAGGGTTAGCAAAACCTAGAAGCCTGAAGGAGGGTCCTGGGCAGCTGGTACTTAGCCTCAGAGGAGAGGGTGCTGCTTCCTGGGGCTGGGATGTGAGGAGCTCAGCAGGACTTCCTGGAAGAGGGGCACTGCCAACCTGTGCTGCCCCCTGGGAGCTCTGAGGGGGATAAGCAGAGCTGGTGCAGGGGTGCTCAGGCTGGTGTTGATACCTCCTAGGAGGGCTAATAAAGCTGGTTTGGATACTGCCAGACAAAAAGCTGAAAACTAGAATCAACTGCTACCTGCCACTGCTGGGTGATGCTGACAGAAGAGTAAGCAAACAAGAAAAAACAAGTGCCACCTCCCCCTCCTTCCTTCCAGGCTTCCTCTAGTGCCCACCGATGGGGAGCAAGCGGCCAGGCAAAGGCAGAAATGCAATGCAAAACGGAGCATAAAAGGTTGCATGGTAGCTGAGAAGTAACAGCTTAATCCTGGCATATTATCACAGTGCCTCAACTTCCTCATCCAGAACATGAAGAAAGCACTAGAACCCATTCACAGAGTGGTGATCACCAAGTTGGTTAAAATGTGTAAAATGCTTATAATCATGCATGGCACATATTAAACCCAAAGTTATATGTGATATTTAACCTCTATAATTTATTTGTTAAAATTTACCCACATCTACTTTAATAGTAGTAAATATTAATGCAGTACAAGAACACACATAAACATTGGTCTACACCCTAACGAATCTGCTCCTAAAAAGCAGGCGTACTAAAGAGTGAGGAACCAGGAGGCCTGCCTCCAACAAGCCAACTGATACACCTCATCCAGCCTACGTTTCTTCCATTAAACGAGGAAAGCAGATAAAAACTGTCTCTAAGGTTACTTCCAGTATTTAAAACTTTTAAAATTATGAAACCTCTTTTTAGTTTAATTTCAAATTTGGAACTAATTTCTAAAAGTGCTTGATTTTAATTAAGGCTTATCATAGGGCAAAAGCTTGGTGAACCACTCGTAATATCCACATAAATGCCTACATTATGTTTATTTTTCTCTAAACATGGACAATTTATAACTTAAACTAAAATTTTAAAACATAAAGTACATTTTAAACGGTGTATTTTCGGAAAAATTTAAGTAACTGCACACAGGACGGCCACATAGCATCGTGGTTTATGGGGTGGCTCCCACAGCGCTGCACAGGGCAGGCATATGTGGCCATATACAGCGGCCCTGAAAGCATAGCTAATGAAACACATAGCTAAGCTGAGCACATTGAAGATACATGTGAGAAGAAAGTGTATTTGTCATTCACTCAATGACCTAAATGCACGCCAATGACGATCCATCAGGGTTGTCAAAGTGTAGGTTCAGCCACCATTAGGCATACACTGGCTGAAACTGCCAACACCAACCCAATCAGTACCAAATATCATAGCAATTACTGTACAGCAAGAGTGCTGGCAGGTAAGTCACTCATCATACGCTTGCTCAGCTATTTCAAGACTCACAAGTATTGTGTCCTATTACAATACTGACCCTCATACCTCATATCTGATACTGGCACTAAAGAACTGAATCTGCTTATCTAATGAACTACAAATGTAAATATATACAAGTTTTAAAAATTGAATTGACAATGGACATTCTTTTTTGTTGTTGTTAATCCTCACCTGAGGATATTTTTTTCCATTGATTTTTAGAGAGAGTGGAAGAAGGGGGAGAGACAGAAACATTGATGTGAGAGAGACACATAGATTGGTTGCCTCCCACTCGCACCCCAACTGAGCCCGGGGTTCAAACCTGCAACCCAGGTATGTGCCCTTGACCAGGAATCAAACCCACAATCCTCCAGTGCCCAGGCAGACACTCTAACCACGGAGCCACACAGGCCAGGGAAACAAAGGGCATTCTCCACACATTAAATGACCTAGCAAAAGCTGTTTTCACATGTGGTGGTGCAAGGCCTAAGATTATGATAAATCGGACTGGCAGAAATAATATGAGGATTTCATTTACAAAGTTGTTTCCATCCTTTTTATATATCATACATACTGGGAATCGCAAGTGAAAAAACTACTTTGTAAGAAACTATAGTTACTCTACTTGAGAAACAAGGGACAAAAATATGCATTTCATGTACCCAACATACTGACAAAGCTGATTCATCTATAACTAATAAAGAAACAGCTTATTATGAAGTAAAACCTACTTTCAAATATCCTATAATAAATAAAGGAAGTTGGGATATTCATACAGTGCAAATGTAGACTTTTTTACTGAAGAAGCCTGATGAAGGTCCTGTTTTTTCTCCCCAAACTGCATTTGAGGAAAGAAAATGAGTTGGCTAACCACCACTTGAAGGGCCTGAAGGAGTTAAGTTGTGGTAGAAAAACAAGGCACTCCTGTGGTTAGGAACAGGAGTAATAGGCATTAAGCCTAATCTTTACACAGAGTAAAGGGGGGTAAAAGACAATGGACATGATCTATTTATTCATCAACAGCCAAAATGAGCCTGAATTATGATACAGACCTTCCAGATTCAGTGGTATAGATAGAATGAAAGAATCACAGAGATGTGAGTTGTTACACAGCTTGGACAAACAGCTCAATCAATGGTGAGACTTTCCTGACAGTGAAATGAGACAACATAGACAAGAGGCCTTCAGAATGGAAGGTGGAATATTTTACACAATTAGTATGGCACAGAGGTTCCTTTTCATGGAGCAGTGCAGTCAGAGAGGCATACGAGCATCCTGAAAGTCTGTAAAAAAAAAAAAAAAACAACCCACACCCCTGAGGAGTCAGATGAGACCCATTGACCAGCAGGCATGTCTCAGTGTATAAAACAGAGCACTGCCTCCAACATTTTACTGAAGACATGTTTATCAAGGATGATGTTTCTACTTTGTCTATGCTTACTCTCTTTAAGACATGCCCAGAGAACTCCTCAGCTGACATCTTAGAATAGCTGAATGAACTGCTGCCCCTTTCTCTCTCCTTCATCAGTTCCTCATGCTCAAAATGCTCCTCTCTCTACTTCCAAACATCTGATTGTAAGCAAATACTGATCTGACAGACAGGAACTGTGAACACAGGAGATCCGCTCACTATTTATGACATACCCACACTGAGAGGTTCTAGTCATGTCAAACGTTTTAAAAAAGTTGTGTCATTCTCGTATTCATACACAAAACTTAATTACTTTCCACTTTTTTCCAAAAAGAGTTCTAAAATTTGTTAATATATTTAGTCACATCAATGGCTGTATCAATAGCAAATGCAATTAAAAACTTTCTTAGCCACATTAGTGCATCAATCCAGACAAGGCTATTAGGAGGAACATCCCAAGCAAGTCTTTCTGTGTAAAACACTGACTATGTTTTCTAATTTACTTCTGAGTTCTTCAGCATGCTCTGACCTACTCCTCTGAAATAGCTTATCCAGAATGTGCACGCAGTAAAGATTGGTTCATGAATTATATAACAGATATGAGGGAGTGACAGAAAGCCCTTACTAAAAGGGTGCCCTACTGAGTAGAGACAACCTAAGTAAAACCAAAATTACCAGGAAAAAGATTTATTTTAAGAAAAAAGGAAACTTGCCTGGAAAAGTTTCCTGTACTTAATATAATCTGTGAAAGTTATTAATAAAAGGTTTCTAGAATGTATTTCTCCAAATAGGTATAACAAATCAAATAAGCTAGAGGATATTCATCTAAACAACAAATTCTTATGAATAACATAATATCTTTACCTCTAAATGAAAACCAATCCTCAAAACACCTCAGTTTAAGTATCAAAGGTGTATTACTGAGGTATTAATGATTTTTTAAAAACCATAGCATGTATATTCATACAACATATACTGACTAATTATGTGGATAACCTAGGAGCAAATAGTTGCTGCTGGCTCCATGTACTATTGATTCCTAAAACGATACAAATTATCTAAGCTTCTCAATTTCACTGTGCTCTTTGTTAATGCTCAAAAATTAATCCAGGCCCTAGCTGGTTTGACTCAGTGGTTAGAGCGTCAGCCCATGGACTGAAGGATCCAGGGTTTGATTCTGGCCAAGGGCACATACCTTGGTTGCAGGCTTGATCCCCAGCCCTGGTTGGGGCGAGTGCTAGAGGCAACCAATCGATGTCTCTCTCTCACGTTGGTATCTGAAGGCGTCACTTATCCTACTTCTGCTCTGGGTTTGATCACCTTCCCTAATCCATAAAAGCAAGGGGAGGGGGAGGAGGGCATGAACACATAATATGGGACTGGTGGTTCCAAAAACTAAACACAAGTTTTAAATCGGACATTGTTTGGACCTAATTTGAAGCCAAATTTATACACCAAACCTTGATGTGCAAACCGAATTCTCCACCCTCAAGAAAAAAATCTATTCCAGATCTTTTGGAAACATTCCAAACTTAATTATAAATACCTCAGCCCACAACATGATTATTGACAGATAGGCTCAGAAATTGGTTTAAATCCAAGAAGAAAATGCAAACATTAAAAGTGATGTTAAAGTAATACTGGTTGGCCAGTATTCCACTTCTAAACAAAGACTGCATTCCAAGCATCATTCTGTACTGTTTCATAAAACACATTTATCAACATCCAAAGCAACCCGGAGGCTTGTAGTAAGAAAACCTTGCTCTGCAATGCTATTCACTATGGCTACACCAATAGCAAGGCAAAAATGTGAGACTACAGCGTTGTCACCTTATTCATCATAAGAACATTATGCATTAAAAAAGAGATTTTTGACAGCCTTTGGCACTGAAAAATTCATAATGATTTAAGATGATTTTGGACCTAGTCAAATTTGAGAAAGATTTGCAGATGATGAATGTAAGCATTAAAGGACTCATACATTTATGGGTGGCATGGGACAAACATAAGGTAGTCATCTTTCTAGTCCAGTCCAATCGGATGAAGCCAAAGACTGACAGCTGAATGCCCCACCTAGGCGGGATTGGCCTTGGTAAATTAAAATGTAAGTATCTGTTACTATGATTAATGTTTATTCTTAAATTTCCCCAAAAATGCTAATTATACTGTGATTATGTTGTTCAAAGTAATGCACCATAATAAGCTCTACTCTCATTTGTGAAGCCTGAGAGATAAAATACCTATTGTTTAATGGTCTAATGCTCACTCATATAAAACAGAATGAGAAGCAGAGGTTTTCTGAAAACCAAGGAAGAAATGAGGTACACAGTACATTAATGTTGACACATCTCTCCATCCTTTAATTTCCTAGAGGGATTAGTGATGGATACAGATATTCCCCAGGTTGTCTAAGACGGTTAAGGTGGAAAGATACACTTAAGAGTAATTCTGACTTGTTCATAGATCAAAAGTAATAAAAAACTGAGTAGCTAATAAGTATTTAAGTCCTCACCTACTACAACAATGACAACTACAGGTCAGTGCCTAGGTAAACCACAGTTCACGGAAATTTCTTGGCAATATCAAAAAAGTCCTGTTTCCACTAGCATAAAATTACCTTCCAATGGAGGAGCTTTCCATTACAATATCATTATAGTATTGTCTGTATGGTATTTTGTAGGTGTTCTCTACCTGATGTAACCTGCTCAGCACAAGCAACATTGTCACAATACTCCCACATCCCATGGAAGTTTTAAGCTAGAGAGTACCTATCACAGTTCACACCCATTTGAGCAACTTTAAGAGAATTTAAGTCCTAGAGGACCTGAGAGAGAAAGAGAAAAATCAAAACGTTCCCTTCCTCCATACATGGCTTTACAGAGTGTCATTATCATGACCAGCACAAATACGGGTAGAACCAAACACTCCAGCCTTTTCTGTAAAGTTCTACTCACATTAAATGGCAAATTCTTTAACTGTCACAGATAAGAAAAAACTCATTTGCACAATATGGCCTTCTCAAAGCAAAAATACTTTTGGCATTTAACTCCTGTCCATTCATTTCATCCACTCATTCAACCAATATTCAATGTCTCTTATGTGCCAGGCATTGTTCTAGGTGTTAAGGACACAGCAATGGGTACAACAGATGAAAATTGGGGAGACAGGAAAAGAGAAGAAAAATAAATACTTGTAACTACTAAAAAAAACTATGTATTGTAAAAAAGAGGAGGCGATGAACAGCTCGAAACTAATTAAAAGAAACAAAATCCTTGACAAAAAGCCTGCTTTCCAATATTCTGATGATTTGAGTGTTCAGATGTGCCTTAGTGTAAAATATTTTACCAAAGGTTTCTGGATTCCTCAGATGGTCTTTAAGATGGGTACAAAACCATATTCCAAAGTTATCTATTAAAGATGTGGCTTTCAACCCTCTGACAAAAGTAAAATTCCACCATGAAGGATAAAAGCATACAGCACAGGACAAAGCCACTTGTGTACTCTACTTCAAAGACCTACCAAACAGCCACCCAAAGTTAGCCAAACAAGAGCTGTTATTAACAAAGTCATGCTTTACATTTGAGGTGTGAGGAGTAACCCAGTTAGATATTTCAATCTTGACTCTGAAATTTTGACCCACAGGAAGGCAGCAAGTCTGTGCTGTTACTGCTGATACAGACCATTTCTGATGTGGGAGTCTGAGTACTAAGTTAGTGACTAGCCTCCTGTCTCTACTCATGGTCACACCTACACAGCTATAGATGAATGCTCCCTCACCTGCCTCAGACAACAATGGACGCCTTCAGGAAGACTAATACGTAAACACCAGCCACCATGAGCATGCAGCTCACCAAGCCACCACTCACTCACAGGTCCCAGAGCCATGTGAATTTCTTACTGGGATGAGCACATGTAATATGCTCAACTGCCATCAAGATCTATTCTCAAATCTGCCGCTAAATAGGTCTATTATCTTCTATAAGCCCCCTGACTTCTCCAGAGCTCAGTTTCTTAACTTGCCAATGTTCAATGATTTCAGCCAGACCTCACTTGGGGACCTTTGAGGGAGGGAGTGGAGGGAAGCAGACTGCCCAACCCCCACGTACACACCCAATTCTGATTCAGGAAGTCCTGAGTAGTCTGGGGAGGAGGGAAATCAAGTTTTAGAGCGTCTATAAGCATCTGGTTCAACCCATGATTGAGAATTCCTAGATTAAATGACATCTAAAGTCAAGTCAACAATCCAACAAAACTAGATCCAAGAGGAATTTTGTTATTTACACTTTCAACTTTGTTTTGTTGTGTTTTTTTGGTTTGTTTGTTTTTTAGGGAGAGAGAGAAACATAAATGATGAGAGAGTCATCATTGATTGCCTCCTGCACGCCCCACCCACAATGGGGTATCAAGCCCAAAACCCAGTTATGTGCCCTGACCGGGAATCAAACAGTTGATCTCCTGGATCCTAGGTTGATGCTCAACTGCTGAGCCATGCTGGGCCGAGCATCAACTTTGTTTTCTAAGAGCCAGCCCAACGCAGTGAATGAACTGAGATCATTAGCAACCTATTTTGTAACTGGGCTCACAAAAGAATGCATTTATGTCTCTTCATTTTCCAACGGTTACTTTGACAATAGATGGGCAACCCAGCCGGGCATGGCTCAGCGGTTGAGCACTGACCTAGACCTAGGATCCAGGAGATCAAGGTTTGATTCCCAGTCGGGGCACATGCCTGGGTTGTGAATTCAACTCCCCAGTCAGGGGTGTGCAGGAGGCAGCTGATCAATAATGACTCATCACTGATGTTTCAACTCTCACTCCCTTTCCCTTCCTCTCTCTGAAATCAGTAAATATATATTGAAGAAAAAAACAACATCAACACACACACAGATGAGCAACCACGAAGATTTATAAAATTGAGATCAGAGTGACTATGGACTCATCTGACAAAGCCAGATGAAGTGCACCTGGCTAGATGGGTGGAGAGCACCTGTCAATGGCTACTCTTTTGGAAGTTACTGATACTGGCCAGCAGTAAGAACTACAGTCTTCAAAGCAAAGTAAGTAAGTGTTTAAGCTGCATCACATACAGCATAAAACAGCTGCTATTGGGTTTGCCTATATATATATATATAGAACAGATCACTGCTGTTTGCTCTGAAGAAGTTTTGAATTAAGAACTCATATGTATAGGCAGATATTCAAATTATATAAAAAGTTCAATTTCAGTAAGAAAAAATAAATATTAAGTGATACATGCAACTCAAACTTTAAAGAGCACAAATTTAAACCCACTTCCTCAGTAATATATTTCTCTTGCACAATGTTCAAACAATTTTTTTGCATGTTTAAGATATCTCATGCTTGAGATTTAAAATACAGTGGTAGCCCTGGCTAGGTGGCTCAGTTAGTTAGAGAGTTGTCCCAATATGCCAAGGTTTGGGGATGAATCCCCAGTCAGGGGATATGCAAGAATCAACCAATGAATGCATAAATAAGTGGAACAACAAATCCATGTTTCTTTCTCTCTTCCTCCCTCTCTCCAAAATCAATAGATAAAAAGAAAAAAATAAGTTAAAATAAGGTAAAAAACTAAATTTTTTACCATATGTACCACAGTAATATGTATTTCAAACTCCATGTGAAAATTAAATTCAAGAAAAATAAAAATACTAAGGGCTGATACTACTAAATAATGCAGCAAGAGAAATTTAAACATCAGGATTAGTAGAACAGGCAAAATGCTTGCCAAAATATGGTATGTATTTCCAAGTCAAAGAGAATTGATTCTTTTAAGATCTAATGTCAACTGTTCCAACCATTATAAAGATCAGCATTAACTGACCAAGCTATAGCTGCTATAAGAATTCAGAAGTAGCATTCCTAAGGGGAAAGAGAAGTAGGTCACAAATTTCAAAAACAACATGTTTTACGGTTTTAAAGACAGAGCTCTAAAATAGATACATGTCTGAAAAAAATCCTGGATATAGTTACCTGGGGCTTTTATTCGAAAAATTAACTTCTCTCCCTTTCACCAGTAGGCACAATTATTTATGCATATTTTTCATCTTTCTCACCCACCCTTAGGATCTACGGGACTGAAAACGTTTAAAGCACAAATTAACATAATTTACAGTGCACTTAGTTCACAACCCATAAAGGCAAACAGAAAATTTACCACCAGCTGAGCATAATTCCATGTCCCCCTGTGGCTGGCCTGCAGTCATCTTTTCTACTCTCACAGGCCCAGCTCCTCATGGTGGTCATGTACAACCAAGAGCTCACAATAACTTACTCTCTAAGTGAGCAACTGTATTGTATTCACTTTGTTTTAACACACTGCCTTGTAGAACTGTTACCTTTCAAAATACATATATTAATCTTCCAACTATGTGACCTGTTTTTCATTCAAAATGAGTAATGTTTCATGCTGGTCCTTCTGAATTTTGATAGCCAGTGCCTGTCTGATCTTAAGAAATAGATAAGAGAATAAACTAAAGACCTAATCCCGCTTAATTCCTTCCAAAAAACTGTGTCCAGGTGTCTTTTTTTTTTTTTTTTCCAATAGCTCCATCACAGGAATTCATCACCTCATGCACTTCCCTTCAATATTTAGGTATTAAATGTTCTGGATTAATCTATTCTTAAATCCAAAATAATCTCAGCCTACTTTAAATTTGGCTGATTTCAGACCAAACCATCTTATTAAAGAAATGTCAATGGAGAACTGAGGAGTATAATTCATGCCAATTCTCCTGAACAATTGTTCAATCCAAATCAGAAATCTCTCAATCTGGGCATAGCGTGATTTTGGAAGACAATTTATTTCCCCTAGGATAGCAAAAATTTAGTATTTGTTTTGTTTTTTAACTAATAGTTTGAGTGCTATAATATGCATATTTTTACCTAATTACATAGGGTAAAGCTAAACTTAACCTTTTAAAAAGTATGAGTTATTCCTGAAAATATGAATTGTTATTTAAGTTTAGGAACGTCTCATTGAGGCTGTAAAATAGCAAAAATATACAACTTTTGCAACACAAGAGTAACAAAAAATCAAATTCATTAATATTTTAAAATCTACACAGCGAAGCAATGTTACAAAACTTATAAAGAACACATTTCTCATTTATATCTGGGTGACATTAGTAGCCAACACTATCTTTTCTGCCATAATTAGGAAATTATTCTGGTAATAAAGAGGGGGAAAAACACTCCTCAAAGTTATCCACACATACACATCTACTTTCTACTTAGAAATCTAAGTCATTCTCTATTTTAAAAGAAGGAAGAAATAAAAAGAATCTGCATTATAATAACTTTATAAACCAGGAGAAGTGTTATATATTCCTAACTTGTCACATACTCTTAAGTAGTTTTCTAACACAGCACTTAACAGGAACCTATGTTACTTAAGTGTTTTGTGATAAACAGTCTTATACTTCACATTATCCTAGATGTATCTGTATTTTATCATTGACAAAAATGTCATTGTCTATAGTGGCAAGAATGGTGTAAAAATACAACTTTATGTATACAGAGCTAAATTTTAATTCTTCTACATAAGCTCTTAATAGAATATGAAAAAATCTTAGGACAAAACACCTTAGTATGTTATCCCCCACCACACACACACACCACATACATGATAGATCCTACCAATTTCTAGGCTGTTTAAAAACAAAATCCACCTGCCCAGCAGGGCGTGGCTCAGCGGTTGAGCATCGACCTAGGATCCAGGAGATCGGGGTTCGATTCCCGGTCAGGGCACATGCCCGGGTTGTGGGCTGCAGCTGATCAATGACTCTCTCATCACTGATGTTTCTATCTCTCTCTCTTCCTCTCCCTTCCTCTCTCTGAAATCAATAAAGATATTTAAAAAAAAAAAAAAAAATCCACCAAATTTCCTTTGCATCTTACCTGAGGATAACTATCAAAATAATTGCTTTTAGGCCCTAAAAACTCAAGGCAGCTATTCTGAGTTCTGTGTGTTCTACTTACAAAGGAAAGCTTTTTAACAGATAAACTGTAAGCTATACATCTAACTAACTTATAGCTCCTAAGGTTTCTTTTTGTTAAATTAAAAAAATCGTGTAACTCTGAGTCTACTTCATTGTTTTCCACCATTAAGTAACCTTGTCAAAATGTATCATTCTGCTGACTTCTACATGTACATAGTGATTTTCTATATAATCAAGATGGAGAAGTCAGCATATAGATACAAATATACAGATAAGTAATTACAGTGCTGGTGTTGAAGTAAATGACTGAAATCCATGCTCTGAAACATAAACACATTCTGATACATGAATTTCAACCATTTACTTCAAAAACCATGTTGTGTTTTTGCTGAGGCAGATTTTTTTATCATACATGCTTTAAATTGAATCCCTTGCCTCAGCCCAACAAACTGGCCAATATATAACATTTCAGCTTCTCTTCATTTTTTTCATTTAATACATTATATCAATTATCTTCACAACTCATAGAGGTTATACTATACTCTTGTTCTATCATTCCCCTAACCTCCAAAGAATATACAAAACAATGATTTTGAAACATATTTTCTATGGAAACCTTTCCTCAAGACAAGTGATGCACAAAACTGAAATTATACTGCTACTTAAATGTCACACTCTAGCTTTTAGCAGAGAAACAATGCTCCAGAGAGGACATGTGTCTTGCTTGAGCGGGGGGGGGGGAAAAAAAAAGTGTCTTTTTCATCATGACAAAATGACTTTGTGCAGGAGGTGTAACTGAACTCTATATTTAGGGTGAGAAAGAGTATCATTTTACCTGAAAGCTCAGAGCTTAATAATTTAGAAGCATGTTTACAAGAGCAAGGCATCATCGCTGTTATTACCACCACTGGAACTACAAGCAATTAGAAGTAGTTTAGGACAGGGAGTTCAAAATGGTGAGAATTTAATTAAACAAATTGGATTTGGACAGAAAACTCTAAGTTAACACCCTACTTCTATAAACAATGCCATGAAATCCTTAATGACAATACATGGCACTCATTTAAATTCTCAAGAATCAAATGTCAGCACATAGGCCCCCATCCTCAAGTTCAAGCAGAGTTTTAGACTTGATGCTTTTCTTCAAGGAGACAGAAGAAAAGACTTTGCCAACTGAATCAGCACCCTTAATTTCCTCATTCATTGCTGGTATTATTTTCTGTATATTCTAAATAGGTTTAATTTCTTAAAAACAGGTTTTACTCTATGTCTTTAACTCAAATTACATTGATCTGAACATAAAACCTGTCACACTGAAATAGTTCAGGATTGTTGAGAATTCTTAGCCAACAAACATCTATTATGGATGTGATTTCTGCTGGAGAAAATATATTAGAGATTTGGAATTTCTCAGATTTGATTTGCTCCTGATGTGTCATGCTCTCTGTAAGGAAAAGAAGATGAAACTAAAAGTACCCAGGATTTAGCAGACATGTGAGGACAAAAATACTGGGGTGGGCAAAAGTAGGTTTACAGTTGTTCATATGGAAAATAATAATTAATAAATAATGATACAAGAGCCCTAGCCACTGTGGCTCAGTGGCTGGAGCACCAGCCTGCCCAACAAAGGGTCTTGGTTCCATTCCCAGGCAAGGGCATGTACCTCAATTGCAGGTTCGTTCCCTGGCCCTGCTCAGGGCACATGCAGGAGGCAACCAATCGGTATGTCTCTCTCACATCGATGCTTCTTTCTTTCTCTTTCTCTCTTTCCCCCTTTCCCTCTCTCCCCCCTCTCTAAAAGTCAGTGGAAAAAAATATCCTCAGGTGAGGATAAGTAATAATAATACAAGAATAAACTCTGTTTTACATACTCACAACTGTAAACTTACTTTTGCCCACCCCTGTAAGTGTAAAACTGTTATGTATTCATTTTCAGTGTCTGCTTCTATAAACCACTGAGACATGTTCCACAACACATAACAATCATAAACTAGCCAGATAAACGCCATATATTTGAGTTAGATTTAAATTATAATAAGGAAGCAGTTCTAAAGTGTTTCTTTATAATGTTGAAAGCACAATTCTTCACCCAGTAATGACATGGATATCATGACTAGTTCTGAATGAAGATCAAAAATAACCATTCTACCAAAAGACCACTAGAGGGCACACACAACCCATGATGCTTGTCCAAAAATAGATTGTTGGTGGGGACCGGATCAGTTTGCGTGGGATTTTAGTTTTACTTTATACCTATGATTGTTACTGTTAGGTAACTGAAAAATAGTTCCATTAAGAAAAGGAATCTTCATTTATAACAGACAATGCTATTAAAAGGCATGCTATATATTATTTGAACAGTCTAAAATTACAGTCAGCATATAAACAGGAAAAGAAAAAAAAAAAAAATCAAGAAAGCATACAACCAGAATCCCTATCATTTATATTTTCACTCACTAGCCTCAGTATATTTTTTTAGGTAAAATAAGCCCATGGAACAACAATCCTATGGGATTATATAACCACAAATTAGCTTGTATTCTAATATTTTATTTATGCCTAAAAGTCAACTAGTTCTTTCAATAAGATGTTTGAGTAACACGAGAGTCCTGATTAAAACAATGTTTTGGAAGATTTCATATTAATCAGAATCTTCTGATAACATTACAACTGCTAACTTTTGACACAGTAATTTAAACCCATGTAATTAGTGAACACACACAAAAATCAAAAATAAATATCCACAAAGAGACTGACAGCACAGAGATTATCAATATGTTTTTGAAGCTATAAAATAATGTTAAATTAATCAAAAAACTTTTCCAAAAGAATATTAAGGAATAAATACAAAGAAGGTATTACTTTCTTCAACTCCAAAGGAAATTTAAAGGGATGAGAAATTTCTGTACCAATCTGCTTTTTGCTGATTTCTGAAGTGGCTCTTTAGAAGTTCAATGACCTTGCGAATCTCAGAGACTTCAATAAATAACTCCTTTCTAGAGGAACTAGAAAAAGAGTAATACTTCTATGTAGGTTTCCTCTTCACTCTGCCTTTCCCCTCAATCGATAAGAAAGCAAAATCCATAGTAACTTGATTCCAAAACCAACTACAGAATAAAATGATCCCCAAATAAGAAGTCCCCAAACCCTGGAATTTGACCTGCATTTGGCTCAGTCCTCAAGAAAGGGTAACAAAGTGAAAATCAGTGGGAAATAAGGACAGAGCCCATCCTACATTAAGTAACCCTCCATGGACGCAGGACTTGCATATGTTCTGCTTACCCAGAGGCCAGGGACAGGCTCCAACTGCACTAAAAAAAGGCTCCACTTCACCAGTTAAACAGGCCAGAAACAGTTCGTCCAGAGTAAAACAGGGTGTAGGAAAACACCTTCAGTCAGTAGGGTGTGAGTAAACACATCAGGTCCAAAGGTCTCAACTCACTTCTTGCCAAAACAGACAGAAGTTACAGAACAGGATCAAAACATAACAAAACAGAAAGAAGTTACAGGACAGGATCAAAACAAGAGCCCTCTTAGCAGGACCATTCTTTAATCTCCTTGAATATTCTCTGAGTGATCAAATGCTTAAATATACACCTTTTACTTGGAAAAATATAGGGCAAAATATTCACAAGGAAATGAAACAGGAGTCTGGAAAGCCTCTCTGTCCCAGAAAGGAAAGGGGGGGTGTTTTTGTGTCCCTTCAAAAGGCAACAAGAGCACCTTCCCGTCACCTTATCTCAGATCTAACTAAACTGAGGCTGAGTGTGAGGAGAGAACATGAAAATAAGATACATGAGAAAAGGAGAACTAGGCTTCTAGTTAGTACTAAATACTATGAATATTCACAACACAATAAATACTCAAATACTATTAAACTAGAGACCATAAAACTCAATGCCTTAGGACATACATAAGCATAACCCAAGGACTGAAATGGAAATATTTTCATGGAAATACATTCATGGAAATATCTTTTAATTTAGCTAATAATCTTAAGAGTTTACTACTTGTTAGAAAGAGCCACACCATTATTATTTTTAGAAGCACACACAGCAATCATTAAAGAAACTACAAAAGTGAAGAAACCATATAATCAAATATTAGCCTATAGCAGAATATCTAGCTGATAGATAATATAAGCACAGTAAGATTAAAGGCAACAGTTATATATTGCACTACTGTTAAAAGTGTTACCCAGTCTCCAGTGAAGTACAAAAATACAGTATGCTTTTGGAAATGCTTATGGTTATTTGACAGAATAATTTTGTCTGTTGACTCTAATTATATATGAAGTAAAAGTATGTAAAACACGAGCCAATTTTTCCTTGTAATTAATTTATATTGTGTTTTACAAAAATATTGGTCTGCCACAGACTGGAAACAGAAAACCACTCTAGTCCTTCGCCAAGGCAGTCTGAGGAGCAGTGATCTGCTGTGGCCACTAAAGGTGGATCATCTTTACATATTGCCTTTCTACGAGAGAGGACAAGTCAGAATTGGCACTCAGGGTGAGGAAGCATTTCTGGTCTAGAGGCTGATCTGGACATACCTAACTTATCCAGCTTGAATATTCCCACCTACACATGGAGAATTTCTTGCTTTAAAAGTACTTGGAATTCCTTTCATTTATACTAATTTAAAAAAAAAAAGGTAAAAGACAATCAAGTTCTAAAACATGCAACAAAATTACTGTGGCTGAAAAAATATTTTGTTAGCATTTTCCCCTTCCTATTTTACAAGGGCTCCCTAAAGGTAAGCAATCCCTACTCACTTCGATATTTCCAGTTCTGCCTATAATGTAAGAGATGCTCAATAAGAATATGTGGGCTAAGTTAAAGAAAATGACGCTATTACAAAAATGTAACTGCAGGTTCGTTTCACTCTTAAGTTCCTAGAACTGAGAACTCTCTGCCGACACTACACATTACAGCTAATAACAAAATGCCTGAGAACAGTCATCATGTGACTGTCCGCTAAAAAGAATTTCTTATCAATTTTTTGTAAGAAAATAAGTCAAGAAACATATTAGACACTCCAATGCACGGAATATCAGAATTCTGAAATAAAGGGTTAGGATTCTATTATAATTCCCTATTCCATGAGGATTTCTGATGCTATACTATGTGACTTTATTATATTAAATATGCTCTTTCCTAGGTGGCAGTCAAGTGCTTGCCATCTAACATCAGACAGTGACAACACTCATAAATTTCTAGGGGCTTTCTGAGTGTGACTATCCGTACATATTTTAGAAATAATACCACCAGTGCCTCATGTCTAAGGAGTAATCTTCCAGCATTAGTCTCTTAAATTGAGTTGTTTTTTTCAAAATCTAAGTTTTATGTTATTCTCATTCAAATGTTTTGATGCAGGAGAACTTAAGGAGTTTCTTTTCCACATTTTATACTAATTTCCTAATTAAAATTTATTAGCATTTTCCATCACAGACAAGGCAAGTATTGAGTCAAGGGTATACACCATCAGAGAAACTAATAAAGATTATTAGGTTAGATTTATTGCAAATTTTGCAAGTGGAAACACTATTTGTTGCATGTCTTTACCATCTAATTTACATACAGGGTGGGCAAAAGCAAGTTTAGTTATAAGTACACAAAACACAGCTTATGCTTGTATTATTTATTCATTAATTATTGTATTATTTGTTATTATTATTAACCACCTTCTTTTGTCCACCCCGTACTATGATTTACAAATTCATATCTGCAACTTTGATCTTTCCCTTGAGCTTCAGACTTACAAGTCTAATAACCTACTTGACATCGCTTCTTGGATGTCTCAAAGGCATTTCAAAAACAGTTTAGCCCTGCCCGACGTGGCTCAGCGGTTGAGCATCGACCTAGGATCCAGGCGATCGGGGTTCGATTCCTGGTCAGGGCACATGCCCGGGGTTGCGGGCTCGATCAATGACTCTCTCATCATTGATGTTTCTATCTCTCTCTCCCTCTCCTTTCCTCCCTCTGAAATAAATAAAGATATATAAAAAAAAATGTTTAAAAAAAAAAGTTTAAATGTCCCACCAAAAAAGAGACTATCCCCAACCCTCTACCCTTATCCCAGTCCTTAAGTCTTCTACTTAAATGAACTTTCCATAGTAAACAGAATCTCCCTAACCCCTTCAACAATAAATGGAACCTTCATATCCCCTACCCAATTTGCTCCAGTTAAAACTTTAAAAGTCACCCTTTATAACTTCTTTGCCCTCATTCTTCACAGCCTGAAATTCTGGAAAATCTAACTCCAAAACATATCTCAACTCCATTCATATATCCCCCCCAAGTCTACATTAGACTCAGATACCATCTCTTCACTGGATGACAGCCTTCTCAAAGGTCTTTCTCCCCTCTCTTGCCCATCTACAATGAGTTCTTCACAAAGCAATCTTCTATAAGTACACATCTAATTATGTCACTCCACAGTCTGACAGTTCATTTAGTATCAAATTTCAAAATTGCTTAATATAGCTTTTAATAACTCCCTCTCACCCCTCTTCCTCTGCAACCCCACCTCTTTCCCCTCTCTCAATTCCTCACTGCATATCAGCAAAACTAATTCCCTTTGGATCCATGAACACACCTCTACCCTTTTTCTACTTCAGATTGTTGTACATACGACCTGCTCCCTCTGCCTACAGTCCTCTGACCCCAGCTGTTCCCAGATCTGGCTCCTCCTTATCCAATCAAGGCTGCACTACTTGCTTCCTCCCCAGAGGTGTCTTTTTAGAAGACTGCAAACATGACCCCTCACCCACCCACCCATCTATTCTATATCACATCCCAGACTTACTTCCTTCATAGTCTACTATCCTCACTGCAAGGAAAGCTCTAGGATATGATAGAACTCCTTCCAGCCCCAACGTACTCAGTACTTCCAGCTGTTTCTCAAGTATATTAGGGAATGAAAAGCATTTGTTGAAATACTATCAGAAAGGTGGAATAAATGAAGAAATGAGTGAATCCATAAGATATGCTTAACCTTTGCTCAAACAAATGCTATAATTTTAATATGATATATGATCAAGGGGCATCAATAAATGTGAATTGTGGTAAAATTATGACACTAAGCTCTTGACATTTTAATAAATAGTCATATAAGAAGACACAGTAATCTGACAAAATGAAAGTTAAAATCCACTTATTTTACTAGCCAAAATAGCTTCTTTCTGCAACCCCAACCAACAATTAAAATGATTATTATTTAGGTCCAGGCTGTAGCCCAAAGTAGTAAAAAAGATCTGTAAATTTATAAAACATATTTGGTTCTCCCTCTATTTTAAAATGGGGACACTACTATCTGTCTTGCAGGGCTGAAACAAAGATGTGACCATATCCTGCTAAAGTGTGTAGCACACAAGACTGAATGAAAATGTAGTTACTATATTAGTTGGCTTATTCTGAAATTATGAGCATCAAAAGGTACAGAATATGCTTCTTAGCCTACAAAACATAAAAATCTGCCACTTTCTATGTGATTTCTGCCCTCTATGAATAAATGTGTGAATGAATGAATGGCATGATTTCGTGTATCACTTAAAATTACTTCTCTGCAATTATTCAGACAATATTAATGAAGAAGAAATCAACACTCACCTACCCTACCCTCCTTTTTTTACTTTTTTCTTTGCATAATGATAATGCTTTATTATATACTTGTTGGGTTTTACATGTTTCATTCGAGATATGAGACAAAGGAAAACTTAAGCCAAACATTTTCAAAGATGCAACTTACTATAAAGCAACGTTTGGTAGCGTTTATTCTGGAACACCTGTTTTGAGATGTGCTGCTTTTCTAGAGAACCGTCATTGCTGACAAGGTAATATTTTAAAACTGTATACAAGGCCTACCTTCTCCCCCTGATCTTTATTAAAATACAATTGACAGAGGACATTATGCAAGTTTAAGGTATACAACGTGTTGATTTGACACACTGATATATTTGCAAAATGATTGCCACCACAGCATTAACTAACACCTGAATCATCACATCACAGAATTACCGTTTCTTCTTTGTGGTGAGAACATGTAAGATCTACTCTCTTAGCAACTTCTAAGCATACAATACAGTACTGTTGACTGTAATCACTATGCTGTACATTAGAGAAGGGACAAGCAAAACAGGGCACATTTTTATGGCCAAAGTACATCTTAAACATTCTATATTTTAGAAAGAAAATCAAGCCTACTCCAAGAATTCAAGACAACCCACACTCGTATCATTTTGAACAAATTTGGGTAAATCCTGGTCATTGGGATTGTATAGGCACTAAAAGAAAACTTTCTCAGTGCTGTGCACTGAACTCTAATAATTAAAGAGTAATGAGCAAAATTATGGTTAATTAAGTACTTCAATTTTCTTTCACTATCATTTGAATTATTGCCACTTAATCCTAATTTCCCTCTATAAAAATATTTTTTCATAATTTCACAGTCACAGTGACCAAATATAAGATTTGCACCTTTGAGACAATTTTCCACATTATAGAGACTGACGGTAGGGCCATTAAACCTATAGTTTCAAAGTTTAGTGAGCCTCAGTGCCACCTGAAGAATTATAAGATGCAGGTGCCGAGGCCTACGTCACAGAGATCGTACTTCCCTAGGCTAGGTATCTGGGTTTTAAACAAGTGCCCAGGGGTTTTTTCATAAAACAGAACATTTTTTTAGAGGAATTTTATTGCTTAGAAGATCTGTAATGCTTTTTTTTTTTTTTTTTTTTTTTAAAGTATATCTTTTTATTGATTTCAGAGAGGAAAGGAGAGGGAGAGAGAGAGACAGAAACATCAATGATGAGAGAGCCACTGATCGAGCCCACAACCCAGGCACGTGCCCTGACGGGGAATCGAACCCCGATCGCCTGGATCCCAGGTCAAAGCTCAACCACTGAGTCGTGCCCAAACGGGCCTGTAATGCTTTTTTTAACCTAAAACCAAAACACGTGTCAAGCTGTTTACTCAGAGTAACTGTCAAAAGTAATTAAACACAGTATAGGCTGATTAGATCCCAATCAAATTCCAGAGCCATGGAAAAGGGCCATGCAACTGACCACACACAACTCCTCAGTTTGAACAATGCACCCAATAATACCTATGGGATTTGGATGTTGCAATTCTGGATTATTCATTTTATTACAGCTACAACATAAAATGGGCCCTTTAATCTAGAAAGCTCATTCAAAAAATTTTAATTAATCATATATATTTTCAAGTATTTCTGGACAAATAAAATAATGATTTAAAGCTATTTCAGTCTGTGGTACATTATACTCTCTAGCACTTTTCTATTTGGAAACTGAATTTAATCTGTATCATGTAAAATTATCTAAAAATGTATTACATTTATTAATATCTAAAACATTTTTGTCAGCTTAAAGAATTTTTTAACTTATAAAAGAAATATTAAAAGATTCTAGAAAATATATTCATCAGCAAAGTTGCATAAAAATACAAAATCTAAAACATGATTTACTAAATGACTTATGAATTTAATATGCAAAAATTTTAGAAGATCAACAGTTTGCCTTATTCCTGGTTTTTGTGTGTGATCTAATAGTTAATTGTGTTAAAGAAGAGTGTATTATTTTCAGTTACTAACAAATTACCCCAAAGATCTAACAAGAGTACCAACCACTTTAACCTAATTCATCTTTATAGAACACTGAATCCAATAATTGCAGGGTATACATTATTTTCAAGTATATATGGAACATGCACCAAAAATGCCACTTATGGGGCATAAAATAAGTCTCAATACATTTCAAAAGATTTTTATAATCACACTGCTGAACATCTTCATCTCAGTATTTCACCTACTCACCATGTGGACTCTGTTTAGTATGTGTATGTTGACTGGGGGTACAGGGAAGAAGGGTAAGAATGAATAATCTGTACTTTGTAAACCTACAAGACATTGCTCCATGGTGCTGAATGTAATGAGTCCATTTAGCTCAGTGTTCTCAGAATCAGTCCCACCAGCCTTATTCATACAACCACCCAACATCCACAGCAGGTTATTCCAAGCAATACAGCAGAGCTAGGCATACCTCAGAGGCAACCTTATATACTGGTTCTCATTCCCTCTACTGAAGGGTACAAAGTAAAAATGTAAAGTAGGATGGTACCAATTTGAGGGAAACCTATGTCTGTACCCCTTCACAACGGAAACACAGATGGACAGAAACCAGGGCTCGGCACTGCTGCTCAGAGTGCAGGCGGATGTCAATGATGAAAGCACACAGACCACACCTCAACTATCTCCACAGCAACCAGAGCGCCAAAAGGAGTACAACAAGAGAGTACACAGGTTCTTAAAACAAAATATATGCAGCTAAGTTGGCATATACAAATAAAGACTTGGTTGACTTCTATATGCTATGGTTAATGGACATGGAAATATATTTATAATCAACTCAAAGGCAAAAAGCAGGCTACTATTCAACCCTTTTGCTTTAAAACAAAAAGTATGAATGTGTCTATATCTGAAAAAGAAGTGTCAGGATGTAAAGGCCACTCAAATACCAACAGTGATGAGCTCTGAGCAACAATGGGATTACAGGTGGTTATTTCCTTCTTTATATGTTTATTTTTCCTCATAAGGAGCTATATTATTTTTATAGAAGAAAAAAAAAAATCCAAAAAAGGAATGGAGGGGAGGAGAAAGGAAAGAAAAAAGAAAAAGGAGGAGGAGGAAAGAGGAGGAGGAAGGAGGAAGAAGGAGGAGGAAGAGGGAGGAGAAAGAAGGGGGAGGAGGAGAAGGGGGAGGAGGAGAGGAGGGAGGAGGAGAGGAGGGAGGAGGGTGGAGAAAGAAGAAGGGGAAGGAGGGAGAAGGAGGGAGAAGGAGGAGGAAGAGGGAGGAGGAAGAAGGGGGAGGAGGGGGGAGGAGGAAGGAGGAGGAAGGAGGAGGAGAGCAGGAGGAAGAAGAAGGGGAAGAAGGAAGAAGGAGGAGGAAGAGGGAGAAGAAAGAAGGAGGGGGAGAAAGGGGGAGGAGGAGGGAGGAAGAAAGAGAGAGAGAGAGAGAACTAATGAACAAGGAAAAAGAAAATAATGAAAAACCAATAGGACATTAATCTCTTAGTAATATTATCTCTGGGGAAGGGCACCTGTTTAAAACCTCCATAAATCTCTGAAGTTGCCTTAAGTTTTAGAGCTGAACCACACAATAAATTGACTATAATTTAAGTCTTCAGAAGGAATGCAGGAAAAGAATTTGAGAGTCACCTATTCCTGGCTCACTGGAAAGCTTAAAACAGATAAACACCACCAAGACAAACAGCAACAAATCATAAATGGGTAGAAAAGTTCTGCATTTTTTACACAATGTGCTACTGGCCCACAGTAACAACAAGAAAATGAGATATCACTCGATGTACATAGTATTTAGTACCTGAAATTTTTCATTTTTCTTAAGATTTCAACAAAACACATAAGACACCCACCAATTCTCAGGCAGGAACCACACCACCATAGGAGTAAACAAGACACAACAGCTGTGCTCATCCAGCTCTCCAACAAGCAAAGGAGCAGATGAAGGATGAGGCAAAGGGCCGGTAATGAGAGAGCTCCCCAAGAGGACCAGGGCCCACAAGATTTTACCATCTTCCAACCCCAAGACATACCCTCACTGGTTTAATCTAACTTGTGCTATTACATGGCCATGATGACAAAACTGTGTATGCAGCTAAGTCTTTCTATAATTTTGTTACATGTCAACACAAAAAAGGGTGTGGCCAAAACCTATTACAATAAAGAATTTATTGACAGGCCAGCTGTTGGAATGGACCAAAGTGGGGATCAGAACTAAGAAGCCTGTGCATCGCACACCGAAACACATAATGATCATAATGACAGACCTGAGTTGTCAGGAAAGATGTTCTGTTTGGTTAAAATAGGAGGTAAAAATGAGGGAAAAGCACCTTTAAAAATATATATCCATTTTAAAAGTTGCAATTTTAAAATTCCCAAACTTAGCACTGTGCCCCAGGTATCAAAAAAAGCATTATACCTTAGGGTTCAGGGTAGCAACGATTCACAATGCTTCTTATAAAACAAACATACCAGAGTGAATGGCCCAAATGTTCTTTAAAGTATGTCTAAACAGGAACGAAAGTATTCCCTCCTACCCACTCCCTCCCCAGTCTTCACAATAGGCACTCAGAGCAGCTTCCCCTGGACTTGAACTCACTCTGTCTTTATCATCTGCTACATCACAGAGGATGTCGTCAATATCCAGTATTCCTCCATCTCCATGTTCCAGTCGATGCACCTGTATCCAGTAGCTTGGATCCTATACAAAAGAACAGAAATATCAAATGCACCAAGTTAGCATCACCAAAAGGAAATGCAACAATTTTAACTGTGGTAACTTTGTGATTTTAAAAAAAAACTGGCCCCATCAAACATACTGCAAGTGATGTAAAATTCAGGTTGCTCCCTATCTCTGCTATTGAGTCAATTTCCCTTCTTTTATGATGCAGTCACTCATACATACTCTTTTCTTTGGCTCACATGCTGAAACGCTACTATGATAGGAACTGTAGAAACCAGCAAAATGCACTGCATCAGAAATACTGATTTCTCTAAAGTATGCTGGGTTTCCTATTGTCCACCTCTCAATCCAACCACAGAAATATTCTAATAAGCAAGCAAAATATAGTGTATGTCTGGAAAAGCTAATGTCACAGCATATCTGAACAAAAGGAGGTGGCATATCCTGGTTGCTCAAATTATTTCCTACTAACAGGCCTGAATACACTGACATGGAATAATGTGGACAAGACCATAAGTGAGCAAAGCAAGCTAAAGACAGTATGTGTGGTTTAAGTCTATTTTTGGAAGGGCAATTACATACATTTGTATATGTGCATATAAAAATGTCCCAAAAAAGCCCTAGCCGGTGTGGTTCAGTTGATTAGAGCATCATCCCATACACTGAAAGGCTGAGGGTTTGATTCTCAGGCAGGGCACATGACTGTTCCAGGTTCAATCCCTGGTGGTAGGGGTGCATGCAGGAGGCAACTGATGTTTCTCTCTCACATCAATGTTTTTCTCTCTCTCTCTCTCCCTCTCTCCCTAAAATCAATGAACATATCTTCAGGTGAGGATTTAAAAAAAAGTCCAAAAAAAATACACCCCAAAATTTGCAGTGGTTACCTCTGAAAAGTGGGGTTAGAAGGACTCCATTTTAAATGTTATACACTTCTACACAGGGTATGTATTGTATGTGTATACATATATATATACACATACATATGTGTACATGCATATATACATATGTACACACACTATAACAAAAACATGTTTTGAAATTATTTGAAGAAAGAATTTAAGAAAAAACATAATTGTTTGGTTTTGGTGTTTGTTTTTTAATCCTCACCCAAGTATATGTTTATTAATTACAAAGAGAAGAAGGAGGGAGGAGGGAGGGGCAAGGGGGAGGGAGGGGGGAGGGAGGGGGAGGGAGGGATGGTGAGAAAGAAAGAAAAAGAGGGAAAGAGGGGAGAAGAGAGAGAGAGAGAGAGAAACATCTATGTAAAAGAGAAACGTCGACTGGTTGCCTCACGTACGTGCCCCAACCAGGGATAGAACCTGCAACTTAGGTATGTGCCCTGACAGGGAATTAAACCTGCAACTTTTCTGGTGTACAGGATGACGCTTCAACCAACTGAATCACACAGACAGGGCATAGCTGTTTGTTTTTAGAGTTCCACAATCATTCTCATTTCTATACTCAAAAAAAAAAAAAAAAAAAAAAATGTACTAAATTGTTAACTTTTGCCTTTAACTACTGAACTATCCACAACACAGAATTACTAACAAAAAGCTCAATTCAAGTTAACAGTACATTTTTCCAATTTAAAGTAATGTTAAGTACAGTTCTTTCTTAAAGGAAAGGCTGGGAGGGAGGAGGCAAAAGATTAATCATAGTTATCACACATTCCTGGACCCTACCCAAGATCTACTGACTCAGACTAACCTTCCAGGGTTGAGGCCAGGTAATTGATATCCTTAAGAGGCCCTCCAAGAGAATCTCTAACACAGCCATGCCTACGAGTTACTAAAATGGAACACTCATAAAAAATGTATAATTACTAATCCTTGTCATTTTTTAACCAGCACAGAAAGCAGCTCAGACCCTAATTCTCAAAGTTACTAAACATAAAAACCACCATGCAAATAACCTATAGTTACTCTGCTCCCTGATCTGGACTTCTTTAAAAGGAGACTCAGTACTCTAATCAACTGTTCATCCAAAACACATAGTAAGTTTATAAAACACACACACATGCAACATACCACATGCCACACATATGCACACATACTTTGGCATTTCCTGCATTCACAGGGCCCTGCTCTGCATGTTCCCGATTCCAGTGTCACCCAGGCAGCTCTTAGGAAACCTGCTGTGTCAGTTTGACAGTGCTCCAGAATTTGTCACTTCTAGGTTTGTTGAGCCACCAAAGAACAAAGGCCCAAAGAAACTACACTTCTACTCTTCTATACCAAATGGTATTAACTCTGCAAGGGAAATAAAAATCCTGGAGGTCTACGAAGGAAAGGTATCTCCTAACCATCATTCCCCAGCCACTTACAACACATCTGTCCTGCCCTCTTTTCC
Source organism: Miniopterus natalensis (assembly GCF_054644295.1). NCBI lineage: Eukaryota > Metazoa > Chordata > Mammalia > Chiroptera > Miniopteridae > Miniopterus > Miniopterus natalensis. The sequence continues at coordinate 90,647,665 of NC_142081.1, forward strand.
CCCAAGCAAGCTGCAGATGACCTAATCAACAAACATCAACTTTCATTTCTAAAAGACTTTTATACACATAGGCGCACAGACTGACCTCTAAAATGTGGTTTAAAAAAAAACAAAAACAAAACTTTAAGCTTCCTAATCCTCCTATGCTCTCTCTCCATAACCTACAGCCTTTATTTAAGGTTTGGAGCTACTCCTTTGAAATAAATTTCCACCTAAAGATTTTCTCAACCTCTTAATTGTATACTCAATTAAAAAAAAAAAAATGTTTCTCACTTAGGATGTGTGCATTTAAAATAACCAAAGATTTGGCCTAGCCGGGCATGGCTCGGCGGTTGAGCATCGACGTAGGATCCAGGCAATTGGGGTTCGATTCCCGATCAGGGCACATGCCCGGGTTTCGGGCTCAATCAATGACTCTGTCATCTTTGATGTTTCTATCTCTCCTTCTCCCTTCCTCTCTCTGAAGTCAATAAAGATATATTAAAAAAAAAAAAAAATTAACACCTATTCTAAAAAAAAAAAAAACAACCAAAGATTTAAACACTAATAATAATTTTACATTATGATGAGCAAAAATCCATCACACATGAGCAACAGACGAGGAAAGAAATTCATACATCAAGTGGCTGGAGAGAAGTCTACCAAGAAGCAAATGTCCCAATCAGGCCAAGGTTCCCCAAAGATGGGTCGTAGCCCAGAGAGAGGATCTGGAGTCAAAACCACTGAGAACACTGTTCCTCACTCAGATAAAGGACAGGGTTTGGGACAGGATAGAGGGGAGATTTCTAACGCCTGCTGAGACGGAAAGCACAGGTGATTTGGTAAGCTGCAAGTTAGAAGGAATACTGATGTCCACGCTATTGCAGGATATCCACTGTACTGCAGGAAACAACAGGAGAAAACAGTACAGAAAACGTCCTAGAAAGATGACTCCTAGCTCACCTTCAAAAAAGCTCTCATACTCCATAAAGAGTGTAAGGAAAGAAAAGTCCTTACATTATGCAGCAAGATAATGAGCTTTTGTGAGTTGTGACCTGGGTAATACAAAAGCTCTGCATATTTTATGCCCAAGCAAGTTTCAAGGAAAGTATATGCAACAGAAACAGTGCCCTACTCTTGCATTCTGTCCAATTTTCACTTAAAAATATATGTGTAAATGTAACACCAGAAAAGAAAACTGAAAACCCTTGTCAGTCAAAAGACTGAGTATTTACTATGTGCAAAGCACTGATTGAGCTAAAGCAGCAATCATTACCTACAGTGAGAAATTAAAATTTACCAGATGAGACATAAACAAATAGTTTAAAAGAAGTAGAACCACATGTCATAAGAAAAACAGACATAAAAATGCTATGTAAATTCAGAAAAGGGAAGATTATTTGCACTTGGAAAGATACAGGAAAGGTGTTTGATGAGATTTTAGTAGAATGAGACCCTAACAGCTAAAGAGACTGAGTAGACGTGTAAAATATCAGAACACAGAAAACAATAGACCCCCCCAAAAAAAAAGATTTCCAGAAAGTAAAAAACAAGTCACAGTGAAGGGATAAGGAATCAGAATGAGCTTGACCTTCTCAAGAGTAATACTGAAATCTAGATAATAATGAAACACTGACTTCAAAACAGTCCACAACTTAGAACAGTATACCTCACCTAACAACTGAAGTAAAGGCATTTTTAGAAATGCAATGTCTCCAAAAATATTACCCTATGTGCCTTTCTTGGGTTAGTACTGGAAGACATGCTCTAACAAAACAAAATAAACCATGAATGAGGATGGGTGCGTATGAAAACAAGGACATAACACAGAAGAGGACTCCCAGGATATCAGCTGTGCACCAGTGTGGAAGGTAACCAGTCCCGACTGGAGCAGGCCAGAAGATTCAAATGAGATGTCTTCAAGATGAAGCCAAGAAAGCCTCTGTTTAACGTAACTGAGCACACTAAGACACTACTTTAACAACTGGCAGGACTGGGTGGAATTAGTTGCATATTCACAGAAGATCAACCAACAGAAAAAAAAAGTTGTTCATTCTAGGGAAAACATAAAAGTTGTGAAGGAAAGAAAAAATTAATCAAGGTATCTAGCATACAGGGTTCAGGTATGAGCAACATTTAATAATGAAAATAATGTGAACATCAAATATTTAATAAAAATTATACCTATTTTGTTTGGGCCCAAGCCAGTCTGGCTCAGTGGTTAGAGCGTCAGCCCAAGGACTGAAGGGTCCAGGGTTCGATTCTGGCCAACAGCACATACCTTGGTTGCAGGCTCAATCCCCGGCCCCAGGAGGCAACCAATCAATTGTACCTTTCTCACATCAATGTTTCTTTCTCTCCCTCCCCCCCACTTCCTCCCTCCCTCCCTTCTACTATCTCTGAAAAACAATAGAAAAAATACCCTCCTTTGAGGATTAAAAATAATATTTTTAAAAAATTATATCTACTTTGGGGGGGAAGAGGTCTAAAAGTGTGCAAGTGTGTGAGAGTGTGTGTGAGTGTGTGTGTGAGAGAGAAGGGGGGGCGGGGGGATATCCAAGGAGTGAGAGAGAGAGAGAGAGGGAGGCAGGGAGGGATTGATTCAAGAAGCAGCTGTGAGGAGAAGGGGCAAAGCACAGACGGGGCAGTGACATAGTTCAATCTTCCATATTAGTCAAGAGATGACAAGAAACTGAACTTTTAAAAAGAAATAATACAAGCAGTTTACACAGAAAGATGAAGGTAAATATTGAAAGAATCAGGCACAAGAGTCAGGAAAGGTGCTCTCAGGGTAGTGGCTTTTTCCTAACTGACTATACCTGCACATAATGGTGAGAAACAGTAAAACTGAAGAGGAACAGTTTGAAAATTCCTTAAAATCATAGGCATGCAACACAGTTCAAATTTTAGCATGTCAATCCTATCAGCCAGAGGATAATTATGTTGCCAAAACAAATGAAGATACAGCAAACAGAAAACATTTCATTTTTAAAGTCAATAGAGCAGCACGATCCATAGGAATTGTGCCTCATTTTAGATTCTCTTATAATTCTCAAATTTACTTAAACCAAAAACAAAACATTTTAAAAATTATGTTCTAAAGTTGTTCTTTAATAAATAATTGGTATTTCAAGATAAATGTAACGCGTGCAATCTTAACTTTATCTACTTTAATCAATTTCATTTTCAAAAACGTCTATCTTTTAGTCGATTTTGTTGCAGCAACACGGTTGAATGTTAAACAGATTGGGGTGGGGGTGCTTCTGAATAAAGGAAGAAAATATAGATGGTCGATAATCACGGCTGATGTTCAACAATAAAATAACAAGCTCTACCACCATGAGGAAGAGACTATTCTTTAGCCACTGTAAGTGCACTCCTCTGCCCCCCACTTTTCCACCCCGAAACCACATTTAAAACCAATACCAACACTTCACCACCACAACATAACACAGAGCAAACCACAAACCTGCTGCCTCCCTTGAAGAGAGGATGGCTCCATTCAATCTGTCAATCAAAAAAGAAAAACGCAGCATGACAGCAAAGCTGAATTCCAACCTCAATGAAGCAACTTTCTGGCATTTTGTTTTATTACAACTAGCATAAAAAAAAAGTCATTAAAAAAAACACACACCAATAACTGAAGTACTGTTCTAGACTAAACAGACTAAGTAGGCATAACCAAATTCAAGGTGTAAGCCTTGAGTTAATCCTTGGTGAGGTAATTAAAAACACAAACACACACACACACACAGTGAAAGACATCTTGGAGTCAGGGAAATGTTAATATGGATTCGATGTTAGATAATAGGAAACTTTTCTTAATGTTCCTAGGTGTGATAATTGTTTAGTAGATATGTAAGAAAATATCCTTATTCTTAGGGGATATATGCTAAAGTATTTCATTAAAGTATCATGATGTCTGCCTCTTACTTTAAAATAGCATATACTGCCCTAGCCGGTTTTCTCAGTGGTTAGAGCGTCAGCCTGAGGACCAAAGGGTCCCTGGTTCGATTCCGGCCAAGGGCACGTACCTAGGTTGCAGGCTCCATTCCCGGCCCCAGTTGGGCCTGAGCAGGAGGCAACCAATCAATGTGTCTCTCACACATTGACATCTCTCTCTCTCTCTCTCTCTCTCTCTCTGAAAAGCAATGGAAAAAATATTGTCAGGTGATTTAAAAAAAAAAAAAGCAATGGAAAAAATATCCCTCGGTAAGGCTTAAAAACTAATAAAATAGCATATACTGTGTTTATGTTTGTGTGTGTGTGTGTATGTATGTATACAGGGGTGAACAAAAGTAGGTTTACAGTTGTTTGTATTGAAAACAGAACAAGAATAAACTGTTTCACATACTCTTGTAAAACTGTAAACCTACTTTTGCCCGTGTGTGTGTGTGTGTGTGTGTGTGTGTGTGTGTGTGAGAGAGAGAGGAAGAGAGAGAGAGAGAGAGAGAGAGAGAGAGAGAGAGAGAGAGAGAATGAGAGAGAGAGAGAATATCTATCATTCAGAGTGCAACCAGAAAAATGCAGATCATCCCAACTATTTTAAGCAGAGGAAAATTAATATAAAGAATTGGTTACAAAGATGTAAGACAGAAGTAGGGTGGGCCCAAGCTACAGATTAGCTGTAAGAAGAAGCTACCACCATCCCTTGGCTAAAGGAATAAAAAGAGGTGGCCCAGAGCCCAGGGCTGGTGTGCTGTGGCAGAAGCTGATTCTTCAGGTCAGTAGTTGGAATTTGGAAAGAACAGGACTAGCAGAGAAAGCCCAAAGCAGAGAGGGAGCAGAATCTACTCCAGGACTATCTCATCATGGGCCTCTCATTTCCCATTCTACCTCCTCCTGGTCAAATCCTGCTAGAGGTCAACAGACACAGCTGTATTTTGTACAAGTCTCTCAACCAAGTTTGAGTTTTTCATAATAAATCGGGAAAACAGATTAATTTTAAACAAATTTAATGACCCAACATTCATAAGAGTACAGTAAGCCAGCATTCTCATGTGCTGCTCCTGAGTTTTAAATTGTCACACACATTGCCCTGGCCATGTGTTTGGTGATTAGAGTATTGGCCCACACATCAAAGGGTCACAGGTTCGATTCCCGGTCAAGAACATGTATCTGGGTTGCATGTCTGATCTCCAGTCCAGATGGGGAACATGCAGGAGACAACTAATTGTGTCTCTCTCACATCAATGTTTCTCTTCCTCCCTCCCTCCCTCCCCCAACCTTCCCTCCTTCCCTTCCACTCTCTCTAAAAATCAGTGGAAAAAATATCCACAGGTGAGGATTAATAAATTGTCACATACATTTTGATTGGGACCCAGGAATAGGGGGTGGGGGATATACAGAAAGGTAGAATTTGGTACCATGCGTCAAAATGTTTAAAAATGAACATACCCACTGACCCAGAAACTTAAAATGTGTGTATACCCACTCAAGAGGTATATATTAAATTGGATGTTTTAATAAACAATAACAATAGGAAACCAGTTATATATTCAACAATAAGAAATTGGTTGAGATCAAATCAATGAAACACTACACAGAAATGTAAACGCTGTTACACAGAACTATGTAAGATACCATCTTTAGTTTGAAGACAGTGCTGCCTATAGGCATAGGCACACAAATGACAGTCATTGCCCGTATTTTCTGATTTTCCATAATAAGTATATATGTATATTTTTTTAAATTTTACCATCTTAAATAAATGACTAGTGACATCTTCCTTTCCCTTTCCTTCATCTCTTGTTCTCAATAAATATGATTAACTTCTAACTCATCTACTGCTTCTAGACTCCTATCTTTCTCCACATCTAAGATGTTGTATGGTCCTGCATGTTGCTGGTACATCCATATTCACAAAATACCCATTTCATCATGTCACTGTCCTGTGATATGGATCATTTTCAATGACTCACTACATTCTAAAGGTCAAAATCCAACATCCTTGGTCAAGTACTCAACACTCATTGTAAGTCTGCTTTTCTTGCCTTTCCATGGCTCCCATCACAATTCTTCCATTCTCCCAGACAGGCCTCAATGTTGCTTTAGCATATCTGGGTCTTCAAGTGTTCTATTTACTGATAAATCCCCAAGTACCCAAATTAGTGCCTGAGGCAGAGTAGATGCTCAGTAAATATTGGCTCTGTGCATTAATTAATCCTTACGGATTTTTTGGTTGAATCTATTCTACACATCTGGAACACTCTCAATCCTACAGTTCCAACTACCCAAACTGTATGTACCTTTCCAAATCTAGATCAAAACCACAACCTCTGTGAAATCTACTACAACCCCAAACTATTTATCCACACCATATATTTGTCAGTTAATAGCCTATGTCCCTGCACATATGTGATGTTTTGTTTCTCTCTAGATAAGTTCCCCAAAGGCAGGGACTACCTTCTTCTTCTTTTTTTTTTTTTTTTTAGCATAGAACAAAAAACAGAGCACCATGTTGTATAAATAATATGTGAGAAAGAAAACAAAAGTAATAACCCTACTGGATAAAGGAAAAATGTAAACAAGAGTTTCTCAGAGAATATACTCAACAAACACAGGCTTGTGCTCTCTTAACTGCCAAAAGAAATGCCATGGACATGCCACCCCTTGTCAGGATCAAAGCCTCCTACTCACCACTTACCCTTGGACTCTAACAGCTAACTCAAGAAATGCTGTGTGATTATTCTAGCTGACATTCATACAATAGATGTAGGGAAAGAAGACATCCACATATCTTACCCTTGCAATGAAAAGGAACCCAAATTACAGTATAAAGACCTTCACTGTCACCCACAGAGGTTGAGAGGTCTCCAGCATCACTGACCTGGAATGCCAGGCAGAAGTAAGTTTAAGCCTGGATAACCCTACCTATAACCCAGGAAAAAGGCAGCCAGACAAAAGCTCACCATGGCCAACGCAGTTCTTCCTGCTCTAGTCCTAGTAGAACATGCAAGGGCATGGGGGTGTTGTTACCGCACGAGCCAGAGACAGTGAACAGAGGCCTTGCTAAAGGAAGGGAAAATGTGAGGTAGTGCCTTATGCAATATATTCAAGTCAAAGTCCCTAAAAAACAAGGTGGACCTACAAGATGTTCTGCTACAGAACTCAAAATCTCTAGAAGCTTTGTAACATCAGCACATGAAAGGAGGCACCTGGCACTGTACCCTCCTCCTGATCATTCCATCCCTGCACCCTTCTCTACAAAAAGAACAGTGGGGGGCCACTAGTTACAGAGCACTTTCTTGTCTCCATTCACATTCACGTGTGACTGTGTTCACAAAAATCATGCCAGGTGAATGTCTTCAGCTCCATCTATAGATGAGAGAACTAAAGAGCAGGAAACTTAACTTGTCTGAGATCATCACACGATTATTTACAATAGAAGAGGAAAGGGAGTTTCAGCTCAGACACTACTCCAACTTCTGGATTCGTGCTCTGCCCTTTGGTGCATCTCTTATTGCAGGAGGAGCAAACAGCTTTGTCAGGGGTACAGATTTGGAAGGAAAAAACTGATAAAGTCCTTCTCTTTTTTCTTTCTTTTTCTGCTTAGAAAAAAATTATGAAAAATATACCACCCACCAATTAACATATTTAACTTCAATATCAAGAAATAATGATTTACACTATGTTACCTATCAAAGATATACAGATTCAAGAACCATTCATTCCAGTCTTGCACTAGGCAGTGCTTCACTCAAATATGTAGGAAAAAAAACAATCCATGAACATTAAAATAGGGTCTCGGACACCTGAAGATACAGACACAGCCTATGGCCTCAGCAGCATAGAGAGCACATGCAGCTAAGACATTAACTACTAATATAGTGTGAGATCCTTTAAAGCTAACTAAAATGCTGAATACTTTTCTAGTATCTACAAAAGAAATAACCAACCCAAGAGATCCCTAAGGTTAGTCATCCAACCTCACAGAAGAAAAACCTATCCTCACATATATATACTCTCCAATTAGCAAATAAGAGAGACTGAGTCTGACAAAAAGGAATTTCTCTGACCTGGGAAGAAAACCTCACTGAAACATGATAAACTCAAAACAGTTCAGAATTTTAAAACAAAGCCACAAAAACTGGACCCCAAAGCAGCTCTCCCCTCCCTACTCCTACTACTTTATCCAAAACCATCTCCCAATTTTTCTTAAAGAAATTTATCTCAAACTACTTAAAAATACACAATTAATTCCTTACACCTGGCAATACTAACATGACTGTATCAGAAGAAATATTCCTAAGCCCATACAGAGGAGGAGACTGTAAGGAATTAGTGAATTTTGGCAGAGGACCTGCACCTACCACCAATTTCCTCTTTGGAAGCCTGGGCAAGCAGTTACTAGCTGTACTCTGTGATTCCCATACTCAAATCCAGCACACCCAACACTGTGTGGGGTGCAGGTGAGAGTTCCACAGCACCACAACATCACAACACAAGTGTGGCCTGGCCCAAGGCAGTGGACACCAGACAGTGGTGCTTAGAATGTGGCTCAGATCATAGCCACCTGGGAGAGTGAAGGGGCCTGACCCCAATGTCTCCTGAGAACTGCTGATGCCAGAGGTGGGGCTCCCTTTTCCTCCCAGGACACTCCTACTATCAGTCACAGGAGAATCCGTGATAGTATCTTCGAAAGATTTGCCAAAGACCAGAGTGCACCTGCATCTTATTACCACGGACTTTTCCGCAGGCACGGATTACATGTCAGCTTTTAGGAAAGATTTTCAGCAGGGAAGGGAGCAATACAGGCAGACAAACGGCACATGTGTGTACATTCATATACACCAAGATAAGAGCTAGTCATCTATGGGATCTCCTTGTCACTCAAATTTGTTACTGCTTGCTTGTGCCCTCCTGTAAAGTCTTCCCCATCTCTTCACTTGTGAAAATCTTACCCAAATTTCAATTCCTAACATCTACCTCTTTGCAACATTGGGCTGCATTCCCACTTTATCTTCTGCCCTATACTTCCGCAGTACTTAAACCAATGTCTTGAAGATGTACATGTCTCTCATGTTGCAACTTATCACCGGGAGATGGAGATTATTCATTCATTCAAATATTTATGCAGCATCTACTATATAGCAGGCTTTTGAAACAGACACAAAGGTGACAGAAGTACATGGTCCCTTCCCTCCTAGAATCTTTAGTCTAGCATATGAAACCACAGGTGCTCTCTCACACAGCCCCACATCCCAAAGAATGCTTTGAAATATGTTACTGGTTATCTCAAGCCAAAGATCAATCTGTATTCTTTTATTAATCTTATTTGTTTCAAAATTTGTTAGCACTTAGGATTTTTTTCTGAAAGTCCGTAATGTGACTCAAAAGTCCCTAATGTGACTCAAGAGTTTACCTGGGTCCATCTGGTCAATTTCAAATGCAGCTGAAATGAGGACTGTTTAAATAAGGGCTCCAAGATACCTTATGAAGTATATGTAAAGATTAAATATGTTAATGCCATATAATTTCTTTCCTTTTAATATATCTTTATTGATTTCAAAGAGAGGAAGGGAGAGAAGAGAAGGAGAGATAGAAACATCAATGATGAGAGTCATTGATTGGCTGCCTCCTGCATGCCCCCTACTGGGGATCGAGCCTGCAACCCGGGCATGTGCCCCGACCGGGAATCGAACCATGATCTCCTGGATCATAGGTCGACGCTCAACTGCTGAGCCACACCAGCTGGGCGCCATATAATTTCTTAATTCCTTAAATACATGGTTAGTTCTCTGTCCTTATAAAGTTTTTCCCTATGAGGTATTTGAAATCTATATACCTGTGCCTTCAACTTACTTCTTCTAAGAAATTATAGTACATAGTATCTCAGGGAGAAAAAAAAAAAAAAAAAACAGAAAACACAGCAAACACAATATTATAGTCTGTACTAATGCTATTCTGTAGCATATTTAAAAGTAAAATTTCTGACCAAAATCCTGCATGGAAGCAAAGAAACAAATTAACTCTATGGGAACTCCAGTACAACATAATTACACAACTAGTAATTAAAGTGTGAAAAGGACTACCTCAAATAACAGTAAAACTTGTAACTATAAACTTATCAGAGGGGGGTGGTTACAAAACAGGAGTAAAGCTAGTTTGTGAAGCTTTAAAGGTGCACAGATAGAGTAGATGCAATAAGAAACCAGAGCTTTAATGACAAAAGCATCTAGTGGCACATACTCTATCAGCAGCCACACAAAAAAAGGCAATAAATTGTCTTTGGCGCAAAAAAAAACCTCATAGGCACACACAATAGTATGGTGATTACCAAAGGGAGAGGGGGTGGGGGAAGGTAGAAGAGGGTGATGGAAAAAGAACTTGACTTGGGGTGGTGAACACACAATACAATATATAGATGATATACTGCAGAATTGTATACCTGAAATCTATGTAATTTTATTAACCAATGTCACCCCAATAAATTCAATAATAAAATAAAATAAAAATGTATATTTGGGTTAAATGGCCTGACACTGAACAAGTCATTTCCTCTTTGTAGGCAACGAGGCCTTGTGTGCACATTGAAGGGGTTAGATCATCTCTGAGGGTCATATATTGCTCAGACAGTCTATGATGTTATACCATGAAAATTAAACACACTCCAGGCAACTTTCCTTTTCTAAGTGGAAATAAGGTAACTATTCCCACAACCACCATAATTTGATCCTTTGTCCTTTTAAATTTTTATTTATTTATTTTAGAGGGAAGGAGGGAAGGAGGGAGAGAGGGAGGGAGGGACATTGATTTGTTGCTCCACTTATTTATTCATTCACTGATTGATTCTTGTGTGCCCTGACCGGAGAGCGAACCTGCAACCTTGGCATAGCATATCATGCTCTAACCAACTGGACTACCCGGCCAGGGCTAAATTGATCTTAATAAAAAATTTAAACTGCCTATCCTTCCCTAGAACGTCTTCTGTTAAGCATATGTTTGTAAATGTGTCCTTGAACTAGCAGAGTTCTGAGCTCTGCAGATATGATCCACCCAAAACAGCTTTCGAAACCAGTGTCAGAGGCTGGTGTCAGAACCACGACACCATCCCCGGTAGAAAAACCCACTGCAAGAAGCAAGGCCATGGCCCAATGTGGACGGCTGGAAGAGCCAAGGATACAGAAGACCATCCACATGGAGGCTCCTAATGACTGGAAACATCTCCACACTCACTGCACACTGTAACAAGTGGAGATAACAGGCTGGCACCATACGTACAACCAGCCAACTAAGAACACTCAGTCTGCAAGTAACTGTTTGGGAATAAAGGGGGTACAGCCATGTCTTTAATAACTGTTCTCGAAGACTTTAAAATCAATTTTGGGAGGCAAGCCATAGGTATATGGAAAGTTCACTAGCAATACCCAGTTACAAAATCTAAATGCCAAAAGCCCAGAAAACACCGAGGACAAAGAACAGTTCATGAAAGAATTCATTTCAATCAGGGGAAGTCTTAGCACAGGTGAGGCGGCCAGACCATGCACGGCCTGTCTGAACGGCAGGGAATAAAGCCTGGACACGACACATCCCTCTCCCTTCAGCACTTGGCTCTTACTGTACTCTCTTTCCCCCAGTGCCGTGATTGAGACTGAGCTGAGCTGGCCCCACAGGATCCGTGCCAGGGCTGGGCCACAGCAGAAACTTCGTGGACCTGTGTGAAAGCTGATGGCACTCAAGTCCGAACCTTAATGTCATCTCAACTGTCACCTTTGCTCTGAACAGCTATTCGCTGCTTCTGTCAGCAACAGAAGCAGCAAATGTGAACCCACAATTTGAGATTTGAAGAGAAAAAGACGCCAAATCAATTTTTTTATTCTAAAGTTTAAGAATTATGTGATTATCTTGATTCTCTTCCTACCCCCCCACACACACACACTTTCTTTTTCAAAGTTAAATTTTTTCTGGGAAACTCTCATTCTTCAAATTTGTTTAACAGTTCCTTCAAACATTCCCTCAGAGCATAGCAGCAGCTATTCTTATTTACCAAAAACCTAAAATAAAAATCAGGTCAACAGAACTAGACAAGGAAAACTCAAGCTGAGGCCACAAATGTGTTGGTACGAGTGCAAGAGAAACAGCAACCCACCTCATCAGACCCGCTCGGTGCTAGACGGCAATCAGGCGTTTCCACATAAACCTCTTACCTCTTCTTCTTCACTGTTAAGACATTTCAAGCCAACTTGAGATTTGGACAAACTTTCAACTTTCACATCATAGCTGAATAATGAATAGTACATATATGATTTAACTAGCATAAAATTAACACCACACGTGTAAAATACAATGCCAGAGCCCATTCTTGCTGAAAATCTATGATGCCACAGGGGAGGCAAAGCCACGTGGTCCAGGTGGGTGTCTGTTTTGATGCAAAGCCTCCAGTTTCATTTCCATTACATGCCTGTCCCACAGTCACCTGACATTCCTGCAAAAACTTGTCTCTAATTTGGATGACCAACCAATAAGGAGACTGGCACCAAAATTTTATTTCATGGTACAAGTGTGTTAAGAAATAATTTCTCGCCCAGCGGGTGTGGCTCTGCAGTTGAGCATCAACCTAGGATCCAGGAGATCATGGTTTGATTTCCAGTCAGGACACATGCCTGAGTTTTGGGCTCAATCCCCAGCAGGAGGCATGCAGGAGGCACCCGATCAATGATTCTCTCTCACTGATGTTTCTATCTCTCTCCCTCTTCCTTCCACTCTCTGAAATCAATAAAAAATTAAAAAATAAATTTCAAAAAAGGAAAGAACTTCTCCCTCTAGTAAATCAATATAGTGCGGATTACTGACACTCGTGGGGTTTTTTTTACTTTAAAAAAAACTGCCTTAAAAATAATGCCATTTTGCATTGTGTCAAGAATTCTTCTCAACTAAAATCATTAAAATGTTCCAAATTATTTAGTAAAGCAAAATCCACCATATTTTAAATAAAATAACTTGCCAGAGTGGCTCAGTTGGTTAAGCACTGTGCATGCATGGAAAGGCTGCCAGTTCAATTCCAGGTCAGGGCACAAGCTTGGGTTGCTCGTTTGACCCCCAGTCAGGGACCATATGGAAGACAACCAACCAACGTTTCTCTCCCTCTCTTCCTCCCTTCCTTCCTCTCTCTCTGCTAGAAAGGCGGTATAAAAACCCTGAAAGGGTGTTTAGTTTATTGTAAATCTGCACCAAACATTCAAAGTACCCTTGAAAAAGTTCACCTAAGGAAATAGGATAGTGAAGCAAAATTGAGTTGGTTACATATAAATCTTAAGCAACATCACTCTTTACAAAGACCAATAGCAACCTAAAGATGTCAATTACAGAGCTGAGATTGCATTCTAAAAATAACAGAATTCTAATCTTCACATTGAGTTCTTTTTTCCTCTATCTCCATGCTATCTTTGAAAAGAATTTAGCAATTATGGAAAGAATAGACTGCAAAGTAAATCATGTGAAAAGAAGAAAAATAACAGGCTAACAATTCAGGAGTGTTTCAAAGGCACACTGAAGGAGCTTGATCCTTTCCTCCTACTTCACCACCCCCTCGAAGACACTAAGCTGGACTGAGAGGAAGACAGTAAGGAGGGAAGTTCTCCCTGCAAGTGCCTGAAGTCCACAGGTCATGAGTTAAGTGACCTGGGTCACCACTCTCACAGTCACCAGGGGAACAAGGCATCACTGCTCCACACCTCAAATCACAAACATACTACTGGACTAGCATCTCTTAGAGCGGTAAAACTCCAAGCTTTTACCAATTAGGACAAAACTAAAGAAGAAAGTAAGAGATCTATTAAGTAGATTGATACAGTATCTGATAGAAGATTTAAATAAAGCATTTAAGTATCACTGCTAATCTGAGTTACATGAAAACAATGTATATTTGGATTATAACAATACTTTCAATTAAGCATATATTAAATAGCAAATATACAAACTCTAACTCTAGAAAACACTGCCTTTATTATTTTCTAAATAGTAATAAGATTTCACACACCACCATACTGTCATTCATGCTAGCACTTTCCACTGGACGTCACTACACAGAAAACAAGTGAGTTTACCTACTCTTAAGTTTTAACAGTAAAATAATTCAATGCTTTTGCACAGAGTCACTGTAAACTATATTCCCAGGAAGCATCCATAGAGATGCTATTGCTAGTAAGGACTAAAGAACAGGCTAGCTGCTTAATCTCAAGAGGGAGCCAGTTAACTTAGACTCAGTACTGAACATGGTTCTCCCATGGTCATTCATCTCCCTCTTCATGTCAAGACACATGGGGTCTCACATTCCCTATATAAACTTCCATCTTGCCCAAGCTCTAAAAGCTGTCTAAGTCCTCAATTTCAAAAACTTTTAAATTCATATTGTTTGCCTCTGCATTTAGGATATCACAAAGAATGTTTAAAACCCCCTTCCAAAACACAGAGTCATCTTTACAAAGCATGGCTATGAGCAGTGTTGATTCAATATTCCATCTGCCAAATACATATGTTGACTTGATGGGGTAGAGGATGCCCTTGACTCACATGTATCTAATAAAAGCTTCAGAAGAAAAGTCATCAATGACAGCTGAGAGAGAGAGAGACACACACACACACACACACACACACACACACACACACACACACTCTGACAAATTATCTCCCTCTCTCCTCCCCCCACCCCAGCAAAGTCATTACATCTATTATGACTTTGAGGGGAAGGGAGTCTCCTTAAAGGAACATGGTACCTGCCTGTCACAGATAACACGATACACTTCTTTCAGCTCAGATACTTACTGTATCTCAAACAATCTCTTAAAATCAAAATGTATTAGATAGTAATGATATCATAGTAATTAATCTCAGCTTTATGTCAGAAAATTTTCAAACTTCCCATTTTCCATTCTCCCCTGCTTGGGGGAGAAACCAAACCACCTCATAAATTTTGCATTATTCTAGCACACTGTGTTTTAAAATATGTTCAAGTATCGATCACAGTGATGCAGCAGAAGGACTGACAACTCCACAGGGATGCAGACCAGGATGGAGCCAGCTTTTTCTTCAGGGCCTTCTTACACTATGGGCCACACAACAGAGGGGGGTCCTATGGCTGGGAGTCAGGCTTTAGAGGTCCTTTGACTCTCAAGTTTATGTTCCTACTGCTACATTTACATAGTGATGGGTCTGGGACCACAGTTAAACCCAAGGCTGCCGGCAGACAGCACTGTGAGCAGAGAGGTTAACTCACTCTTGACTGAAACTTCATGTTCAGGATGAGGACAGTATAATCAGATGTTAGAATAAACTCGTGTCATAAGAAACTAAACAGGCAATTGAAAATGCTGCAAAATTCATCCTATATTGTTTAAAATATTTTTCTTTTATATAAAACACTTTTTAAAAGAAAATAAATAAAACCAATGCACTGCCATTAGAAGCTGCACTGAGATCTATGGCTTTCTCCATGTAATGTCATGGCCTTTCAAATCATACCTGCCCATTTTTAAAAGCTTGTACAAGCACCCACTGTCTTGTAATGATGGAGGTATTTCCCTTCAGTTCTCTCACATGGTTATTTTTAAAGCTCATACATTTCTAAATTTGCTAATAAAAAATTAAATTATATATCCAAACAGAAAATACTACAGCGAAACATATACATTAATTAAACTGGCAAGTTTGCATTAATCCCACAAATGAGAAAACCAACCAGATCATGAGATATTTTTGTTTTTCTCTTTATTGCTATGCTGTATTATTGATTCTGAAGACAAAGTACCAAAGGGGGGGGAAGAGCTCTGGGGATAAGTCAACCTCACTATGCCATCAACGGCAGCAGAGTTCCAGAACTCCCCTCATTACACTGTCTACTGAATGTCGTCAAGTAATGCCCACACAGTAGAAATGCCAATGCTTTTAAAATCCGCTTCATAAGCTGTATGGCTGTGTTACTCACAAATTTGAAGGACGCATGAGCCCAATGATCACAAGCAATAGAGCCTAGGAGTTAGGGGCAAAAGCTCTGGACCATGCAGAAGCAAATTAACTGCTCTCTGCCTTAGTTTCCTCATCTGAGAAATGTGAGTACAAGAGTACTCAACTCATAAAGTAGTTAAAAGAATGAAATGAGGTGAAACATTTAAAGTAGTTAAAATAGCTTAAGGCATTTAGTCACTGCTTAGTATTAGTTGCTGTTATTATTAGCCAGGATTTTCAAAACACTCCCTTCCTCAACTGTGTAGACTACTACCATCCATTATAAAATCTACTCTTTTAGGGGCACAAATACCTAGTGTCTATCTCAAAATAGAATGAGGGTCTACACTGGTGACTCTCAAATCTGACTTCATCAGAAACCCCTGGGGAGCTTTATTAAACAGCTACAACCATCCCAACCTAGACTCACTGATTAGAAACCCAGGTGAGGCTATTGTGCCACCAATGCTGGGAGCTACAGCACCACCTACACCAGGATTGGATCTATTGAATAACAAGTTCCTTTGCAAATGGGTAAATGCTCTAGTATACCTAAAACATTTGCTTGATAGCGACTGATTGTCTTAAGTGAATACAGTCATGGTTTAAAAAAAACCACCACCACCAACCTTGTTCTAAGCCGTGCAGCAGCTAAAAACAGTACCTAAGCATAAATTTCTCTAGACTGCCACAGGACTGGGTCAAAGTTCCTCCCAGCTGATAGGGATCAGGTAGGTAATCAATTAGCACCTTGTGATTTCTGCCTAAATGTGTTTGAACCATCAGCAGTCAACTGTCTCTGAGGCAGATGCAGCACCACTTCCTAAAGTTCTCAGTGATGACTGCTGTTGTACGTAGGAGTGCAGTGGTTTCTAAAACAAGCTCCTGTCTTTCAGACACACTAAAGGCCAGCACTGCATCTGTACTCTCTCCTCCCAGAGCAGACCCAAGAGGGGCTTCTCCAGAGTGTCTCAGAGCCCAACGTGGTTGGCAGCTTTCCACGAGTTTCTGTGAACTAGGAATCAACGCTTAGCCAATTAAAAGCTCTGGCCTCCCCATCTGTAATATTAAAGGGACATTTCAAGATCTAGGGGCCCACTCCCCTTAACACTGTACCAGCCTTTGAGCCCCTAAGACCTGGATCACACACCCCATTTCACACAGTATGGTGCGGTATTCCACCATTCTGAGAAGTCCAGTTTAATACTTGGGCACAAGAGTCCCAAGCTCACATGCCTACGGGAACCAAGAGTAAATGAAAGGGGCAGGATGAGTGGGTTCCCACAAACTAAAAAGCAAAAACCACATCTAAGGAGCAGCTCCTCCAGGTATGCAGGGGCTCGCTCCTGGCAGGACGCCCCAGGCCTCAGGAAAAGCTGCACCCTCTAGATGTTTTATGTGACATCTCATTTGCTCGGGCTGGTGACTATAGACAATGTTTTTTTTTTAATCCTCACCCAAAGATTTTTTTTTTTTAAATAATTTTTATTTTTGTTTAAAGTATTACAGATGTCCCTTTTTCTCCCCAATGACCCATTCCCCCCCATTCCTTCCCCCTCCCCAGTCCCTCTCCCCACCATTGTCCGTGTCCTTGGGTTGTGTATATATGCACATAAATTCTTTGGTTACTCTCTCCCCCTCCACTGACCCAGTGATTCCGCTCCTAGGAATGTACCCTAAGAATCCTGAAACATTCATCAGAAAGGATTTATGCACCCCTATGTTCATAGCAGCACAGTTTACAATAGCCAAAGATATTTTTTTCATTGTTTTTTCAGAGAGAGTGGGAGGGAAAGAGAGAGAGAGAGAAACATTGATATGAGAGAGAAATATCGATAGATTGCCTTGCTCACGCCAACCAGGGCCGGGGAATCTAGCCCGCAACCGAGGTATGTGCCCTTGGCCAGAATCAAACCAAGACCCTTCAGTCCAAGGGCCGACACTCAAACCACTAAGCCAAACTGGCCAGGGAAGTGATAGACAATATTAAAGTACACTGGCCAAACCACCTCTCGCAGGCAGAGTCAGCCTCACAAGACCCCAAGTAGGCCCCCCTCCTCCCAGGTGGGCAAATCCTGAAAGCACAAAGAACTACAGCCCTGTACTTTGTAAAGAGGTTGAAATTCATTTCACTGTACCAAGTCTGAACACAGCAACAAGGGAGATTGCTGTGTGTGTTTTCTTATCAAAAAATACCGAAGTTTATGATGATTTATGGGAATTTGAAGGCTTTTAGATTTTTCTTTCTGTCCCTGGTCTCTCATTCCTGCATTCCTGGTTCTACACACAGTTGCCAGAATAAAATTTTCAGCTCTGTTTTTAAACACTCTCTTGTTTGAGAATTAAGTGTCTCCCACTTATATATGACAAAAGTGTTCGACCCCATCTCTCCACAGACACAACACACCATCCAACCCCTCCAGCTTCATTCACTACCATTTATTGCGTACAAGCTCATGGGTGCCTGACATCTGACAAATGATGTTCAACAATGGTAACATGAGACCCTCACAATGCACTGTGGATCAAAATACCATGTTTTTTCAGCTTATATTTTATTAGATTCTAGGCATTTTTGACGCTTAGTAATGTGTATGATGAATCTGGAGGTGAGAAGCATGCAGAGCACAAGCCCGTAATTAATCTCCATTTTCCTCAGACTAGTTAAGTACTTATCACAATTAATCAAATAGTTTTTAGAAATAGCTCTAAAACTTCAATTCTCAAATACTTAACAAAATTATATAGTACTTCAGCTACATGCAAATACCCTTCAGGAAACCTGTGCTTTAAAATGCAGCAAATTAAATTTCTAAAAGACTCTGACAAAGAATAAGTGTGATTCTGAACATTTTCACAGATTAGCAAAAGATTCACCTTAGTAGCCATCTAGTCCCTCATCTTAAATATAATTTAAAAGATTAGAGTGAAAAATAGTGCCTCTCCACTTCAAAATGATTCGCTTCCATTTGTTCAGATCCTACCAACCAGCTGACAATAAATGTCACACTGTTGCCTTTTTTTTTTTTAGTTAATTTGAGAGAGAGAGGAAGGGAGAGGGAGAGAAACATCGATGTGAAACATCAATCAATTGCCTCCTGTTACGGATCCCAACCAAGGATTGAACCCACAACCTAGGCGAGTGCCCTGACTGGGAACCAAACCTTTGGGATATGGGATGACGCTCCAACAAACTGAGCTATACTGACCAGGACTGTTGCCTATTTTTAACTGCTCCCAAATCTGATGATGTCATTGCAGGCTATAGTAATAAAATGTTTTTATTATCCAGTAGAATACAACCATTTCTATACTTGCCTCTTCTTTCTCATTACTTAGAAGCAGCAATCAAAGATTCCAAATTCTCAGGAGGAACATTAATTTCATTAATGTTTAGAATAGTTTGTCATATTTAGTGTAATATTATGGGTTTTCACATTAGGCAAAATTATCAAATTATACTCACATGAAAATCCTTAAACTGCTTAAAGTAGCCTACGTTTTGAAAGATTCATGCTATCAACTAAAAACTCCTGTGAAAATATGAAGCATCCTACACGTAAAAGTAAAGCTAAACATCCTCAAATAGTATTTGATTTAATATAAAAGGTTCTCCTACAGTAAGCCAATCTGACAACTGCATGTACAAAAAAAGTTCCCACTTAATTAAAAATACACTAAGGAAGGGGCACACAACAAATTACCTTCATTATGCAATGAACATTCTCCTTGAGGAACTGGAAAGTAATCTGACAGCAGCCCAAGTAGCTCATTGTGCTTCCCTTCTGGCTGTTATGGACTCATCTGTGATCCATCCCCAGGGAGAGACTAAATTTTAAAGAATGGGGAAAGAAGGAAAAAGCCTCCTGATAAAAACCACACCCTGCCTTGGCCAGTATGGCTCAGTTGGTTGGGTGTCCTCCCATGCACTGAAAGGTCCCCAGTTCAATTCCTGGTCAGGGAACATGCCTGGATTTTGGGTTCGATCCCCAGGAGGGGGGGGTGTAGGAGGCAACTGATTGATGTCTCTCTCTCACAACAATGTTTCTCTCTTACATCAATGTTTCTCTCTCGCTCCCTCTCCCTCATTCTCTAAAATCAATAAAAACATATTTAAAAATATATAAGTAAATAAAACCATATTCAACATATCCCTTGCCTCCCTTTTATCAAAATCAGGGGCTTTTCAATGCGTTTTGGAGATTTTTAATAGGTTTT
Organism: Miniopterus natalensis; assembly: GCF_054644295.1. Taxonomy (NCBI): domain Eukaryota; kingdom Metazoa; phylum Chordata; class Mammalia; order Chiroptera; family Miniopteridae; genus Miniopterus; species Miniopterus natalensis. Next base: position 90,667,807 of record NC_142081.1, read on the forward strand.
ATAGCCTGAATCAGAACCAAAGAGCAATTTGTAAAGAATGTTAGTGTGTTTCTTAAAATGCTCAATAAAATATTTTCTCAGGGATATATCCTAACCTAAGTAACATACAGAAACACCATGGGTTATCAAATGAAATGTTGAGATATTTCTGATCTGTGAATCATCTCTAATTTTTTTGCTCATCTATTAAAAATTATGCCCTTTTGGAAAATAGTGTACAGGTGTGGGAATGCCAGCTGTTGAATTTCAGAATGTAACAAATACATCAAAAAAAAAAAAAAAATTGTTACCAAGCTTTCCAAAAGATATAGGAAATACTGTAAAAACTTTCAACTATTAAATAAATCAATGAATGGCTGAAGTCAAATTTTCACAGAAGTGTCTCTTTTGCTTTTTATTAGCCTTACTGTGCTCTGAACAATATATTAATATTATTAGTATTGAGGTAATTGATAATTTTGGGTTGCAGTTGTGATTTGTCACTATTTTAAACCTATGGCAATCCAATACAAGAAAAGTGCTTTTTAAAAACCCAATGTTTAGGAATTAGAGAAACTCAGTTGGGTCAATGTTTCTACAAAATTTAATTTATATTGCCAAATGGTTGTATTTATTTGATAGAGTCTTTTGCTGGTCTAAGTTCTACAAGGAAATATGATAATAATTTGTGCCCTGACTATTCCAAAGTGTTTTATTCTACCTGTCTTACTCCAGCTACAAAATTCTAAATTAAGTCAGAAAGGGCTCAAGGCAGCAAAACTCTTTAATAGGAAAATGCACATTGCATAAATTGTCATTTTACAACAATATTAGTTAATCCACTTATAAAATTATCATCCTTAGAATATGTATACATATTACATAAAGACCTACTGCTGAAAAGTGGAGCTTCAGTAAAACAAATCATATTTCTATCACTTTTTGAGTTGTCCAAAGAATATGAGTGAATGTGCAATTTGAGAAAGGAATCTATTAGTAATCTTCCTCCTGCAGACTTCAACTGCCTCCTGTTTCATTATTACAGCTTTACAGTCAATCAAATATGCAAGGGGACTCCCAGACTACCCTCCAACAATAAACCTGCAAAATGACTGTGAACACAAAAGCTTGCATCACTCCCACACTTCAGACTGGTGAAAAATGCTTTTTTGTTTTCAATCCAACTGGTCTTTCCTTTTCTAGCTAGATTAAGGGGCAAAAGGGTCTTCAAAAGCACCTGGAATACTCAACCAGAAAATCACATACTGAATCATAAAACATGTCTTAATAAGTTTCAAAGGATTGAAATAATAAAGCATAAGTTCCTTAGCCTCAGAATTATAAATCAATAATAAAGATATCTGGAAAATCTCCAAATGTTTGGATATGTGAAAATAACGGAACAGACTTCTAAATAACCCATGTGGGGGGGGGGGGGATCACAAGGAACATTAGAAATATTTCTAACTGAATGATGGTAAAAACTCAACGTATCACAATTTGTGAATTGCAGCTACAGTTTGATGGGGAATTTATAGCTCTAAAAACTTATATTCAACTTACAGGAGAGTGACAGCAGAGCAATGGAGGCGTGAGAGATAACCTTGGCATCTCCCCCAGAAATTTCAACAAATAAACCAACTATACTTCAACAAAGAATTCCCTACTCAACACAGAGGCACACCTGAGAGACCCACGCATTAAAACATCTAAAGGTGGGCAGCCAGAAATAAGCAGGGAAGCAAGAAGGGAGGAAAGACCACACAGCCGGCAGACGCAGCCCTGCAGCCCAGAGCTCAGGGCCTGCTGGGATAAAGAGGGAGCTGCTTGGGAGAGCCCAGCAGGGTGAGAGGAGTGAACATTGACTGAGCCAGGAGACACCTGACAGAGCGTGGGGTTCTGCAGCACGGCTCTCCCACTATTGGGCAGGAATGTTTCTGACAAAGAAATGGAACCACAGAGCCCTGCTGCCCCTTGGGCTCCCAAAACTTGTGTCCCGTTACCCTCGGTGTCAGGTTGAGGAACATTTTATCTGTAAACCAAGAGCTATTAGAGTAGAACTGCTGTTTCCCTATGTGACTGATCCTTGAGTTTGGTGCTTGGGGTGCGACCCCATGGAGACTGGGCTGCCATTATCGTGAGGGCAAAACAAATCCCACACCCAAGCAGCAGGACTGTACTGTCCTACTGAAGCCCATGAGGGTCAAGGCTGGGAGATCACAGATGTAAAAAAAAATCTTGCAATTCAGCACCATCTACTGGAAAATAGTAGAAAGACCTCTTCAGAGAATACACCTACAGAAGGAACATTTATGCCTAGACAAAGGAGAGGAGCTAATACCATGAACAACCACTGTAATGAGGATAATCAGAAAGAACATGAAAAAGCCCCAGAAAGCAAGCTGGAACACATGGGAATATGTAATATAAATGACAGAGATTTCAAGATTGCCATTCTGAAAATACTCAACAAGATGTAAGAAAATACAGACAGGCAATTCAGTGCACTCAGAACACAAACCAATGAAGAAAACAAGTACTTTACCAAAGAGACTGAACATTTAAAAATGAACCAATCAGAAATCTTGGAAATGAAGCATGCAGTTAAGGAGATTAGGAATGAGCTACTGAGCATGGAAAACAAAGCCAACCAGATGGAGGAGAGAATTAGAGATATTGAAGATAGGAATCTAGAAATGATGCAGCGGGAAGAAGACAGAGACCTGAGCATAAAGAAAAATGAAAGAGCTCTACGAGAGCTATATGGCTTCATCGGAAAAAAGCAATATTAGAATTATAGGCATTCCTGAAAAAGAAGAGAGGGGACAGGGAACAGAGAGTCTATTCAAACAAATAGTGGATGAGAACTTCCCAAACCTATGGAAAGAACTAGATCCTCGAATCCAAGAAGCAAACAGAACACCTCATTACCTCAATCCAAAGAGGCCCTCTTCAAGCCACATTGATTAAAACTATTAAAAATTAATGACAAAGAAAAAATTCTCAAAGCACCCAGGGAAAAGAAAGAAGTGACCTACAAAGGAAAACCCATCAGAATTTCATCAAACTTCTCAGCAGAAACTCTACAAGCCAGAAGAGAGTGGAATTAAATATTCAAACGTCTGAAAGAGAGAAATTACCAGCCATGAGTAATATATCCAGCAAAATTATCCTCTAATTATGAAGGAGAAATAAAGATGTTCCCAGACATAGCGAAACTGAGAGATTTTATCAACATAAAACCTCCATTGCAGGAAATACTCAAGAGAGTTATTCTACCTGAAACAAAGAACATAAGGTCACAAAATTATGAGTAAGATCATCAAAAAACTTACACAGCATAAACAGGGATAATTTGTGACAGCAAAAACATTAAAGGGGAGGGCTTAAAGGTCTGAACTGTCAAAGAAGGATGAACATCAAATGCACTCAAAAGAAAAAAAACCATGGTATATACGCAACTTTATTTTTATAAGCCTAGAGTTATCCACACACAAAAGTCCCCAAACCAGGACACAGAGCTTAAAAAAAAAGGACACAGAGGAAAGAAGTATAAACACCACCAAATAAAAACAAAAGACAGAAGTACAAAGGAAAAGAACCAATGGAGGCACAGAGCTACCAGAAAACAAAAGATAAAATGTCTATAGGAAAGGCTCATACATCAATAATTACTGTAAATATAAATGGTCTAAATTAATGAATAAAGAGGAAGAGAGTAGCAGAGTGGATCAAAAAACAAAACCCAACCATATGCTGTCTACAAGAGACACATCTAAGCTGCAAAGACAAAAGTAGACTTAAAATAAAATGGTGGAAAACGATTCTCCAAGCAAGTAACATCCACTGAAAAGCAGGAGTAGCCATACTTATATGTATCAAAATAGATTTCAAGATAACAAAAATAACAGAAGACAAAGATAGACACTTAATAATGATAAAGGGGACACTACATCAAAAAAAACATAACACTTCTTAACATATATGAACCCAACAAGGGTGCACTAAAATAAATAAAGCAACCACTCAAAGAACTGAAGGGAGAAAGAGATCAAAACACAATTATAGTTGGGGACCTTAATAATCCACTGAAAGCTCTAGACAGATCAACCAAACAGAAAATCAGTAAAGAAGTATCAGCCTGGGAGGATTCAAGATGGTGATGGACTGAATGGAAGCTACACTGACACTCTCCTGGGACCACACTGGAATTGCAAATAAAATATAGAAAAACCATCCTGAATAATCAACTGCAACTGAAGAAGAGCTGGAGAGCAGCCTCATAATCAAGGAGGAAAAGTGGAGCCCTCATAGAGAGTGGTAGGAATTTTGAAGGAGAGGGATGGCTGGGCTCCCACCGGCAGCAACTGAAGGTTCAGAGGGATATCTCAGCTGTGGGGGTTTCCCAATGAGGGCTCTGGGGCCAAAACCCAAGGCTGGGCTTCCGAGCCAAGACCACCAGCACTGAGAAAGGTGCCCACATAACATCTACCTGTGAAAAGCAGCAGAGTTTCTGCCTGCCAGGGAGAAACGGCTGGAAATGCAGGCACCCTCTTAAAGGGCCAAAGCACAAAGTTTTTTGTGCAGCCACTCACCTTGGGCTCCAGCAGAGGGAGGGCAGAGTGGACTGGGGCTGTGTGAGGAGAAACTAGGGTTGTGGGCACTGGAGATAGAGCTCAAAGGGAACCCCTCCGGATTCCTGCACTGAATCATTCCCCCATACTGCAGAGGACACCTTTCACAGGCAGATATCTGCCTTCTAAGCAGCTTTTGCCTGAGGGAAGAGCATTTGCCCCACCCTGCTGGAAAACGAGTTACCTACCCCATGGAGTTTGTATAGCCTGAGGCTCATTAAGAGAATCAGATTAATCATCCTGCAAGCACAGGCAGACTTCAGAGTGCTCTGAGTCTTTGCCTGATCGACTTCTTGACCCGAGCCTTGGAAAAGCAGATTTTGGGTGCATCTTGCTCCTGTTCAAACACAACCAGCCCCAACAGAGAGGACCTCAAGCCATGGGTTGTTGATAGCTCCAAACAGGGTAAGGCCAGTTACAAGTAGTGTCCAACATTGCCCTACACCAGAGACCTTCCAAAAAGACTAGGAGTCCTAGCAGGCCTACCTAATACATAGAAACAAAGAGGCAGCCAAAATAGGGAGACAAAAAACAAGCCCCAAATGAAAGAACAAGAGAAGTCTCCAGAAAAAAAAGAGCTCAATGAAATGGAGATAAGCAATCTATCAGATATAAAGTTCATAATACTGACTGTAAGGACGCTTAACACCATGAAAGATGATATGGAAACTATGAAAAATGGCCAGTCAGAAATGAAGAATGACATAGCAGAAATAAAGAATACACTGGAAGGAATAAACAGCAGATTAGAGGAAGCTGATGATCAAATCAGCAAATTAGAAGACAGGGTAGAAAAAAAATCATTCAAGCAGATATCCAGAAAAAAAAACAATTAAAAAACAGGAGGACAATTTAAGGGAGCTCTAGGACAACATGAAAAATAAAAATATTTGCATCATAGGAGTGCCAGAAGAGGTAGAAAATAAGCAAGGGTTAGAGAACTCGTTTGAAGAAATAATGGCAGAAAACTTCCTTAACCTGATCAAGAAAAAAGTCGCACAAGTTCAGGAGGCACAGACAGTCCCAAGTGAGAAGAACCCAAAGAGGCCCACAGCCAGACACATCATAATTACAATGCCAAAACTTAAGACAAAAAGAAAATAGTAAAGGCAGCATGAGAAAAGCAATCTGCTATGTACAAAAGAACTTCCATAAGGTTGTCAGCTGACTTCTCATCAAAAACGACACAAACCAGAAGGGAATGGCATGAAGTATTCAAGATAATGCAAAACAAGGATCTGAAGAAGCCATGACTACTCTATCTAGTAAGGCTATCATTCAAAATAGATGGTGAAATAAAGAGCTTCCCAGACAAAAAAAAAGGCTAACGGAGTTTATCACCACCAAACCAGCATGGCAGGAAATGTTAAAGCGGCTGCTGTAATGAGAAGGAGAAATAGAAGCATTCCAAGAAATGTTAAAGAGATTCTGTAATAATAATAAGAAATAGAGAGAGAAACATAGGCAAAAAGAATTAAAGTGGCAATACAAAAGGACCTATCAATAATAACCTTAAGGGTTTTAAGAGAGAGATCAACAGGAATACAGTCATAGTCGTGGACTTTAACACCCCACTGACTTCACTCAAAAGAGCTTCCAGACAAAAAGGCAACACAGAAATAGTGACCCTAAATGGCACACTAGATCAGATGGACTTAATTGATATTTACAGAACATTTCACCCGACAGCTGCAGAATATGCATTCCTCTCAAGTGCACATGGGTCATGCCCAAAGACGACACATTAGGACACAAAGCAAGTCTCTACAAGTTCAAGAAGATTCAAATCATATCAAGCATTTTCTCAGATCACAATAGCATGAAATTAGAAATCAACTACAGTAAAAACACTCAAAAACATTCAAACACATGGAGGCTAAACTGCATGTTATGAATCAATAAATGGGTTACCAAAAAGACCAAGAAAGAAATCAAAAACTTCCTGGAGACAAATGAAAATGAACACACAACAACTCAAAATCTATGGGACACAGCAAAAGCAGTCCTAGGAGGGAAGTTCATAGCACTACAGGCCTACCTCAAAAAGCAAGAAAATTTTTTAGTAAACTAACCCTACAACTTGTAGAATTAGAAAGCTGCCCTATGAAGCCGTCTAGAGCAGGACTTTTGTTTGCTGGGACTTTGTTTACTACTGCTTTGATTTCATCAGTTGTTATTAGCCTATTCAGGTTTTCTGATTCTTCCTGATTCGGTTTTATATGACCTCATTTATATGTGGAATCTAATAAACAAAACAGACTGAGGAACAAAACAGATCAAGAGACACAGAAGCATGGAACAGGCTGATGAATCTCAGTGGGAAGGTAGGGGTGGGGGAGTGGTTGGGGAGAGACTAATCAAAGAACTTACATACATATATGCATAACCCATGGACAGAGGCAATAGTGTGGTGAAGGCCGGGGGGGGGTGGGGGGTGGGGGGGTAGGTGCAGGGTGGAGGGGATCAATGGGGAAAAAGAGGGGTGGATAAATGTAACACTTTTAACAATAAAGATAAATTTTAAAAATTTTTAAAAAAGGAAATATTGGCCTTAAAAGAAACACTAGACCAAATGAACATAACTGACATTTACAGAACTTTTCACCCCAGAACATCAGATTATACAGTCTTCTCCAGTGCACATGAAACATTCTCAAGGAAACACCATATGTTGGATCACAGAAATAGCATCAACAAATTCAAGAAGACTGAAGTTATACCAAGTATATTCCCTACCATGATGCCTTGAAATTAGAAATCAACTGCAAAAAGAAAGTAAAGAAACCCACAAATACATGGAGATTAAACAACATACTAATTTAAAAAAACTGGGTCAAAGAAGAAATAAAAGATGAGATCAAAAGATACATAGAGGCAAATGAGAATGGCAATACAACACATCAAAACCTCTGAGATGCAGCAAAAGCAATAATAAGAGGGAAGTTTATATCATTACAAACCTATCTCAAGAAACAAGAGAGTCCCACCAGGGTTGGTTAAGTGGTTGAGCAAGAACCTAGGACCAAGGAGATCTCGGTTTGATTCCTGGTCAAGGCACATACTCAAGTTGTGGGCACTATCCCCAGTCGGGGGCGTGTAGGAGGCAGCCAATCAATGACAACTATCCCATCATTGATGTTTCTATCTCTGTCTCCCTCTCTGAATAAAGATCTATAAAGATAGATCTATAAATATAGATCTATAAAGATCTATAAAGATTCAATAAAGTTCTATTAAAAATAAAAAAGGAACAAGAGAAATCCCAAGTAAACAACCTCACATCTTAAAGAACTAGAAAAAGAACAAAAGCAATCCAAAGTCAGCAGAAGAAAGGAAATCATAAAAAAAAAACAGAATTGAATGAAATAGAGAACAAAAAGATACAAAAAATTAATAAAACAAAGAGCTTGTTGTCTGAAAAGATTTATAAACCTGACAAACCCCTGACTAGAGTCACCAAGGAAAAAAAGGAAAAGACCCATATAAACAAAATCACAAATGAGAGAGAAGTCACCACAGACATCACAGATATACAAAGGATCACACTAGAATATTATGAGAGACTATATGCCACCAAATTCAATAACCTAGGAGAAATAGATAAGTTCCTAGAAATACAGTACCTTCCTAGACTAAATCATGAAGAACTAAAAAATTGAAATAGACTGTACAGCAGCAAGGAAATTGAAACCACCATCAAAAACTTCCCAAAAAATAAAAGTCCAGGACCAGATGGCCTTATTTCAGTGAATTTTACCAAATGTACAAAGAAGATTTGACACCAATCCTTGTCAAACTCTTCCAAAAAATTGAAGAAGAGGCAATATTCCAAACACATTTTATGAGGCCAATATAACCCTGATACCAAAACCTGGCAAGGATAATACAAACAAAGAAAACTAAAGACCAATATATGAGGAATACAGATGCAACAATCCTAAACAAAATACTAGCAAATTGAATACAGCAGTACCTCAAAAAAATGATACATCATGATCAAGTGGGGTTCATTCCAGAGGCACAAGGATGGTTCTACATATATAAATCAATCACTGTAATACACATCAACAAAAGAAAGCATAATCATGTGATCTTTTCAATAGATGCAGAAAAAGCATTTGATAATACAACATCCATTTATGATTAAAACACTCAATAACATAGGAATAGAAGGAAAGTATCTAAAAGGCTATGCATGATAAACCCTCAGCCAATATCATACTCAATGGTGAAAAACTGAAAGCTTTTCCTGTAAGATCAGGAACAAGACAAGGATGTCCACTCTCACCACTCTTATTCAATGTAGTTCTGGAAGTGTTGGCCAGAGCAGTAAGCAAGAGAAAGAAATAAAAGGCATCCAAATAGGGAAGAAAAAGTAAAACGATCACTTTTTGGGGACAACATGATTATGTATTTAGAAAACTCTAAAGATTCCACCAAAAAACTATTAGAAACAATAAACAAATACAGTAAAGTTGCAGGATACAAAAATCAATGTACAAAAATCCATTGCCTTCCTCGATACAAACAAAATTTCAGAAAAATAACTGAAAAAAACAATTCCTTTTGCAATTGCAACCAAAAGAAAATACCTACGAATAACTTAACAAAGAACATGAAAGACAGATATACTGAAAATTACAAAGCGTTATTAAAAGATACTGAAAAAGCCACAACAAAATAAAAAAATATCCCATGTTCATGGATTGGAACAGTCAACATAGTTAAAATGGCCATATTAGCCAAAGCAATATAAAGATTTAATGCAATCTCCATCAAAATGTCAATGTCATTTTTTAAAGAAATAGAACAAGAAATCATCAGATTTGTGTGGAACCACAAAAGACCCCAGATAGCCAAAGCAATCCTGAGAAAAAAGAACGAAGCTGGAGGTATCACACTACCTGTCTTCAAATTATACTACAGAGCTACAATAATCAAAACAGCATAGTACTGGCACAGAAACAGACACACAGATCAGTGGGAATGAAATAGAGAGCCCAGATATAAATCCACGTGTATACGGGGAGATAATTTTCAAAAAAAGAGCCAGAAACACACAATGGAGTAAAGGTAGTCTCTTCAATAAATGGCTCTGAGAAAACTGGAAAGCCACATGCAAAAGAATGAAACTGCATTACAGTTTGTCCCCATGTACAAAAATGAATTCAAAATGGATCAAAGACCTAAATGTGAGACCTGAAACAATAAGTTACATAGAAGAAAACGTAGGTACCGAACTTATGGACCCTGGTCGTAGAGGATATTTTATGAACTTGACCCCAAAGGAAAGGGAAAGTAAAGGCAAAAACAAATGAATGGGAGGGACTAAGCCTCTGCACAGCAAAAGAAACGGACAACAAAACAAACAGGCAGCCAACCAGATGGGAGATGATATTTGCAAACAGTAGCTCCAACAAAGGTTTAATTTCCAAAATATATAAAGAACTCATAAAACTCAACACCAAACAAACAACCCAATCATAAAGTGGGCAGAGGACCTGAACAGACACCTCTCCCAAGAAGACATATGAACAGCCAACACATATATGAAAAGACGTTCGACCTCACTAACAGTTACGGAAATGCAAATCAAAACAACAATGAGATACCTCCTCACACTTGTTAGAGTGGCTATTATCAACAAGACAAGTAACAGCAAGTGTTGGAGAGGGTGTGGAGAAAAGGGAATCCCCATTCACTGCTGGTGGGAATGTAGACTGGTACAACTACTATGGAAAGCAGTCTGGTGATTCCTCCAAAAATTAAGAATAGAGAGCTACCATAGGACCCAGCAATCCCTCTCCTGGGTATATATGTGAAAAACTTGAAAACATTTATGTGCAAAGATATATGTATCCCTTTGTTCATTGCAGCATTATTCACAGTAGCCAAGATATGGAAACAACCAAAGTGTCCTGTGATAGAGGACTGGATAAAGAACATGTGGTACATGTACAAGTGGAATACTACTCAGCCATAAGAAAGGCTGAAATACTGCCATTTGTAACAACACGGATGGACCTTGAGAATATTATGCTAAATGTAATAAATCAGTGAGAAAAAGCTAAGAACCATATGATTTCACTCATATGTGGGATATAAAACTAAAACTCATGAACACAAATAGCAGTGTGGTCACTGCCAGAGGGAAGGGGGTGGAGGGTGGAGGATGAAGGTGGTCCTAATATATGGTGATGGGAGAAGATATGACTTTGGGTGGTGGGCACACAGAGCAATATACAGATCTTGTAAGAGAATACCACACTTGAAACCTGTATGTTCATATTAACCAGTCACCCCAATAAATTTAATAAAGTATTCTTTTAAAAAAGATAAAAATTAAAAATAAATACTGATATTCTAAATAATAAAGGTTTGAAAACAATTTTTTAGTTTCTGCCTTAAGAAGCTTGAATAAAACACAAGCAAATTAAACCAAAGTAGGTAGAAAGAAAAATAATAAGGGTAGGTAAAAAAATCAGTAAAATAGAATACAGACAAATAAAGAATATCAAGCAAACCATAAGTTGGATCCATAAAAATTAATAGCTACACTAATCTAGGAAAAAGAAATCACAAAATATAATATCAGGGAGGCAATAAGGACATCACTACAAATCACTCAGATATTAAAAGGATAATAATGAAAATTATGAGCAACTTTATGCTGATAAATTTGAGAGATTAAATGAAATGGCCAATTCCTTGAAAGACAAATTACCAAAAGTGAAACAGAAAATTTGTACAACCCTCTATCTGTTTTTAAACATAGATTCATAATTTAAAATTTTCCCACAAGGAAAACTCCAAGTTCAGATGGCCTCATTGTTGAAATCTCTTATAAATATTTAAGGAAGAATTAATGCAGATTTCACATAAACTCTTTCAAGAACTAAGAGGAAACACTTAACTCATTTTGAAAGCAAAACCTGATACCAAAATAAGTCAAAGATACACACACATACACACACACACAGCAGTGGGCAAGAATAAATTTTGTGTTTCCTGTACTCACAACTGTAAACGTAGGTTTGTTCTCCCCTGCATATAAAGGCACAAAAATCCTTCACAAAATAGCAAATTAAATCAAGTAATACACAAAAAGAAGCCAGCAAGGATGAAAAGGCATTCTCTGTTCACCACAACTCTCAAGAGCCCCTTTCTCTCCCTCCCCAAAATACAAACCTCTTTTTTTGTTGTTTTCTAAAGAATAAATTAACTGGGTCTGGAAATTAAATGAATTAATGAGTTTTCAGACTGAAAACTTTTCCCTCACATTATATTATACTATACAGCTACACATTTGCATGATGCATCAGGGTAGTTTTGAAATCAAGAGTATAGAAACTGAACTTAGAAAGGTAAGATGAAGCCAAAGGCAATATTCAAAAGGTACTCCATGAGGTCTCCAGGTTGGCTGTGAGGGCACTAGCAGCCTAGACAAGGAAGGGGTCCCTTTCACTGAGCACATACACTTAAGAAGAGAACCACAACTAGATTTATTACCAGGAAGAAATTTCCCTGTGGATTTTTAAAGAGAATGCTGTGTGAGACATAGTAAACCATGTTCTCAAAATCATTCTTTCATAAATTCTGCAGAGTTTCAAAGGCATGTTTATTTTAACATCTCTTCATTAAAGGGAAATGACCTAATGCCACAAGTGATGAGGAAGGGACAGCTACATAACCATCATTTGATCTGGTTACACAGCTCCAGTTTTCTAAGTTACACAACTTTGTTCCCCAAACTTAAGAATTTTACAGCTACAAATTTCCACAGGTAGGGTCTCCATATTATAAAGATATTTCTACCTCCATGAATGTATACATGATTAAGACATCGTTATAATAAGCTGTAAGCTACCTCTTTATACCACTGTATTCTCCCTCTGCCTTATCATGGCCTTCTGACCCAGAAAAGTATCAAAATATTAAATTATGACTGATCACCTTCTTTTAGGTACTCTTCTATTATTGGAACAGGGCTGAGTTTAAACTGTATGTAATCTGGTATGAGATCCTCCTCAGTTACCCTGCAAATTTCACTCAACTCTTATTTGGAGAGTTGGTCTTTCACATTAGTCCTTTATAGTAATTGCTAACACTGACAGTTATTAAAGTTAGGCTTACTGCTCTAGTGCTGACTACAGTAGGTGCCAAGAAGGCATCACTACCTGAACTACTGTTCCATGTTTCGTTAGAAGCAACACAAAAACCTATAGCTATATGTTATATACAATTAAGGTTCTTCATGAAACAATTTTTAGGCCATAAAAGAATATAAAACAATCATTTGCCATTAAAATCATTGAACTTTAAGTGAATGCAAAGACTTTCCACCGGCTAACTACTAGTCCAATATTTTTTTCAGCATGCCACACACTTTGCCTAAATCTTGATTTTAAAATTATACCACAGGAAAAGTAAATACTGTAATGAATTTGCAAATACTTACTGGAGGAGCAAAGAAGTAAACCTACTAAATTCAATGAGACGAGACAAGTAAAATGGGAAATAATACCAAAACAGTTTTCTCAGCTTCTCAAAATTGATAGGTTAAGAATATAAGGAAGAGAAAAAAACTGCAAGGCTAATCTCAAAAAGAATTTAATCCTTTTAATCCTTCCTTGAAAAACAGGCAGGAAGGTATTTTCCCTGTCACTAACTCTAAAGACTTCCATCAAATAGCTATTGGAGGCAGGCAACAAGACATACCACCACGAAGATATGCAAGCTTATGAAAATGTTAAACTATAGAATAGGTACCCACAATATCAATAAAAGTACAGTCAAACCTGCAATGTAGCTCACATTTTTCTTATCAAGAAACTACAGTAAAATGGAGGACATTCTACAGCAGGTCTGAAGTAAACTGCACAATCTTTTACTCCCCTTCCTGGGTACAAAATGTCTTTTTATAGTCTCCTTTGGAGTATCTTTTTTTGGTGGGGGAAAGAGGCTGACAACTGAGGCCCAAAGAGGTAAAGGGGTTTTTTGCCTGAGGTCACACTTCTAGCCCATGGCAGCCTACATCCCCTAGATCTTAGCTCTGCACCACCCCATGCTGTTTCTACCTAAGAAATGTGAAATGTAAGGAAAGCTGGCTTAGAGGAAAGAGTTTCTGCAAGGCATCCCTTTCCTCTCCATTTTCTCTCCTACCTTCTAGTCTGGCACCAACAGCAAGACTAGACTTGCATTGAAATTCTCTTGTCCTTCTAGAACCCAGATATCTCATACTGCCCGGCAATCCCTTTCAGGGAGAAAAGGTTGAACCATTCCCTTGAAGGTATTTGCTTATTGTTTTAAGAACATGGAGAACAGGAAAGATCCTGTTTAGTACACACTCAACACCCCGTATTACAGATGAGGAAACTAGGGCGAGGGACATCAAAGAATTGGCTTGTGGCAGTGGTCCCTCGCCAGCCCCCCCATACCCACCATTAAGATCACCTGGGGATGTTTTACAAACTCCAAAGCGCGGGCCACACCTAAGACCTATTAAATCAGAATCTCTGGAGGTGGTTTTTGAAAACTCTCCCTCCACTCTCAGGTGACTCCAATCTACAGACAGGTCTGGGAGCTGCTGACTTCTACTCACCCAATCAGGAGGTTAGACAGAAGAACCCCAGGTCTTCCAGCCCTGAGGCCAGTGAAGAACAGTGTTGCCCATACATCAGTTTGTGTCACACTTGCCAACTCCACATTCTAACTATATCATTAATAACAATAAAAGTGATCCCTTTTTTGCTTAAATCAATGTACTTTGGGTTTTTTTTTATTAAATTTATTAGGGTGACATTGGTGAATAGGATTATACAGGTTTCAGGTGTAGAGTTCTATGATACAAGATCTGAATTACTGTAACCACCACCCAAAGTCAAATCTTCTCCATCACCATATATTAGGCATCCTACACCTCTGGAGTATCTTGATTTTTTTCTTTAAAATGTATATTAAATTTACATCTTACTCCACAATATCTGTATGTCTCTTAACAAACCTGAGCCTTGGGATAAATGAACAAGCATCCCTGGCAAGCCCACCTCTCCCTCAGCAGTACTCATGCCCAACATGAGGCATGCAGTGGGTGAGGACCAGTACAAACAGTACAGTGCCTAGACAAGAGCAATCCCTCCCTTAACACCAGACAGAAAAGGGCCTCCTGGAGGAAGAGTTCCTCTATGAAGACCCTGGTCTAGTCCCCTCCCCCACTTCCCACCCATTCTGTGTGTCCCCTCTCCTGCCCTCTGGAGGAAAGGAGGTGACATTGCAAGAAAAGAGTACACTAGAATGAGACAAGGAACAGAAAAGTTTCTAAAGGAAAACACAGGTGCTCAGCAGTACATCTCTATCCACTACAACAAAAAAGTCTCACAATGCAGCATTTCCTTTCCCCTTACTTAAACTTTATACCAGAGTTCAGAGATAACACCACTGATCATGCTCAAAGGCATGACTAACCAAGTCATTACTAACAAGTCATTTGCCAATTTCTCATGGAAGCTGAACCTTCCCAATTCCAAATGCTGCTACTGGAAATCCCAATACAACCACTCCTCAAAGGTTTCTTTCCCTTTAAGACAACACTTAGAAAGGGGGGGGAAAGCATTTTCTTTACTTACTAGCTGTCTAAAATTGTAATGCAAGCATATTACCATGGTGTCACTAATAAGAAAAAGTGTCCAGCTTAAAATACACAAAAACAACAACAAAACAATAACTAGTGGCAAGTATGATCAGAGTTTTCATCAGGTGTCTGTTCTGATAAGCAAATTCAAACAATATAAACCATCTTTCTCAAAATCCCTAATATCAAACAAACTAATATAAATCCACAAAAAGAGTAAACTTTGCTTCTGTAAAGGTAAAATCAAAGCTGTTCTTCACAAAAATAAAACCTGCCAAAACTCAATAAGGAAGAGTCAGAAAACCTGAATAGAACGGTAACTGCTGATGAAGGTGAAGCAGTAATAAAAATAAAAAAAACTCCCAGGACACAAAGGCCCTGGTATGGATGGATTCACAGGCAAGCTTACCAAACATTAAAAGAAGACACACCTATCCTCCTCAAACTATTTCAAAAAACCCAAGAGGAAGGAATATTCCAATCTCCTTTTACAAGGCCAGAATAAGCCTAATTCCAAAACCAGATAAAGACACTACAAAGAAAGAGTATTACAGGCCAATATCCCTGAGGAACATAGATGCTAAAATCCTCAACAAAATATTAGCAAATGGGATACAGCAATATATTAAAAAGATCATACACCATGACCAAGTGGGATTTATTCCAGGGATGCAAGGCTGGTTCAATATTTGCAAGTCAATAAACATGATACGTCCCATAAACAAACTGAAAGACAAAAATCACATGACCATATGAATAGACACAGAAAAAGCATGACAAAATCCAACACCCATTTTTGATGAAAACTCTCAGCAAAGTGGGAATAGAAGGATCATACCTCAACATAATAAAGGCCATATATGACAAACCTACAGCCAACATCACACTCAATGGGCAAAAACTAAGAGCATTTCCCCTAAGAACAGTAATAAGACAGGGGTGTCCACTTTCACCACTCTTATTCAACATAGTACTGGAAGTCCTAGCCACAGTTATCAGATAAGAAGAAAACATAAACGGCATCCAAACTGGGAAGGAGAAAGTAAAACTGTCATTATTTACAGATGACATGATATTGTACATAGAAAATCCTAAAGATTCCACCAAAAAACTACTAGATTTAATAAATGAATTTGGCAAAGTAGCAGGATACAAAATTAACACCCAGAAATCAATGCCATTTTTATACACCGATAATGTACTCTCAGAAAGAGAAACTAAAAAAAAATCCCATTTACCACTGCAACAAAAAAATTAAGATGCTTCAGAATAAACTTAACCAAGGAGGTAAAAGACCTTTACTCAGAAAACTACAGGACGTTGCAAAAAGAGAAGATAGGAACAAGTGGAAGAATATACCGTGTTCATGGATTGGAAGGATCAGTACCATTAAAATGTCCATACTACCCAAAGCTATCTATAAATTCAATGCAATCCCTATTAACATATCAACAGCATATTTCACAGATCTAGAACAAGCACTTCAAAAATTTCCATGAAACCAAAAAAGACCCCAAATTGCCACAGCAATCTTGAGAAGGAAGAATCAAGTTAGTGGGATCACAATACCAGGTATCAAGTTATACTACAAAGCCACTGTAATCAAAACAGCCTGGTGCTGGCATAAGAACAGACATATATATCAGTGGAACAGAACAGAGAACCCAGATACGGTATGGAGGGAAGGGGGGACATCTGTAATATTTTCAACAATAAAGATAAATTTTTTTTAAAAAAGCTGTTCTTCACTTATTTTCTCCACTGACAAAGTGAACTTCATAAATAGCAAAACCATCACTTATTCAGAAAGAAAAAAAGTAAAGTATGTAAGCAAACCAGATAGTTTTAAAAGTAATAAAGAATGAACTGCAAAATATTTCCTAATCTCCTAATTTATGATTTAGAAAGTTCCAATTTTTTTTCTCACGCTTAACAATTTTATTTTAAAAACTTTTATCATAATGTCATCAGTATTATCTAGCCCAAAAAAGTTAACACATATCAACAAAGTACTTCACAAAAGCACTTGGATAATACACTTCTGCATTTAAAGATCAGTCAGATTTCCATCAGTTAATATTTGCCCTGACTGTACATAAGAAATATATGGGCACTTTAAAAATAAAAGACACAAAACAAAAACTTTACATACTGTGTTAAAACAACGGGCTCTACACTTGGGAGGCAGGAGTGAGAGAGGGAAGAATTTATATTATCATTTTACCGAACACAAAATCAATTCCAGATTAACTCAATATTAGATTCTAAATGTTTTGTTTTATGATTTTTAAAATATTACATTTAAAAATATAGAATATTTTTGCATTTGAGATGAATAAATCCTTTTTAAGCAAGACTTCTGGATGTAAAACTCAAAAGCCAAAAGTTAAACAACAGAAAATATATTTTCAATATGTATCAAAAAGTTACTATTATAAACAGCTCATCATAAAAACAATCCAAAAGAAAAGTAGATAAATAGGAAATTCTGAGCAAATGATATAAACATTTAAGACATTTAAGAAAATAGTGAGACTCACAAGTACTAAGGGAGATGATGATAGACCAATCTTTGACTATCAAACAGACAGAAAAATTACTGTAATTTGTCAGTATCTTCAACATAAAATGTGCATTCTCTTTGCTCCAAGCAATTCATCTATATTCTACAGGAAAAACTTGCACACACGGAATAGATCTGTAAAGATTCTGTAGTAATAATAGTTATTTTTAACAGAATATTGAAAAAAATATTAA
The DNA here is from genome assembly GCF_054644295.1 of Miniopterus natalensis. Classification (NCBI taxonomy): domain Eukaryota; kingdom Metazoa; phylum Chordata; class Mammalia; order Chiroptera; family Miniopteridae; genus Miniopterus; species Miniopterus natalensis. Next base: position 90,685,807 of record NC_142081.1, read on the forward strand.
TCATTATCATTAGAGGGGTGGTTACATAAGTTAGGGTATCTCCATACTATTAGATAATATGGGATATGCCGTGATGATAGGATAACTGCTCACTACAAGCAACCTGAAATCCAAACTCAATCTGGCATCGAAACCCAACATAACTAACCACAATCTAAATCCTTTGCGTTACCCCTACTCGTCCTCCTCCTCAAAGGATCTGCTCCAACTCAACCAAATCTACCTATCAGCTCCCAAATCTGGCTTATATGTCAAGTATTCCATCTCCCTAACTTCACCAGCAATGCCTATCAAAATGTCATTAGCCTTACCAAAGAGGCTTCAAAGATTTTGCCTAAGAAATTAAAGTAAATATACATAATTATTCGGAAAGATTCTCATTACATCCTTTATAATAGAAAAAAAAATGAAACAATTGATCCACCTTATTCATTTCAAAGTAGCAGATGTCAGTATAATTTGCCTGAATTCATTTCAGCCAGGCAGTACATGTAGTATAATACCAATTTTTTAACTGAAATATTTTATATATGGTATACAACCCATTTGTGTAATAAAAACTTTTTTGGAGTGGTAAAATTACAGATTTTTTTCTTCTTCATGTATGTTTCCCAAACAATTTACACAAGCAATTAAGAATTTTTAAATCATACCCAAAACTGATCATTTTGAGGGGAGGAATATTCTAAAATATAATCCAGCCCAGCCGGGCATGGCTCAGCGGTTGAGCGTCAACCTAGGATCCAGGCGATCAGGGTTCGATTCCCGGTTAGGGCACATGCCTGGGTTGCGGGCTTCAGCCTATCAATGACTCTCTCATCATTGATGTTTCTCTCTCTCTCTCGCCCTCTTCCTTCCTCTCTCTGAAATCAATAAAGATATATTTAAAAATAAATAAATAAAATAAAATAAAATATAATCCACGAGTTTTCATCTTCTTTTCCTTTCTTTTTAATCTCTCTCTCTCCCTCTCTATCACACACACACACTTTTCAAAGGAAATCCAATACTTATAACTGAATATATACACAACTGAATATACTTTTTTTTTTTACCCATCAATGAAAGGTTTCTCTTTCTTTTGCCTAAAACGGAAAAAAAAAAAAAGACCAAAAATTGCTGGTGCTGATGGTATGAGCTAATTCTTATGCTAAATTTTTCAACAACATTAATCCCTTGAACAAAAATTCATTAAGTCAGACACTTTGAATCTCATTTACTTATTGACGCTTTCCTTTACTACCTAGAGGCTGAGAGGTGTAGACTGTGCTAAATATATTTCTAGGCCTTACACCACTACTGCTCTTTATTACACAGGAAATGCCTGAGGCCAGTGTATTCAAATTGTAATATATATATATTTACATTATACACAAACACAAATTTAAAAATTCTACGAACCATCTTACTATATGTGCAAATATTTGACCTTTTTAATGTTAGTTTTTATCCACTAATAAAACACATACCGTTTACTTTAAAACATTTTTCTCCCACTACTGTATTAAGAAATTATTCAGCCCAGATGGCGTGGCTCAGCAGTTGAGCATCGACCTATGATCCAGGAGATAGGGGTTCGATTCCCTGCCAGGATACATGCCCCGGTTTCGGGCCCAATCCCCAGTAGGGGACAGGCAGGAGGCAGCCAATCAATGACTCTCTCATCACTGATGTTTCTATCTCTCCCCCGCCTTCCTCTCTGAAATCAATAAAGATTTTTTTTTTAAAAAAAGATTCAAACAGATGGTAAGTTGAAAGAATTATACCACCCAATACTTAGATTCTACTTCAACAATATGCCAAGTTTGCTTTATCACAAATCTATCTATCCATCCCTCTATATGCCCATTATTCTATCTTATTTTGCAATGCATTTCAAAGTAAGTTGCAGATATCAGTGTACTTTCCCTCCAATCACTTCAGCATGCATATCAACTAAAGATCAACACTTGAAACACTAAGTTTTTTTGTTCTTTTGTTTGTTTTTTACATTGGTTAAAACATTCATTTTCCTGTCTTACATTTAAACAGATTATAGGATTCTTTGTTCTCTTCTCTGTGGATGGTTACTGAGCAAAATCTGGATCTTCCAGCTGCTTGGTTTGCTTCTTTTACAGACCCATGGCACACCAACAATGCTATTTCATTTCTGTCCAGAGTGTCAGGACCAAGGAGTTTGAAGAAGTCTGAGGTAGGGCTTTCTGGCAAATCCTGTGAAGAACCACTGAAAGAATGATCAGAAACCATCTCCCAGATGAACAGAGGACACAGGAAGAAGATGAGGATGGGTCATGAGTTTGTCCTTTCATTTATCAAGCCTGAAGTTCTCTATCATTTTCTCTTCATGGCCTCAGTTACCTCCTCAGACCAGTCCCCATCATCTGAATTCTGTCTGAGCTTCTATAAGCATTTTCAGCTATACTTCCCATATTTGCTCTCATTTTTTCCTATATGTTAATGATGTTACCCCATTCCACTGGTTCACAGGGTCTCCATGACAATTTGCTCATTGTTACCTGCTTTGCTGCAATTATATTGTTACTGTCTTTATATAAATGGATGACTGAGGGTGTGCCTCCACACATCACCTTGGAAAGCTAACACTGCTAATCTGAGCAGGTTCCAAGGAGATAGGACAGCCTGCCCAGGACAGATTAAGAGAAGCAGGGTAGGCTCCCAGTTAAGCACTCAAGCTCTAAGGTTCAGGCTGCCTGCATTTGAATCCTGATTCTGTCACTGATTTTCCAAGTGAAATTGACTGGTTTTCCAACTTTTTTATTTTTTTATTTTTGTTTAAAATATTACAGATGTCCCTTTTTACCCCAATGATCCATTCCACCCCATCCCATCCCCCTCCCCAGTCCCTCTCCCCACCATTGTCCATGTCCTTGGGTTGTGCATATATACATATAAATTCTTTGGTTACTCTCTCCCCCTCCACCCAACTGCCCTCCCCAATCCCTCTGACATTCACCAGTCTGATCTATGCTTCTTTGTCATCGAATCTATTCCGTTCATCAGTTTAATAAGTTCTTTAGATTCCACATATAAGCCAGATCATGTGAAGTTTGTCTTTCTCTGCCTGGCTTCTTTCACTTAGCATAATTTTCTCCAGGACCATCCATACTTTCCCAAAGGGTACAAGATTCTTCTTTACAGCTGCATAGTATTCCATGGTGTAGATGTCCCACAGCTTTTTTATCCACTCATCTACTGATGAGCCCTTGGGCTGTTTCTACATCTTAGCTATTGTAAATTGCGCAGCTATGAACACAGGGGTGCATATATTCTTTCTGATTAGTGTTTCAGGATCCTCAGGATATATTCCTAGAAGTGGGATCACTGGGTCAAAAAGCAGTTCCATGTTTAATTTTTTGAGGAACTTCCATACTGTTTACCATAGTAGTTGCACCAGTCTGCATTCCCACCAGCAGTGTACTAGGGTTCCCCTTTCTCCACACCCTCACCAGCACAAGTCGTTTGTTGATTTGTTGATGGCAGCCATTCTGACAGGTGTGAAGTGATACCTCTCTGTGGTTTTAATTTGCATCTCTCTTGATGATTAGCGATGTTGAGCATTTTCTCATGTTTGTTGGCCATCTGTATGTCCTCTTTGGAGAAGTGTCTATTCAAGTCCTTTGCCCATTTCTTAATTGGGTTGTTTGTCTTCCTCTTGCTGAGTAGTATGAGTCCTTGGTACACTTTGGAATTTAGCCCCTTATCAGATTCATCCTTGGCAAATATATTTTCCCAGACCGTGGGGTTCCTTTGTATTTTGAGGCTGTTTTCTTTTGCTCTGCAGAAGCTTTTTCATTTGATGTAGTCCCATATGTTTATTTTTTCTTTTGTTTCTCTTGCCCTAGGAGATGTATCAGTGAAAGTTCCACTACGTGGGATGTCTGTGACTTTACTGCCTATGTTTTCTTCCAGGATTTTTATGGTTTCTTGACTTATATTTAAGTCTTTTATCCATTTTGAGTTTATTTTTGTGTATGGTGAAAGTTGGTGGTCTAGTTTCATTTTTTTGCATGTATCTGTCCAATTTTCCCAGCACCACTTATTGAAGAGACTGTCTTCACTCCATTGGATACTCTTGCCTCCTTTGTCAAATATTAACTGACCATAGTGGCGTGGGTCTATTTCTGGGGATTCTGTTCTGTTCCACTGATCTATATGTCTGTTGTTGTACCAATACCAGGCTGTTTTGATTACAATGGCTTTGTAGTACAGTTTGATATCGGGCAAAGTGATCTCTCCCACTCTGTTCTTTTTTCTCAAGATGGCTGCAGCTATTCAGGGTCTTTTTTGGTTCCATATAAATTTTCGAAATGTAAAACAGTAAGTTTTTTATTCAGACATGTTTTCTTCCTTTTAGTAAGAACCATAACAGAAGTTAAAATTTTATGCAGAAAGGAAAGTCCCTTGGCGCCATAACAAAGCTGGCCCTTGGAGGATACATTCTCAGGAAAAACTAAAACACACTTCCGCCTTTAGAGATCTAGCCCATCAGGCACACTGAGGGAATGCTCCTAGAGGCCACCTAGCCTCTGGTCCCCATCCAACTACACAGACCTATTGGCAAACAGTCAGTCCTCTGGCCCCCAAGCAATCTGTGGCATAACAAGAAGCTGGATGGGCCACCTGGTGCTCATCACTAGCTTACATCACTCCCATGATACCTGCATATTTTGTGATACTGTAATTATCTGTGCATTTATGTTCTCAAATAGTTTACTGCCTTCTAAAATGTAGGAATGAGCCCTGGCCACTGTGGCCTAGTTGGTTGGAATGTCATCCTGTACACCGAAAGGTCGCAGGTTTGATTCCCAGTCAGAGCACATACCTAGATTGCAGGTTCCGTCCCCAGTTGGGTACAAGAGGCAACCAATGGATGTTTCTCTAACACATCGATGTTTCTCTTTCTCTTTTTCCTTCTCTCTCTCTCTTTCTCTCTCTCTTTTTCTCTCTCCCTCCCTCTTCCCTCCCTCCCTTCAAAAAAAAAAAAAAAAATCAATAAACATATCCTTGGGTGAGGATTAAAAAAATATATAAATAAATAAATAAAATGTAGGAATGTCTCTGTGGTATTTAATGAGCATAAAGCATTATTTTAATTCAAAAATGTGGTATAAGGCCTAAAATTAACATCCAATATTATATGCTGCCCTGACATCTGGAAAACCAGGAGGGTCTTGAATGGCCCAACTGTGATCTGCGGAAGGCAACTTACAGTCAAACCATCTTCCTTATCACAAGGAACAGGCACAGTTCCTGCTTATCCCTGAAGAACAGGCTTCAGTTCCCTGCCAGCCCATGGAATTTCTCAAACAAATGAATCCCATCCTCCCAGAGAGCCCTCCACCCTTTTGATACTACAAAGCCTGCTCTACAGCCCCAGCTGTACACTCTGTTCCTGAGAGGAGCCCCTGTGTGGCCCTCATTGGTATGCAGTGTTCTCCCCTGGGCTGTGAGTATATGTGACTAACAGACTGCTGTCCATCTCCTCTGTCCAGTGTCAGGTGTCATGTGTCTGGCCATCCCCATAACCCTAGAGCAGGAATCCCTGCCTCACCAATGGGGTGAAGAGAAGACGATCAAAACAAAATATTCATTTTTATTTAATACATACATGATGACTGAATAAAGAAAAACAAATGACCATTATATTGCAACAAAATAAAATTTTAAAGCTTACAAAATAGAAAATTTGGAGGGTGTAATGATTTTCTTTGGTCATGACAAAATGAGTACAGAATTTGGGGCTTTACAAAAACAAAAAACATACTACTGGCATCTGAAACTCAATATGGACAAATGCAGCCCTCTGAGCACCTCCAAGCCTGTTTCTGCCCAGACATCCCCACTTCAGTGACAGACACCACTGTCCACACAGCTGGACTATAAACCAAGTACACAAAATGAGGGGCTGTGTTTTCCATTCACTACCATAGCCCCAAATTAGAGCGGGACTCAGCACAAGTGTAGCATTAATAAATGTCTGTGGAATGAATAAGTAGACAAATGGTTTATTCTAATAGGTTAAGTCCACCTTTCATGCACCCCATGCATTTACAATATGTGTTTGGTTAAATTCAATTTAGAGTTGATTTTTTTCATTAACAGTCTTATAAAAAAGTAAAAAATGACTGCTTAAATAAGGAGTTAGGCACTATTGTCTATATTCATTAAAAAGTGACAATTACATGTGCTTTTTTTTTTTTTTTACAGAGGGAGGGAGGAAGGGAGAGAGAGAGAGAAACATCGATTGGTTGCCTCCCATATGTACCCCAACCAGGGACCAAACCCACAACCTGGGTATGTTCCTTGACCAGGAGTCGAACCAGCAACCCTTTGGTGCATAGGACGCTCCAAACAACTGACCCACACCGGCCAGGAAAGGAAAAAAAGTGACAACTGCAGAGAAGAAAGTTTAAGAACAATTTTGACATTTCAGAAATAGGTTACTTTTGCCCTGGCTGGTGTGGGTCAGTGGTTAAGCTGGGACTCTCAACTTTCTCCTAAAGGCAATGCGTCTTACTGCATACAGTGTGCTCAAATATTTTCTATTTTATTTTATTTTTATTTATTTTTTTATTTATTTATTTTGGTTAATCCTCACCTGAGGATACTTTTTCCATTGCTTTTTCAGAGAGAGTGAAAGGAAGGGAGGGGGAGAGAGAAAGAGAGAGAGAAATATTGATGTGAGAGAGACACATCAACTGGCTGCCTCCCAAACATGCCCCAACACAGGGCAGGGAGCAAACCCACAACCAGGTACATGCCCTTGACTGGTAATCAAACCTGCAACCCTTTGGTCCGAGGGCTGACGCTCAACCACTGAATCACACCAGCCAGGGCAATTCTCTTTTTTTTTAATGTCGGTTTTAACTCACAAAAAATATTACCTCTCTTACACACACACTGGACTAACCATCCAATGTGATATACACATCTACAATTTCAAGAAAAATACTTTTATTAGATAGCTGGAGGGAATGATCAGACTTTTACAAGTACCACTGGGAAAGCTGGTACTAAACCCACCTGTGCTGAAAGGTAGAATACTACTTTTAATCAGCTCAGTGGCACATCAAAACTGCTATGTATTCAAAAACCTCATTAAATGCAAGAGAACCTACTGCTGATTTTATTGGTAAATCTAAAGTGCATAGTACTAAAAAGCATAAAACCAGAACAAGTACAAATGGGGCTATTCAGCAAATGGTTATGATTGATACATCTGAATGAAATATTTACAAATGGAAGTAAGGAAACCCTAGAGCTAGGAGAAGATATCTCACTCTCCCCACAAACCCCTTAAACAAAATTACCAATCACTGAAATATATTTAAGTTTTTAATTAAAATACAGTTGTCAACTAAATGTAATGTGGTATCTTGGAGTGGATCCTAGAAGAGAAAGAGGATATTAATAGAAAAACTGGGGAAAACCAAATAAAGATTGGAGTTTAGTTATGTAATACACCATTGCTGGTTTCTTAGTTTTGACAAATGCACAATGGTAACACAATGGGAGCTGTGTGATAGGTATAAGGGAAATCTCTGTACTATCTTTGCAACTTTTCTACAATCTGAAAGCATTCCAAAATTAAAAGTTTATTTTTAAAATGCAGTTAATAAATAGACCAAGGCTGTTCAAGAAAATAGAAAGTAATCAACCATTTCAAGTACTGCTGAGGAATCTAGTAAGGTAAGTATCCACTGGCCTTACGTTAATTAAAATGCTAAACTTCCACAGGTGCAGGGAGAGGGGAAGAGGGAAAAGAAAAACAAGAATTGTGTTGGGGAGCTAGGAAAGGCCTCAGAATCTGTTCCAGAACCCCAATTACCTTGACAACCCTTCTCTTGTGCCAGACTCCTAGAGATTACTCTACAAGCACCACTTTCCACTGCTCCGAACACCATGTGTGACAGCTTTTCCTGAACCTAGGGAAGCATCATGAACAGCTGACTTCACTAGTGCTATGATGTTGAAGTGAGAGCAAAAAATAGGAAGTCAATGCATTGTTCTCTTAACTGCTATCCTAGAACTAAACACAAATTGACACACAGAGGGTCTCTTTACATATAAAACAAAACATTTTCATGACGCTTAGTGAAAAACATTATCTTCTTTCAGAGAAATTGGCAAAAGATAAGAGCAGAACAAGATCTCAGAACTGGCACACTCCTGCATCCTACTCTGGTCTAATGGCTCTCCATGGTGTCGCTTAGAAATAATAATCAATAGCACAACAACGTAATGTTATAGGTAAATAGGTAAAAGGCACCACGCCAGGCAGCTCTGTTTCCCCTAGCACTACCCAAGTTGGGGCAAGATTTGCATTTTACATGTTAATCTTGAAATATTTATCATAAGAAATCCAAGTTTTAAAACACAAGGATATAATGCTTACCATCTCCAAAGTAACACAAGCCCTGGCCAGTGTGGCTCAGTTGGTTGAGCGTCGTCCCATGCACTGAAGGATGATAGGTTTGATTCCCTGTCAGGGCACATGCCTAGGTTGTGGGCTTGATCTGCAGTTGGGGGTACATACGGGAGGCAACCAATTGATGTTTCTCTCTCATATCAATGTCCGTCTCTCTGTCTCTCTCCCCACCTTACCCCCCCCACCCCTCTCTCTCGAATCAATGAAAACATTTTTTTTTTTAAATTTTTAAAGTAAAACAAAATTTTAAAAGTTAATCCAATAATTGGCTACGTATAGTTACAGTCCAAGACTTAAAGACTGAAAGGCTTCTTTCACCCCAAGGGAAGAAAATGGAGGCTCTATCACAGCCTACCTTAACAACTCTGCTTTTATGTTAGGTTTTTACAACTGCTATTGCCTACCCACTAAGTCAGCGTAAACAGGCATCTGTTACCAGCATATCACTGGAATCTCATGTTTAAGTCTCCAAATTACTTGGCTTTGATAACTACTTTTAACAACAAACAACAAAAAATTATAGTCTTATCAAGGTAATGATGGGAGCAGGTCTGGGGTGAGATGAGAGGTGCCTGCCTCTGAGACAAAATTTAAGGAGGTGACAAAATCTCTGTAGTCATAAGTATTTTAATATATTTGAAAAATCAAAATTAATGCCAAAAATCCATGATAAATGAAATGTCAAAATTTTAAATAAAAACAGGATCATTTGCAAGTCCTGTCTGATAAGAAGGGAATTTAGAAAATTCCTCTCCAAAATGTTCATAACCACAGGCCACACTACTCCCCTCAGATATCAGAAGAGTGTCAGTAGGCTTCAGGAAATTAATGCACACCCAGGAGCACAGGTGCCTCTGGTCAGAGATACAGCCACAGCTATCACCTGATCTTCACTTCAACCTTCTGTTCAATTCTCCATCTCCAAACAGGATGAAGAGTCAGTTGGAGAAAGCAAAGGTAAGAAGGACCCTGTGGGTCCTCCCAAGAGCCCAGTCCAACCTCATATTTATACAAATATGGTATGGTAAATGGGAACATGGGCTCCTTGTTCCCAAAATGAGACTCAAAGAGATAAATTTCAGAAATGAATACTGTTATGCAAAGTGCTGAGGTCCCAGAAAACCTCAGCATACTGTTCATGGATTCCACAGAAATAAATAACCCAGAGGGCTGGCTGTGAAAGATACGGGTTTATCAGGACTTACATGTGCACCAATGGTAGACAACCAGTTAAGTCTACCACCACACCAGCTGCCACTGAGGAAGTTGTTCTGCTAAGTGCCATCTGGCCTGTGGACAGGCCACACTGGGGGCGGCTGACCAGTGCTACTGCTTTGTGGCCACCCAGACTTTCCCAACACAAGGGTTCATAAAGAACAAAAAAACAGAGAAAAACAGGGCATTCAGGGGAAGGACACAGGCTGTGCGAGATCAAAACACTAACTGTTTACAATCCAGGTTCACATCTAGAAGCAGTTTCTCTTTGGCCCTTCTTAGACTGAATTGCTGGCCAGGTTCACAAGGCTCTCACTCTCTGTTTACAGATGGCCTTCACTATATTTCCCACAGGGTGGGAGGGGAAGTTGGAGCATGGGAAGGAGCCCATGTTCCCATTTATCATACAAATACACACACTCTGGCACATCTATTTGTGGACCCCCAGAAAGAAGATACCTACCAAGAAGGGCTTCAGGTGGCTAACTGGAACCAAATTAACAAACAGAACCTAGCAGCCATGCTTCAGAGAAAAACCAGCACTCAAGTGCCTGCCTGCACTGTTATTGCCCTCTGAGCCAACCCTTATAAAAAAGTTCCTGGAATCATACTTTAACCAATAGGACTGAGACTTTCCCTACCCAATCAGACCTGTGCTGCTATAGCCCCATTAACATCTTCATTGACCAATCAGAGCAGCCCCACTTAGACCAATCAAAACAGTGCTTTTTGGACCAATCAAATGGTGAGGATTTGGAGTCCTCATTTGCATGAAGATGGGCCAGTCAGGGATCAGGGGCAGCTTCCCTCTGGCTAGGAGAGCACACCTCCCCTTTCTACCTAAGACTGAAGACTATGTTTCCTAGGCTAGAACTGAACCACCAAAGACCTCCATCTAGAGCAGCAGTGGGGAACCTTTTTTCTGCCAAGGGTCATTTGGCTATTTACAACATCAGCTGTGGACCATATAAAATTATCAACTTAAAAATTAGCTATGAATAAAGCTCCTAGATTTATTGAATTTCGAGTCCTGCCTGTGGTTGCCTTTTCAGAGACAGACCAAATGATTTTGCCCAGATGTTCCTCACCCCTGATCTACAGCAAAGCAGGTAAAACAAACCAGACCAGACTAGAACAGAGCAGGACAGAGCAAGGCAGACCAGAAAGAAACAAGCTGGAGCAGAATGAAGCAGAGCTGTCTAGCTGGACAGGGTCCTCGTCCAAGGGTCACCTCGTGGCTGTGCTGTTTCATAGCCACACTGTATCATAACTGAGCTGTTTGCACTGAATAAAGTTTCCTTCTTCGTCACACCACAAATTGGGGATTTCTGTTGGCACTAAATTGGGGTTGCTAGTGGAAAGGCTGGAATGAAAACCCATGCATCCAAGTCCCCCCACCGCTACAAGAGCGCTTGGAAATCCAGGGATGAATTGTGCCATCAGAGGGAACTCGGCAATCATGGACATGCCTTCTACTTTTACATCTTTAAATGTTTTAAATACGTAATTGTGTAATAGTTAATAACCTTTAAATTTTTCTATATAAAAAGCTCTCATTTGTCCTTTCAGGATTATTACTCTTCAAAAATCAAAACTACAGCAGTAACAAAAATAATACTCTCTAATATAATAGAATGTTTAACACAATTATTTATCGTGACCCAGAAGGAACAGCCTGAGGAATTCATATATGCAACTTTTGAAAATAATTTTTCAAACATAGTTAATAGTTTAATACACTGGTAGTCATGTTTAATAACCATTCCATATTATACGTTTAGTTCAAAACTAGAGAGCTAAAGCTTCACCAGCTACATTGGCTAATGACCCCCTCCCCTGGCACCAACCAATCAGTGGAAACCATGACCCTAAAAGAGCACACCTGGAAAGCTGATTAACAGTCTAATGAAATATTCCCAAGACCTCCCCTAAGATTCCCACCTGCAAGAAGGAGATAAATAAGCTCAGGACAAAAGATCCAGGGCTCACTCCCCACCAGGGGATCACACCAGGGCCATCTCCATCCTCCTCCTTCCCTCCGAGGGGGCCCCATGAGGCTTGCAACCAGGGGAGCAGTGGGCAGCGGCAGCTCGTCCCAGGTTTACCCCCTGAACCTGTCTCCAAGGCCTCTTCTCTCTCTCCAACTTCCCAGTGAGCCAAAGCAGCCCAGCCTAGGTTCTTATTGCTTCTTCTATGCTCTTCCTTGTTTCAGTGTCCCAAGTACATTTTTGCTGCCATCATGGGCCCACTACCCACTGAACCAGTTCTGTGTAGCCCTTCCCTTTGGATACTCCATTCCCCATCCCCTGTCCTTAAACAAATTCAATTTTTCTTTATTCACCATCTTAGATGGCTATTTACTCAGCCCGTGCACCACTGACCTTAACCTTTCATTTTTGGTGGCCCGTACCTTAACCTTTCAAAAATATTGTGAGCTATGAATGCAGAGTCAAATCTTCCCATAAGTAATTTCTACTGCCACCTTCTAGGTCGCTTCAACTAAAAGTGAAAATGTTCTTGTCACAAGTACTCTTTGCAACATTCTTGCTGAGCTTTAAGGGGCTTCCACAACACCCAGCCCATATCTCTCAGCTCCCTCAAACCAAGTCCCAGAGAGGAAATATTATGGTAAAGAGTTTGACACTCAAATAGGTGGTCTTGGCTCCTTTCCTGTAAACACCTTCCCCAAATCCAAAGTGGTTATTTCTGTGACAGTCCATCACACCAAGTTCCCTCACAAGAATTCATTCAATCAGTCTCCATAACCAACAATGACTAAAATATCACTCATGAAAGATGCTGAAACATGTTCACAATTAGTGAGTGACAGAACAACAGTTACAAAAACAGCTTTTTATGGTAGTTCTGTGGCAGACATTGCAACTGACTGCCTCAATATCTACAGTTAATCTCAGCTCTCAAACGTCTCCCACCTCAAACAATTTGGTTCTCTTCAGTTCTCAATCTCACAGCCCTTTCATGCTGATACATCAACATGTCAAAAAGCACCTCGCAGGCCACAAATAAGGGACGAGAGTCAGTTTACCGCTAAACCTCAGCTAAACCTCATGCTGTTAATGCCTCAGGAAATTGTGTGAATATTTTTGTCTTGTTGTTTTTGTTGGTTTTTGTTTTGTTTTTTGCCTTTGTTGCTGGAGAAATGAGCAATTAGCACAATTTTAAAACATAAAGAGGCCATCAAGAATGCTGATGTTGCTAACATTGCTAAGGGTGTGAAAGAAACAATGATCACAGGCAACTGAAGAGGTAGAAAAGGCAGTTAGCAAGTGACAGCATTTCAAAGGCAGTGATATATGAAAAAGAGAAGATGCAGCATGCTGACCTTCTGAAAGACACCCCTGGAACAAGTGTTGAAAGTGATTCGTTTAAGACTAGCACGAGGTGGTTTGATAAATTTAAGAAAAGAAGTGTTTATTTATAGATTAAACAGTACATTAGAAATGTAATGTATATAAGAAAGGTTAAAACGGAATAATTTGAGGGTCTGGAACAGATCAATTCAATTTACATTATTTCTAATGAGAAAAAATGATTCAGTTTTTTAACAAATTGCTTCCGGAACAAATTAAGTTCAAGAACCAGGGTTCCACTGTATTCCTAAACCCCTCTGACCCTTGCTGTCTTTACCTAAGGTGGCTGGAAAAGTGAAAGCCTCCTACTCCCTGTTCCAAGATCCCTTCGAGGTGGGCTGGCCACATGAAACAGTTCTCTAACAGACGAAACATAAACCACAGTCGAACAGCAGGGATGGCATGCAGGAATGGATGTAAAGGTATCACCTGGACAATGCTCTCGAAAAACGCAGATAATGTGGGACCAAATGCCTCAGCCAGCTAGTCACACAAAGGCTGCAATCTCAGCCACCAGATCGCCTCCACACTGCAGCGGTTAGAAAGCTCTGCTCTCTGCCACTCTGTCCCCTCCCACACTTGGTTCCCCAGCAAATACTCTATACCTCAAACAAAGCAAATCTGCCCCTCCGCCCAGTTTCTGATAGTTCATTTGCATCAAACTCTTCCATTTCAAGTAACAGCCTCTCTCCCTCCATGCACTAACTTTACCGGCAATAACCTAGGCTCACCTTCTCCATGACACACCAAAAAACACCATGAGCAGTGATTTCTGTCATCATTGTATACCTGAGCACCTACTCTGTGCCAAGCACTGTTCTGGTTGCAAGGAATGCAGCCATAAAGATAGACAAAGTGCCTTGTAAAATCCTATGACTGTTCCCCTATGACACATTCAAAACATCCAGGCTTCTGCACCAAACACTAAGAATCCCTTCATTTATCGTGTCTCGAGCACTTCATGCAAGGGTGTTATCTTCCTGATCTTCACAGCAGCTGCCTGATGCTCGACTATGAAGCACTAATGGAGTCCACAGGTAGCAACAAAGCATCAACCAACCGACTGACTTTCAGCTTCTTGCATTAGATTTTCCCATTATCTATCCCTCACAAACTCTAGTCCTATTCTCTAATCCCACTCACGTACTTTTGTTTTTAACTTATTTTGCTCCAAAAATTATAAATATGACAGTCACATGTTTTTATGATAGACCTTGAGATCCTTATACCCAACACTATATGCAGTCTAGAATATAGTTATCTGGATGCCTATTAACACCCTATTACTGAATATGATTCTGGAAGTGCTAGCCAGGGCAACTGATCAGAAAAGGAAATATGTGCTATAAATACAGAAAAGAAGCAATGTATCACTGTTTGAATAAAATTGCATTCCTGTAAAACTCAAGAGAATAACTTGAAGTACTATAAAACTAAGATAATTCGTAAAGACCATAAAAATTATTTTAATAAAATTGCTTTCCTTTTTATAAACTATAGCCTGTCTAAAAACAGAATGAGAAAAAGTTGACAATAGCAATCAAAAGGGTTAAGTGCCTAGGAAACAATAAATGTATTGAACATACATGATATTTAAAGTTTAAAAATCTAAGAAGTGACAAAAAAGAAGGCATAAAAGGGACGTGTGTGTGTGTGTGTAGATATAGATATATGTAAAGAAATATATAGGTATATAGATTTCCCCCCCCTTGGATATTTTTTTCTTGGTTAATTAGAATTATTTTAAGGATGTCAATTATGTTAAAGATATAAATAACTTACAGATGTTAATTAGTGAAATAATTTATAATTACACCACATTCCCAATTAAAATTTTAACAGGATTTCTATTTATTTCTGTGGAATTGTTATCAGTGGGGAGCACTCCTTATCCCCACCTGTTGCCGGGGGAGTGGATTTCTTGCGATGTCATGAGAAAAGGAATTTTCTGAGACTTGAATGGGAGCATGAGATATTGTAGAAAGTTTCCAAGGTCCCATTTCCCTTCGTCCAGCCAAAGAAAAAGTCCAGTGTCCTTAGCAGAGGTAGGATTAAAGCTATTAACCAGAGTTTCCATTCCATGTTGGAGCATTGTCCAATTCAGCATCAGGCTAGCTTAGTTTGTGTTCCCAGTTGTAGTCCAGCAGTCCACTGTGTGCAGGGGGATCATGGGCAAATGCAAGAGAGCCATAAGAGCCAAGCACCAAGAGAGCCAAGCCAAGAGAGCCAAGAGAGCCAAGCGCTAAGAGAGCCAAGAGCCAGGAGAGCCAAGAATGTGAACTCCTTTGTTTAGGGGACTTAAGCATTCCCAAATTTTCATGGGCTTCTACTGGTTCCACCTCCCTTAGCCAATGATCTCTGTTTCCAGGTTTGACTGACAGGCACCTTCTCTCCATCACCCTGACTGCAACCCAGTGATCTGCAGGGAATGGACAGTGGGTGGTTCCCTGGAAAGTGTAAAGTTAAAGCTTCCTGGTGAAGCTGCCCAAATGGCCATGCTTATAACGTCTGGCCTCCCTTTTGTTTTCTTCCTATTATTAGTAACTAGCTAATTGCAACGGTAACAGAATGAGTCAACTTTAACAAAATGAGTCTAAAGTTACAATCTTGAAAAACAAACAGAAAGTTCATGAAAATTATGAAAACAAAAAGCCATGTGGATGCGCCTTATCAAAATTTAAAAGTTTGGGACTGAGGAAGGAAGAAGAGGAAAAAAATAAATAAATGGAACAGAATACAGAATTCAGGAACAGTGAAATATATCTTAATTTATAAAAGATATGACACTTCAAGCAAAAACAGAAAAGAGTGGTTATTAAAAGAAAAGTGGTCCAGCAATCCCATTACTAGAAAGCTACAGACATGCCTCTAGTGTTACCCAAACTGGGATTATACCCTCCCCCTCTATCATATGCTAGCCTGGTGCTGGACTGGACTATGCTCCCTGCCCCAGCCTACCCCCCCCCCCCACACACACACACAGGAAGGCTATACAAAAGGTACAATTAACATGTTTACATGCAGAGGAGATGAGCAGGGGAACAGAGTCTTTATTTCCTGCATATTCTAATTAAGTTGCCTAAATGTTTATACATACTCCTATCAATTTGGATCATTCTTGGTAGTGACAGAGAATCATTTTCCTTTTCCTATTTATTCTCTTTTATACTGTAAACTGGGAATGGGAGGCACAGAGAGAAGCACAAGCTCTGCTATCAGACAAACAAGGCTCAAAACTCATCACTGACACACAATTGGCATGATCTTGGGAAAGTTGCTTATCTTCTGTAAGACCATCCCTTTATCTGCAAAATGATACCTTCACTGACTTTTTATAAGTATTAAATGCAATAAAAATTCTCAGCCTTGTACATGGCACATAATTCCTTAATAAATGGTATGGTTGCTGCACTGATGAGGACTCTGATTAAAATAGCGACCCAACCTCTAACTTGCAAAGCACTCTGCTTGTAAGACAGGGAGGTAAAGTTCGTTGTACAACGAAGACGTGTAGTTCTCCTAATTTGTTAATATAATGCTTTTCCCAGAACACTGTATTTTAGTCATGTTTTCCTAGCAAATAACTATTTTTTAAAGATTTTTTTATTTGATTTTCAGAGAGAGAGGAACGGAGGGGGGAGAGAGAGAAACATAGATGTGAGAGGGAGACATTGCTTAGCTGCCTCCTGCATGCTTCCCCACCCCCGGGGAGCCAGCCCACAACCCGGGCGTGTACCGACCGGGAATGGAACCTGCAACCTTTCGCTACACTAGACGACACCCAACCAACTGAATGAGCCACACTGGCCAGGGCAATAACAATTTTTGTGGGGCATTTTCCTGTGGTACAAACAAACAAAAACCAGCTTCTAAGGTGCCTGTAAACTATAATACACTAGTGGAGACAAGCTAAGAAGAAGAAAACAACTCATCTCTAATCAAAGAAGTATAGGATAAAGGCTGTCTCCTTTCCATCCTAAGTTCAATCCTTAATGAGACAACTTGGAAATAACTTATTCAAGTCAGCATGTTGTAGAGACAGCATTCCCAATCTGACAGTAAGCACAAGATCACTGTACTACTAATTTAAATCAGCCCTCTTTATTATTTATGTGATAACCTTTTAAGAAGAGTCATTTCAATGTTCCTGAAGCCACAGAAAAAGCTAATAAAGTCTTACAACAAACTATATATATATGCTAACTGACAGAAAGACCAGTCATGGCATTTTAGAGTGTTTTATATGATCAGATGTACTCACTTACATCAAATACTTACTGTCCCTCAATTCAATGAAATCTCTTTCCAAAAAATTCAAACAAAATGCAAGTGTCAGGTTGTGCACATGACGTCTTATAACAGACACCTGTTCTTAATGCAAAGGGATGCGATTATCTGTCACACTAAAAAGACAGGTACTTAGTAATTGCCAGAAAACAGTGCTTTGATTTGTGGTACTCTCTCCAAATGCAGAGCCAGGAGCTGCCTGAGGATATCTCAGCCAAAAGCTTTTGTTTCAAGGAAGCCTATCCTTACTACACCAAAATATTAACAGGAATTGTCTCAGAGTGAAAATGGAAATTCTTTCTTCTTCTACCACTACCTATTTTTCCAAATGTTCCATCCTGAGATGTTTGAAGATGGAAGAAAATAGGCAAAATAGGAGGTAAACCCTGTCCTTGACACACTGGGTGACCTCAGTCTACTGCTATCTCCAACCTCAGCGATATGTCCTCAGGGCTAGTTGGCTCAGGTCCTCAAAGCTGTGTGTACAAATGAAGTGTCTCTTCTTCACATATGCCCAACTGAGAAGCAGAACTGGATGACACACTGTTCACAACCTAAGGGTACTTGGACTGACAAATGAAAAAACAAACCAAGAGCCTAGAACACACTGGGAGAAGCTGGCAGCCAAGCTCCAGGCAATCCTCAAAGGACAGGTGAATTGAACTCACTGGGTGTCATAACTGAATGAACACACCAATTAACATTACCTTTATAATGCTCTTATGTAAAGAGCATATTACCACAAATGACACCTGGGAATGTAGTCATTTAAAATGTCAAAGGCACAGACAAATATTTCTAAGACCTTACCACATGGAGTGGTAAGTAACACACAAAGCAACTCACACTCTGGCCAAATAATACAATTTTATATTTTACTGCTATCAGAATAGCAATTGGGATAAAAGTAAATATTTAGCTATTTACAATAGTTGTAATAGGATGCCAGTCAGAGCATTATGAATTTTTCACAGAGGACTAACAATAAAGTTTTAGACCAAGATTGAAAGTTAAAAGGAAATTTTTAATTTTCATTAATTTGATAGTAAGTTTTCTTCTCTCCTCTCCCTTAAATCCTAACCCACTTGAATGGAGTATATACATCAGTTATTTCACACCACAGAAGGCAAGTTCTATTGAATATGTAAATACAGTTATAGCATTCTTTTAAAGTGTGTGAATTTCCCTGAATGGGCATTTTTAGTTTCTAACCTACAAAATCCTCTACTAACCAATGTGATCTAGGCTGAATTACTCAGTGACACATTTCACCTGAAAGATTAATTCTCCTCCTTCCTCAGTGCCCCTATTGGTTTTCCATGGCAAGTGTCTCAGTCTAGTCCCAGACTCCTGAGAACTCCCTGAGAAGAGAGAACATCCTCCAGGTAGCCAGCCAGTCCCCATTAGGGCACAGCAGAGAGCTGTGTGAACTCTGGGAGTTCCAATGTTCAATTAATAAAATTCAAGGGGACATTTCCTTCAAATCTCCTTCTACTGTCTCTAGACCAGCAAATCCAGCCAGAGAGAAGCAGAGAATCACAGGAGAGCCTGCTATGGAAAAGTAGGGCCACAAAAGTGATCTCAAAGTGTGCCAAGAAAGAAGGTTGCGGCAGGGGGGGCAAACAACCTCAAAACACAAATGGAGCAGATATTTCTAATCTAGGATATGCTAGAAAATATCTGAGAACAGGAGTGCTTGTTAGGCTTATAGCATGTTAAGAAAACAAAAATGGTCACACTTGAATAACATACTGTAGGTGGTTTTTATGATATTGTGGGGAAATGAAACAAAATTAGTTGTCGAAGGAAGGACAGCATACATACCTATACTTTTTTAATTTTGCTACATTTTGATTTATTGAAAAATATATAAGCATCTGTTCACAAAATCAATAAAACCTCTTCCTTCCAAGTCATAATGGCTATTCCTACAACCCCTGCCTTAGGTGACATCTTGTATCTTGTTCAGTATTTCCCAAAATAATCCAAGTTCCTTGAAAGCAGAGGCCATATTTTATATTTACCTATTTTCTGTGCATCCACATGGCTACACAAAACATACTCAAATACCTTATTTGCAATAAGGAATATTCTGTTACAATGATCCTGTCCTTTTCCTATCATATATGCACAGTTGTTAAAAAGTCACTGATTTCAAATTCAGTCAGACTTTCCATCTTCTAGGAACATCTATAAATTCTAGGCTTCTCCGAATAAGTTAGGGTAAACGGAAACCATGCCAACTTCCAAAACTATAGGGTATCCCAAAAAAATGTATGCGCACACTTTGAATAATTACAAAGACAGTGTTCATTAAAATACGTATCATTTTCAAAACTGAGCTATCAGCTGTTAAAGTGTGAATACATTTTGGGAGGACTCCCTGTATGTCAGGCTGTGTTAGAAAATAGACTTAACACACATATAAACATTTCTATGAGAAGCAATTCTATCTTGATAAATAGCATTTATGAGTAGTAAACAGCAGGAAGAGACACTTAACTAAAGCCAAAGATGTCAACAGTAATGAGAACATGAGTTGGGTTAATTAGCAAAGATGGAGGATCACATGCAAGAAACCCCTTGAGCTTAAGAACAAATTAAAGATTTTGATCATGGTGGTACTGTCATTCTTCCAAGGTCCATAAACCAAATGTAGGGGGCCAAAGACAAAAGTTTTCAGAGGCAAAGGAAGGACTCAGCTTCAGTAAGAACTGCAGGGCCCAGCACCAGAGGCCAGGTGCAAGGGCACACCTGACACAAGAAATCCTCCCTTCAGGAGGCTCAAATGCTAGCTTGGGAGGTCCTAACTGAAGAGTGTGTCTGAGCTCGGAGCCACTGTGACCTGAACTGGCATCTCCGGTGATAACAGATAACCTAAGCTGGTCTCTGAAGTCAGGACACCAGGTTCAGAAAGTTTAAGTAATTTTTCCAAATTATCCAGCTAGAAAGTGGCAGAGCATCACTCCTGAAGTCTCTCCACCACACCACACTGTATCTCATAATTGCAGGAGAGAAACTTTGAAATAAAGACCATTAGGGGGGCCAAGAGAATTATAAAAGAGCCACTATTTCCCCTGCAATTTCCTTTCTCAGGTATCATGTAATGATCTCTACAGAACCTTACCTAATGATAAATCATTTTCTAGCTGAGGCAATCAAGTACTATGGACCTTTAACTTATAGACAGTGCAATATGTAAGTGCATTTTAATCCTAGGAGTAGTGAGTTTGAACTAATTTCACTGTTATTCATTTATAAAAGAAAAAAATCCCCAAGATCATATCCTACCTAAAATGCAAGAACTAGAGTTCCAGCCTCTCCCTCAGGGAAAGCACAGCTGAACCTTGGTAACTTCAGGTTGGTGATGGGTGACAAGGAAGGCTTAACAATACTGGAAATCCCCCATTTTATAAGCTGCAATGGGTGTGACTGAAACAGCTAAACCAAGTCATGACTGAAGGCTGTGTCAGACAGAATAGATTATCAAAGACAGGCTAAACTAAGGATGACTTCTGATACTCACTGCTACCCAAGAAGGGGGGGGGGGGACACAAAAGCTATAAAAGCATAGGCACTAAAAATAAATGAAAACTAAAACAAATGAAGAAGAGAAAATACTTTACTGCTGCTTCCATGAATGAAATCTCAGTACTGAGAATAGAAATAACTCAATGAGCTCTGGACACTAAAGACTACGCTACTCTTTTCTAATAGGAAATCAAAGAAATATACTACCTGCATAAGACAGTGATACAGCATAGACTTGGCAAAGGATTTTAGTCACACTTTTAAATCTCTAAACTTAGTACTGAAGTGGTCTTGTCACCTTAAAAAAAAAAACAAGATAACTATGTATAAATTTAATCAATAAAATTTAAGTGTCTGGTATACACTCTCTCGAGCACATCAGTGCCTTTCTTCCCCTTTTCTTCCCTTAAGGAACATACCTTAGTCTTTCTTTCTAAGCTCCTGGGGTCCTTCTTTTGACTGTGTAACTTGCTTCCTGAGTCCATGCAAATCAGCTGGCCCACTTTTTCCATGGCTCACTTTTTCTACCTCTGTGACTTTCTAAATAAACTTTTGCTTTTATCTGGGGGGAAAAATTGTCTACTGGATGCAATGTACTCTTCAGAACTGTTTCACAAGTGGCCTTGCTTAAGGAGAATATCACACCACTGGTTGGAATCATCCAGAAATTTCCGTAAGCAATTATCATCTATTCAGCACCTCAGCAAAGACAAAATGAGCTAGAACTCCGCCTCAAACATTCATTTAAGGATGATACTCTTAGCAATCAAACATTCCAACTTAAAGCAAGTGAAAAAAGGGCAGAGAAGAATTATTAGCGTAAAAAAACCTGAGAGTTGATTTAGGGGCAGCCAATTCAATACTCCTCACCCAAGACCAAATCAAAATTCTTTTGAGCAAACAACCTGCTAAGCACAAGAATTTCAGGCAGCATAATAATGCTGAGGTTAAAACTAATATTAAAGAGGATTACTGAATGAAGGCTTGCCCACAGTGGCAATTCACAAGTCTCTTGTTTCACATAGGAAATAAAAGAGAACAGTCTTAGAGTTTAATGTTTTAATTTAATGAGAAGCTTGAGTATACTGCTGAGCTTTCTTTCCCTCTATTTTTTTTAAGTGTTTTTTTTTTTGGTTTTTTGCTGCGTGTTTTTAATATATCTTTATTGATTTCAGAGAGAGGAAAGCAGAGGGAGAGAGATAGAAACATCAGTGATGACAGAGTCATTGATCAGCTGCCTCCTGCACCCCACCCCCCCACCCCCCGACGGGGGATCAAGCCCGCAACCCAGGCATGTGCCCTGACCGGGAATCGAACCCTCATCGCCTGGATCCCAGGTCGACGCTCAACCGCTGAGCCACATCTGGCTGGGCTCCCCCTACTTTAAAGATCAGATAAGAACATTTATAAATTTTTAAAATACATCATTTTCCTTGGAGTGAGATTTCTTTATTCATTTTCAAAAACAAAGCTTTACCCATTAAAACTTTTCACACTGTCATAACATATTCAGATTTCAACAAGTTCACTGTAATTTCAAGCTTTAGCAAACTATACTACAGAAGTAAACTTTAACGTGGTAGGCAATCTCTACAATGCCCCCCATAATCTCCATCTCTGGTTTTCATGCCCTTGTGTAAATCCCCTCCCCTTGTTCTACTTCTAATGAACAGAATATAGCAGAAGTGATATCACTTCCAAATTAAGTAATAAAAGCCATGTGGCTTCTATTTTAGGTGCTC
The DNA here is from genome assembly GCF_054644295.1 of Miniopterus natalensis. Lineage (NCBI taxonomy): Eukaryota > Metazoa > Chordata > Mammalia > Chiroptera > Miniopteridae > Miniopterus > Miniopterus natalensis. The sequence continues at coordinate 90,708,402 of NC_142081.1, forward strand.
CCTGGATGTCTCTCAGACTGTGGTGAGGAACTGAAGCCTCCTGCCAACAGCCACATAAGTGAGCTTGAAAGCAGATTCCCCAGCCCCACTTGGGCCTTCAGATAACTGCAACTTCATCAGAGAGTAAGCCAGAGACAGACACCTATCCAAGCCACACCTGAAGTCCTGCCCTTAAGTTTTAGGAGGTTTATACTGTAACAGATAAATTAGATAAATAAATAATACTTATTTTTATATATGAGCCTGTCACACAAGATATAACATTATTTGGACATAAGGTTGAAACAACCTTTAAAAAAAAAAAAAGACACAAATGTATTCAAGTATCTAGCCTTATTGAAAACAAAAACAGCCCTAGTTTGAACTATTTTTCAAACAGAAAAAAAAAAAGTTATACACACTATGATAGTTTAAAACTAAATAATTTAGATTGATAATTTTTAACTCCTTAAAATATGATCAATGAAACATTTTAGAAATATAGGCAAATTATAAAACCCCTAAGAGATTTCCAGAAGCCAATAATGGCACATTTCTTCTAATTCACATAAAATGATTCTAGCATTCCTCCATGGCACTTAAATGAAAAGATTTCCCTGAAGCAGCAATGTTAATTCTATGAAATCTGTGTGGGACTTTGTGCTGTGTAGTACACTGTTCCCCCAGGAATGGGGGGGGAGGGGATCTATTGCTTTCTACTTAAGAAAAGTACACGACTCCTAAAGGAAGAAAGTGCTGACACCAAAAGAAATATGTATGTCCCGGTACATGACCTAGGAAAGAGTATGTCTCGAGGATGGGTCTGGAAAGTGCTTCCACACACATAAGTAGCTTTATATACACTGATTTCCAACCCATGAAATGTATTCATATAACATACACATGTATATGTACCCACACCCACAAAAGTGAATTCAATTTCATTTAGCAAGGCTATTTCATCACTGTCTTAGTTTACGCTCTGTCTCTTAATGATACTGAAAAAGTTCATTTTTTTAAAAAAATCAAAAAAAATAGAAATCTCTAATTCTGGCTCTTACCCTTAAAGTCATCCACTTCAGCTCTACAACAGATTCTGGTCCCAAAACCCTACAATGGTTTTGCTCTGCATAAACAATATATACCTAGGGTATATTATTATTTTAAGAATAAAAAGCACAATACATAACGTCAATATTATATACTAGTTCAAAGCAACACTCCATACCCTGAGAATTTTCTCTCCAACACCATTACTAAAAGACAGATTCCATTACAAATAGTCAGTCCCTCTATCTTAGTAGTTCTCAAAGGAGTGGTTCTACTTCTTGTGAGGCGTTTTAGAATTTGTCATCACAATGGGGGTACTGCTGGCATTTAGTTCCAGATGTCTGGAATGCTGACATCCTGCAACATGTGGACAGTCTCCCAGAAGGAAGGAATTATCTTTCTGAAGGTCAGAAAAGGCCTGAGCTTAAATCTGTTTTACACATATATACAGGTGTGGGGAGCCGTTGTGGCCCCAGGCACAGAGGAGCTGCCTGGGTGAGCTGCAGATGTGCTCCCCTGCTCCCAGGGAGATGTGGGTGAGCTGCTGTGGCCCCAGGCACAGAAGGAGCTGCCTGGGTGAGCTGCAGATGTGCTCTCCTGCTCCCTGACCCAGACCTTGAGGCACCAAGGCGATACTAATTTAGTTTGCAGCTTTAAATTCTAGAAAGGCTTATTAGGAAGCTGGCCCTGGCCTAAAGGGTTAAGGGACAGTCAAGCTACATATCCAGCCAAGGACTCAATCCTTCCCAAAAAGTTCCCATTAGAAGCCGAGACAAAGATAGTTACCAAGGTCTGAGCTCCTGCAGGAGGCAGGATGTTTACGTGGAAGGTGTGTTTGTACAGCCTGGAGAGAACTACTTTGTATTGGGCAAGGGGAAGAAATGCGGTGCGGGGTGCTATTCAGCAAAAACAACAGCGCCAGTATAAATTGAGCTTGGAAAATAAACTCGGGGCTGCAGCTGTCATGAGCTGCAGTCCTCCCGATCCCATCTTTTTTGTGTCTGTCTTTTCTGCATCCTCACCCCTACTCTCGGGACCGTTCGACTCTGCCGGCGGGCTCTGGCACACAGAGTATTTTTCCCCCATTTTAACAGCACTCAACATTTCAGGAATATAGTTACCATATATATTGAGCACAGACTGCCTAGAACTTTTTAAGAGCCTATGACTGCAGCAATTCTGTTTGTGATGCTGAGTGGCCAATGCTACACACTGATGAGTCATCAGTCGGCCATCGCAATTCCTGTGACCACTGGAGAAGGCTGGGTGAAGGATACAAGGGCACTCTCTGTACTATCAGCACAACTTCCTATGGATCTATAATTATTTCAAAATTAAAAGAGAGAGAGAGATGTTCAGTCAAATGGGGTTGAGAACCACCACTCTGAAACTCATCAGCCTTAAGATAAGGAAGTATGACACCCCATCCACTCCACTCCGCTTCACCAAGAAAGGCCAAAGCAACCTTCATGTCATTTATAGTCCATTCCTAACCCATCTCCTCCAGATGAGGAAATGAAAACCTAAAGGTATATGTAACCGAAGTATAAAACTTAGGTACTCAGGGGATGAGACATGGGTACTGAAACCCACATCTCCTGGCTCCCAATTCAACGATTTGGCTTCTGTGCCACCATATTTACTGTGCAGAATTTCTCCCACACACTAGTATTCAGGTAGAACCTTCTTTTCAAAATTTAATTAAATTTCACTGACTTCACCCCTTCCAGCCACATATTTACAAGATCAAAAAATGTCAATAGAGTAATCTTGCTGGATTTTCAGTTTCCGTTCATGTAGTCATGACCAATAGGTTGTGGTTCCTGACCCTTTTGCTCCATTTCATATTTTTAAAATGGAATTTATACAACACGCTGAGGCTACTCATATTTGGCCTCCCTGAGGACTGATGGGCATCATCACCTTATATTCTGTTTAAGAACCTCTGAGCCACCCCAGTTATTGATCATATCTTATTACAGGTTTAGACTTCTCAAGAAGCCAATAAAAATTTCTTTATCAACAGGGGGTTAGACATCTGACAAACCTTCAGGAGAATGAGCAACATGGAGTTCCTTTAAAATTTCTAAGCACCTTGCTGTCATGTTTTGTTTTGGGTTTTTTTTTAACCCAGCACACAGTACTCAATCAAAGCACTGTCAGATAAAACCACATTTATCTTCCTAAATAAAGAAATGCCACCTAAACGGGGGTTGCTCATTAAATACAAGATTCCCAAATTATGCAATCACTTGCATGTTAGAGCCAGCCTATTTTAGCCAGTGAATGCAATCCTCATGAATGAAAAATGGTGGCTGGGAAATACAGTTTAAAATAAAACTTTGTAAGAGTCCTTATCTTTGAATGATATATACAGAAGAATTTATAGGGGGAAAAATGACAGTTTCTGGGATTTACTTTGAAATAATCCAGCAGGGGGAGCGGGAAGTGAGGGAGTTATAGAAAACACAAGATCAGCCATGTGCTAATACCTGTTGAAGCTGGGTGATGGGTGCCTGAAGGCTCATTACTCTATTCTCTACTTACAAGTTCAAAATTTTCCGTAACGAAAAGTTACCCCCAAAAAATGTGTGGGGTGCCTGGAGGGTAGCATGTGAAGTGGTAAATGGTGGGAACGACTGCTCGAAAGACAGTGAAGGTAAAACTGACTGGGAGCAGGGAGAGGATCTCTTCTCCATGTTAGCTGTGTACCACACCCTTAGAGACAGGGCAGCTCCTAAGCAGCACCTTACTATCACGTTTTGTTTTGGGTTTTTTGGCCCAGCATACAGTAAAGAATCAGAGCACAGTCAGATAAAACCACATTTATCTTCCTAAATAGCCAGCATTGTCAATACTACACTTCACCTTTCAATTAGGTTAAAAGGTTTGGGAGGGTAGGGTCAGGCCTCATTGTTCTTAGTACCACCCACAGCATGAAAAACACAGATTTGCCAATTACAAGACTTTTGCATCCTCCCCCATGTTTGGTATTAAATGGGCCAAAAGGGATTACATAGCATTTAGAAAAGACACATATCTACCCCATAAAAGTACAGTTCAACTTCAACACACTTGTTCCCTAAAACCTTTCTGCAACATCTCTATTCTCAAACATAGAATAACATACAATCTGAGGGTTATGGCTCAAACCTAAACAAGATGTCCAAAAACCTCCACTTTTAAACTAAAGCAGTCCACAGGCATTAGGAATTCCAGGTGATAGCAGGTTCAACCAGCTCCATAGAAAGAGAAACAAAGCCAAATCAGGTTTCAGCAGGGACTTCTTAATAGCATTTGGTACTTTCTCCAGTCTTTGTTCTTCGTACATGGGAAGAGAGAGCTCTTATTTCTCAGATGACAATCATGATGATACATTAATGATATAACAGAACTACAGTTCTGTAGTGATTATGAGCAATTTTCATCTGTTAACTCCTATAATCCTCACTCAATCCTAAAAGTAAATCCTATTATTACCACCCCCCTCCACTCCCATTTTACAGATGAGGAAACTAAGCATAGCAATGTTAAGTCATTTGCCAAAAAGTTGCACGGGTCTTAACTGACAGAGCTGAGTTTCAAAACCAGGCAGACCACCTCCTACAGTCCATGCCTTTTTTTTTTTTTTTAAATCCTCACCTGAGGATATTTTTTCCATTGCTTTTCAGAGAGAGTGGGAGAGAGAGAGAAAACATCTATGTGAGAGGCACATCAATTGGTTGCCTCCCAACTAACTGGCTGTAGGCGCTAGAGGTGGGGGACCAAGCCTGTAACAGAGGTATATGCCCTAGACCAGAATGGAACCCGGTACCCTTCAGTCTGCAGGCCGACCTCTAACCACTGAACCAAACTGGCTAGGGCAACAGTCCATTTTTTTAACCACTGATACCACCACTCAACAAATAATCTCAAGAATCAAATTATATTTAATTGAAATTACCTTTTCAAGTGTTATAATCAATAGTTCGTGTTAACTGTGTTTATTAATGAATCACTGCTTACCTTGTCAATGAAAACACTGTACTTGCATTGGAATAAGCATGTGGCTTAACCAGCATTCAATTATTTATGTTTTATTCAGCATATTTTGTCAGGTTTCTTTGTAAGACTCTATGTAGCTGCTTAGTAAGGAAAAATCACCCACAGCTGAGACAAGCAGGTCAGAAGTGGGTATTTGCCAAGGGAAACACTTCAGGGTACAAGAGCAGATTAAAATGATCTGATTCAACACAGACATCTGTTCGGCCATAAACCACCATCTGCTTCAATCCTAGATAGCAAAACATTTCAATAGCAAGTGTCAAATCTGACTCCTAATCAAGAAACAATTATCCGCATTTGCTACTAGCCCCAAAGATCATTTAAAACTCCTGGGGGGATAGTTAATGGAAAAACAAAGGTGTACAGTCTAATGAGACTAGATCTTGGTCAAGGTTCTACCAGCTACATTTTATGTAATTAATTGACAAAAAATATATATACAACTTAAGATGTAAAATGAGAGATGTTGAGAAAATTTTCAGAGGGAAAAAAAGGAGTTTGGGAAACAAAGATTCAGCGACCCTCAGTTACCCAAGGGGTAAAGCATTGGGCCAGCAGCTCTGGGTGAGCTAAGAGGACAAAGACAGAACTACACACATAAGAAAACTAACATTTTCAGAGGTTCAGAAAAATGAGCACTAGAGTCAATTAGGATGTCAGAAAAGGTTTTCTGGAAGAGACAAGTGAAAAATTGAATTGGGTACTAAAGACTTAACATTTCTTCAGACCCAGGCTCAATGTGAAAGGAAGCATTCCAGATAAAGGATTCCTCCCACCCCCACCCCACACAGCAGCACACCTGGGACCAGAGAGCAGCTGGTGGATTCAAAGGAGTGTAATTCATGAAGATGATCTGAGAAAGCATGGGGCAAACTGAAGATAGGGTGAAAGTCTACACTTGTTTCCACAGAAAGCCTCTGGAGTTCATTCAATGAACATATATTCAGCACCTCTTACGGGCCAATCCTGGGAAGATAACATGAATTAGAAAAACCGAGTGCTTATTATAATAGACCTTGGATTCTAGGGGAACAAGGCAGAATCAAGATATAAACTACTTTCAGTTGATGAGAAGTACACTGAAAAAAAATAAAACAAGATAACAAGATAGAGAGGAGCAGGTGTGCTCCCTTAACTCCCACAGCAGCTGGATACTGCCAAATCTTGTTCCTCTGGAAAGGTGTCTTCAGCGAACAGAGAAGCGAGGAGAACAGCTCTGGAGGCATAAGGAACACTGACAGGCCCTCACTGGGTGCTCCAGAACACCTGTGCAGCCTGAGAAGGCTCAACTGACTGTCTTTTACATTCAACCTCATTAACCGAGCTAATGAAAGGAGACTTCTGTAAGAAATTCTTGTTAATGCAGGTAGAAGCATCTTAAAAAGTGCAATTCAGTTCTCTTTGGGGTTCTGGTTGACAAATAGTTCCAAACCTGTTACTGTTGTAATCCAAAACACTGATGGATACAAGTTCAGTAAAGTTCCAGAAAGCATAGGGCAACAGCAGACTCTTTTTAATTGCAATTTTTTAACAAATTTAGCAAAATTTTTAAAATTATATCATTAAATAGATAAATGATAAACAGGTGGAATGAAGTGTGTACTTTCATACAATGCTGGTATGCTGGTGGAACTATAAAATTACAGCCTTTCTAAAAAGCAACATGGCAAGATATGTAAAGTTTGTTTTCTTCAACCCAATAATTCCTCTTTTGGAATTTAGAGATAATAGTGGATATTTAGATAAGTACTTAAAAATAAACAAGTTCAGTGCAGGATTATTTCTAAAAACAAATTAAATATCTAAGAAGGAAAGTTATATAAATATATACCCATATAAAGAAACATGTAAGCTGCCCTGGCCGGTGTGGCTCAGTGGACATAGCGTTCACCCACAAACTGAAGGGTCATGGGTTCGATTTCTAGTCAAGGGCATGTACCTGGGTTGCAGGTCAGCACTGGCCAGTCAGGACTCGCGCAGGAGGCAGCCAATGGATGCGTGTCTGTCTCACGCTCGCTCTTCCCCTCCCTCCCTTCCATTCTCTTTTAAAAAAAAAAGGAAAAAATGTCCTAGGACAAGGATTAAACGGACATGTGAGCCATTAAGAAAGTCTGGACTATTAACAAGAAAACAGTAACATTTTTTAAAATTTTACTTTTCAATTTTTTATTGATTTTAGAAAGACAACATCCATTTGTGTCTGGAATTGGTTGTGAGTCCTAAGTGCCTCTTCGCCTAAACCTCCAGCTGCTGAGTCTCCAACACTCTTTCCTTAAAGTGACACTAATTCAGAATGTGAGGGGGGTACCTGCTCTAATCCACCACTGCCAGCTTTATTTTATTAAAATATAGCCCCCGTCCGGCCAGAGTGGCTCAGCTGGTTGAGAGTAGTCCTATGCACCAAAAGGTTGCTGGTTCTATTCCCAGTCAGGGCACGTACCCGGGTTGTATCTCAAGTTTCGGTTCCCATCTCCTGGTGGTTACTGAGGTTACATGGAGACTCCAGGTAGAGAATGTGACCCATTCTCAGTATCCAACACAGACCTGGAAAGCTGGTATCAACATGAGGCTGTGGTTTTGCCATCCCAGACCCTACGATCTTTAAGGTCTAACATCATTAGATTTGGGGATGTTTTGTGATGCTCCTCTGGGAATTCAAAACCCCAGAAGTCTAGGAGGTTGTTCTGGAATGAAGCTGAAGTGCTCCTTTGAGAGATGAGGAGGGAAGGAGGGGAGGGAAGGGGAAAGGGAAGAAAGTATTAAAATTCACAATTTTAAAACAGGCACGCATTCATGATTTTTATCAGGAAACTACACAAAAGTAAATTTATAATGCTTTTTTAAAAGTTTATACTCCTTTGACTCAAATGTTCTGGCTTTTGAAAGCAAATATGGACAAAGAACTGTGGATGCTGAGGCCATTCAACAGGGCAGCTACAACACTAAGATAGACAGCTCAGCTCTGCCCATCCCAACTCTGTGACTCAGCATCACTCAGCATCCTCGGATCCTTTTCAGGGCACAAGAGAACATTTGCTATTGACGCAGTAACTAAAGCAGTTGGCAGACAGTCTGGTCCATCAGTTAACAGAACTAGGACAGAAGGAATTTCTTCACTACATTAAACAACTGACATTCATATGGACACATACAGTTTTGTATGGCCACCAGGGTGGAAGACACAATTTGAGCCAGTAACTCTTTAAAATAGCCAAGGCAAACTTAACTACACTAGATATTTGAACAAAGTAAATTATACTAAAGTTGGCAAAAATCAAGTTGTTCCCTGACTGTGAATGGAAATAATCCCAGTGATTACCAAAATTTCAAAATGTTTGATTTCACATTCAGAAATGGATGTACAGACATAGCTCAAGCATACACCTTAAGAATGAAAAGCAGAAACCAATTAATTTAATAAGGTCAGCCTTTATAAGGTAGCTTACCAATACATAAATATATAATGTACCTTAAATGTTAGCAACAAACATCGTAAATTTTTCCAAAATGCAGGCAATTCAATGAAAATTGGACTAATTTAATGCTTTTTGGCCTGTTTTTAAAACTGACTTCTCTGTATTTCCCTTTCTTTACTTAAAATGCCTCTTTATAGACCTTTCTCTAAAAGAGATATAATCAGGAGTCAACCTCCCAAAGAAAGAGAACTTTCATTCACTACCCATGATTACCTTCTTAAGCAGCTAAAATCACTTTTGCTTCAAGTCATTTGGCATCAAAATATGACAGATACACACTGATGTTTAAAACTTCACTAATCTAATTCCAATATTTTTTATAGTATATTTTATTGCACTGTACTGTTATGATTCAAAATAAAATGACCTAGCCTGGCTGGTATGGCTCAACGGTTGAGGGTAGACCCATGAACCAGGAGGTCACTGTTCGATTCCTGGTGGGGGGGGGTGCAGGAGGCAGCCGATAAATGACTCTGTCTCATCATTGATGTTTCTCTCTCCCTCTCCCTTCCTCTCTCTGAAATAAATAATAAATAAATAAATAAATAAATAAATAAATAAATAAATACACACTAAAAACCTGAAGCAATGAAGTTCCTTCCCCATCACGGAAAATAAATTAATTTTAACGTATGTAATTCAAAGAGAAGTTTACTTCCTACACAGCCTGGCTACTCCTCCTTATCATTAAGGCATCAGCATCATCTGGGAAGCTGAAATGGAGGCTTGCAATCCCCACCTCAGAACAGCTGGATCAGAATCTGCATTTCCACAGATCCCCAATATGCATATTAACTTTGAGAAGCAATGCTTAAGAAGAGTATGGCATTTAAAACAAAACAAAACCCTTTAAATAAAATATCAACTGGAAAAGGGGGGGGAACCCTCATAAAACCAGGCCTCCCACACAGGGCAATGATCAAATCCCCACTCTTAGTATAATATCCAATTGACAAAATGTAAGGAGGACTTCTGGGGCCTGAAATTATCCTCAGACTTCAAGCCAGGGCTGTCCTCAGAAAATATGAATACATAAAAGTGGATAATCGCAACACTTTCAAGTTTAAAGAAACTTGCATGTTAATTCTGTAGCTTAAAGATAAGAAAATTGATATGCAAGGTTACAAAAATGATTGCTGACCTGGAATTGAGTTGTTATTAATAATTCTTTATCCCTTCTCTCAGCCTAAACCCTACACAGCTTCTTTGCATCCTTCCTCTCAGGTTGCATCCAAAGAAGCATCCATTCTCGTGCATTGGCCCTTTCTAGTCCCACCAGCATCTTTGTTCAAATGCCTATCACTCACTACCTGACATAAAAGTACCTACCCTAGATCTGCTGCCTGCTGCCTCTCCAAATGAAATTCATCTTACAGGTCCTTGCCAGCATGGTCTTCCCAAAATAGCATCAGAATTCTCACTTGTTCAAAACCCTACTGGACCCCCATTTCTTAGAGAATAAGGGAGAAGTTCCCAAGTCTACATGTGTGATATGCACACCTTACCTTCCATGACTGCGAAACAACTACCCTCTGTGCTACATCCCACTTCCTCCATGTCCTCAAAAATCCTGAAAATCCATGTTCACTGACATACTCTTTGTCGTCTTCTCACATTATTACTGAGTCGCCATAAGTTCCATCAGGGTAATGACCATATTCTGAATCCTTTTATAATAACAAGCCCATGGGGAGAAGATGGTGGGATAAAGACTTGGAAAGAACACAGGTGGGAAGGGTGGGGAATTTTGGGGTACAGCTCTATTCCTGGCATAATAATGTATTTTGTGATCTACATAGTGATTATACAACTGTGTTCACTTTGTGTGATTTCATCAAGCTGTACACTGAAGACCTGTGTGTCTCCCTGTACATATATTTCAATTATGAAAAGTTTAATTAAAAATTGAAAAAATAAATAAAATGACATGCCCAGTAGGAAGCACATTGGGGAATAAGTAATGACTGTTTAAGCCTGCAACAAAAGAAATTTCTTCTGTCCAGCTGTCGTGGCTCAGCAGTTAAGCATCAACGTATGATCCAGGACATCGTGGTTCAATTACTAATCAGGGCACATGCCTGGGTTGTGGGCTCAATCCCCAGTAAGGGGGCACGCAGGAGGCAGCCAATCAATGACTCATCACTGATGTTTCTACCTCTTTCTCTCCCTCCTCTCCCTTCCTCTCTCTGTAATCAATAAAGACATTTTTTTTAATTTTTTTTTAATTTCTTCTGAATTGGTACCAACACACTTAAGTCTAGATTGGTAGACCATTTCTTTTCTGAAGGAAGGGAAGAAAAGAGATCCCTCTGAGATTTTTTATATCAAATATTTTATTTATAAAGACAATATACCCCTCACTAATTTGTAAAACTTAGGTCTTATAACATGCTGATTATTACATTCTAAAAAGCAGAGAATAATCTTACTTTCTAAAATATGCTCTAAAATACGCAAGTGCTAGGACACCATGGATCTCTAAGCACCTTGCAAAGTGCCTGGAACCTACTTAGTGCTCAACAAATATTTGTTGAATCAAAAGATGGGGGTTTCCTTTTTTTTTGTCATTTATCACAAAGAGACTCCAGTAAGTAAAGAACCAAGGAAGCCAATTAAAAAAGAAAGAGTTAAAGAGACTCAGGAAAATATCTTCCCTAAGCAGAACTTAGCTCCTCCTCCATTTCTCTTCATCTCCCAAAAAGCAAATTTCATTCAATGATGTTTTCTAGTAAATATAAATTTAGGTGAAAAAAAACTGTCACTAAACTGTGAATGACCACCATGCCTGCCTTCTCAAGTAACCCTTGCCCTAAAATACACACACCACAAACAAAAACAGAGAAAATGCACCTCTAATGGTTAATACCCTGGTTCCTCGCTAAAGGAAAAAACAGCTATCAAAAGTTTCATATTTTTACCAAATAACATTTCCTCTATAAAGCAATTTTAAGTTTCTTATAGAACAACACAGAAAATATGTGCAAATAAAAAACAACTGCGAGGTCACTAATGTATGGAGAAGATACGTACTATATAAATAAGCATTTGTGCAAATTTCAACCTTTATCCAAAAATGTGTTATCTTATTTAGTGAGGATTGGATATCTTTGAGAGATGTATACTACAGAAAAAATGTAAATATTTTACACTCCCTGAAAGCATGAGCCATTAACATATCAATTACAAATCTGTTTTTACTTGTTGATATCAACTGACAATATCAAAGGCAGGGCAGTACCTTTGAAAGGAAGTAAATAAAAATGATCCAAAGAGTAAAAATGATCTTCCTCTTAAAATGCAGAGTAAGAGTCAAAACGTTTGATAATTCAAAGACTTACTCTAAAATACTTTTTAAAATAATCTATTTCTACATGGTCCTATAGCTTGTATTCTCCACAGAGCAAGCAAGGCTGCAATAAATACTTTTGCAAATATAGACACACTCAGCAGAAGGAATTGGAGCTTTAAAATATGGCCTTAACATGTTAATTTAACTGTCAAAATCACTTCCCATTCATACCAAGGCATCCAGGAAAGCTATATCCATTTACACAGCAATGGACTATTACTGAATCAGGTGACACACCAAAGGAAGCTGACATAATCCCTTGGATTCAAAATAGTCTTTCCACCATCTCATTCTCATCCTATCATAGCCTTGGCTAATTCTTTAATGTTCTCTTTACCTTAATGAAGATTTTAATAAACAAAAAATCAGAAAACACATCTATAAACTCTCCACCCCTCAACAAATAACATTTGCGTATTACCTTAGTTATAGCTTGTTTAACACTGTTCTAATTATAGTGCACAATTCTGTACCTTTTTCCACTTAACCCAGCATAACCTTTTTTTACTTTGCTATAAAGTCCTTATTTATATCCACTTAATAATTGCATATTATTTCTTCTAGTGTATAAACTGTGGTTTATATAACAAATTTCCTGTTGGAACTTTGCAGTTATTCTGATGATCTCACAATTTAAATAATGCTGGCTAAATATACTCACCCATAATATCCACTTCCTAGGGATAAACAATATCCCAGAGGACACTATTTCAGAGGACTGAATGAAAGGGTAAAACATTTTTGTACATATTGATAATCTTGTCAAATTGCTTTTCAAAAGAGATGTATATACTTTTGCACAATATCACCAGCAATGTCCAAATGCACTGGGTCACTGTGACTTTGCAGCATCAGGTATGTTATGCATTTTTTTGTTTTGCCAGTTTAATAGGATAAAGGATAATATTTTAATTTGTGAGCCTCTCAATACTGGATTTACTCAATGTTTTTCCATGGCTTTTTACTAGTTAATTCCCTCCTTTGTGAATTGCCCATTTGGGTCATTTGGCCAAGCATCCATTGGGCTCTTAACGTTCTTCTTATTAATTTGATGGAGCCAAAGTGCTCCATAACTGCCTTGCATTTTCAGTTATAAGTTTTCACATTAGAAGAATAGAAACTTTAGTTATATTACTGACCAGTCAGATGAATGTTCAGAAAAACAGAACATATCCAGACTCCCCTGGACTCCCACCTCTGGGAAATAAAGTGTGCTTTACTTTAAACCTATAGCTCTCCAATTTATTTAACACGTTTTAACACATTTCCTAACCATTACTACTGTCCAATAGATAACAAACTCAATGACAAAAATGAACTGTCACTGTACAAACAAACTGAGAAATAGAGTCATGGATGTTTCATATTTGAACAGCAAAGCATACCTGGCTTAAATTCTCATTAGTAGAAAATTAAAACCCCAAGATGCTGTTATAATAAAGTGCATTACTACACCCTAAAAATCTGAAAAAAGAATTCACAACAAACTACATGGAGTCGCCTTTTATGTAAGGCCTGGCTTCTAAAATCAACGCTAAGGTTAAGACAAAATTACCCTTGAAAATTACTTACACAGACCACACAGTACAGTACATGTGGTTTTCTGAGTAGTGCTGCATTCTCTCTCACAAAGCCCAATGCTGTCAGTTGCTCCTGTAGTACTGAAAGAGACTGCTATTTCTTTGGGTGAGTACCAGAAGAAATGGGTCTGGCTTGCTTTTAAAGGAATGTTGCACAGCCCGGCCGGGCGTGGCTCAGCGGTTGAGCATCAACCTAGGATCCAGGGGATCGGGGTTCGATTGCCGGTCAGGGCACATGCCCGGGTTGCGGGCTCGATCAATGACTCTCTCATCGTTGATGTTTCTATCTCTCTCTCCCTCTCCTTTCCTCTCTCTGAAATCAATAAAGATATTAAAAAAAAAAAAAAAAAAGTTGCACAAAAAAAATGTACTATTATGTATAAGCAAACATTTATAGTCAAATTGGCATAAGTTAAATGCACATAATACCACTGTAAATTGATAATGTTGAAGCTAAATGAGCTAATTTATAATTTAAAAGCAAAACAAAAGCAGCAACTGAAAACCAAGACCAACTCAATACCACGCTGATCTCATGCTGATAAAAAGTTCTTCTCAATTTTTATTTGAATTAAAACAACCCTGACAAGTTTTTTTTCCAGGAATAAAAAAAATTATTTATTGATTCATTGTGTGTTAAGATGAAAAATTTACTGTTGTTCTCTCCTTTTCTAACCTTGTTACACATATTGAATGGATTTAATCAGATTTATATAATTTTTAACATGCTTATTTTTTAGTGTCTATCATATATATTTCTTTTAGTTTTTATTCTTCTTCAATTACACTTTACCTTCAATATTATTTTGTATTGGTTTCAGGTGTACAGCATAGTAGTTGGACAATCATATTCGTTACACAGTGTCTCCACCCCCCCAATATTTCCAGTACCCAACTGGCACCATGCATAATTAGTACAATATTATTGACTATATTCCCTATACTTCACTTTGCATCCCTGTGCCTATTTTGTAACTACCAATCTGTACTTCTTAATCCCTTCACCTATTTTTCCCAGTCCTCCAAACCCCCTCACCTCTGGCAACCATCAATCTACTCTCTGCATCTATGAGTCTGTTTCAATTTTGTTTATTCATCTGTTTTGTTCTTTAGATCCACATATAAGTGAGATCACATGGTATTTGTCTTTCTCTGATTGACTTATTTTACTGAGCATAATACTAGGTCCATCCATGCTGTTGCAAATAGTAAAATTTAGTTCTTTTTTATGGCCGAGTAATATTCCATTGGAAATATGTACCACGGCTTTTTTATCCACTCATCTATTGATGGGCACTTGGCTATTGTAAATAATGCTGCAATGAACATAGGGGTGCATATATTTTTTCAAATTAGTGTTTTGGGTTTCTTCAGATAAATTCCCAGAAGTGAAACTGCTCGGTCATAAGGCAGTTCCACTTTTAGTTTTCTGAGGAAAATCCACACTGTTTTCCACAGTGCCTGCACCAATCTACATTCCCATCAACAGTGCATGAAGCTTCCTTTTTCTCCACATCGTCACCAATACTTGTCAATGTGCAAGTGACTAATATTATCACTAATAAGTGATAAATATTGATCTGAGGAGATATCTAACAGGTGTGAGGTGGTATCTCATTGTGACAATTATAACTAATTGTGACAGTTATGTTAAGCATTTTTTTCATATGTCTACTGACCATTTGTATGTCCTCCTTGAAGAAGTGTCTATTCAGGTCCTCTGCCCAATTTTTAATTGGATTGTTTGGGGTTTTTTTGGTATTGAGTTGTATGAGTTCTTTATAACTTTTGGATATTAACCCCTTATCAGATGTGTCATTACCTAATATGTTCTCCCATTTAGTTGGTTGTCTTTTCATTTTGTTGATGGTTTCCCTTTACTGTGCAAAAACTTTTTGGTTTGATGGAATCCCATTTATTTTTCCTTTTGTTTCCCTTGTCTGAGGAGATATATCAAAAAAATTATCACTAAGAGAAACACCAGAAAATTTATTGCCTATGTTTTCGTCTGGAAGTTTTATAGTTTCGAGTCTTACATTTAGGTCCTCAATCCATTTTGAGTTTCTTCTTGTGTATGGAGTAAGAAGAAACCTTGACAAGTATTCTGTTACATCCAGTTTAAAATACTGAACTCAAATACCACACTAATTTTTCCTTTACAAATACCAAAACTCAGTAACTCTGGATTTTTGCTTAGTTTTTATAAAAATTCAAAGTATAGCCCAGGTGGGCATGGCTCAGCGGTTGAGCATCGACCGACCTAGGGTCCAGGAGATCGTGGTTCGATTTCTGATCAGGGAACATGCCCAGGTTGCGGGCTCAATCCTCAGTTGGGGTATGCAGGAGGCAGTCGATCAGTGACTACTTTATCATCATTGATGTTTCAACTCTCTCCCTCCCTCTTTGAAATCAATAAAGATATATTTAAAAAATAAAAATAAAAATATACCCCTGGCCAGTGTGCTCAGTGGTTAGAGCATCATCCTGTGCACCAAAGGGTTGTGGGCTCGCTTCCCCCGCCCACCCCCCTCAGGATGCCTGCAGGAGGCATTCAGTCAATGTGTCTCCCTCACATTGATATTTCTCTCTCCCCCTCTCCCCCCTCCCACTCTCTCCGAAATGCAATGGGAAAAAAATAACCTCAGGTGAGGATTAACCAAAAGGAAAATCAAAGCATATGAAATAAAAGAACCCAAAGAGGATTTGTGCTGACATTTAGGGCTTGTCAGTAATTGTGCTTTGAAAATCACTGCCAGCCAGAAAAAGACAAGTGCCAGCCAGATAAAGGAAAGATATTTTGAGGAAAAAGCAAAGGAATTTTTTAAACTCCAATATTCCTTTATTCTGGAGACTTGTACAGCACAGAAAGAAGTAGCACAGTACCCACAATTCAAGGTTATGTGACAGAGGAGATGCTCAAAATACAGCAGTACTCTAAGCTCATATATCATCAAGAGAACAAATTTCTTTATAAGATCAAGACTGAACAGGCAAGAAGAATGCAAGGCTGCCAATTAAAGGAAACACTTGTTCAAAAAATTTATCATGAGAGGAAATGCTGTATGTACGTGTGGCAGCATTAACAAATTTGGGTGCAGCCCTTGCTGGTTTGGCTCAGTGAACAGAGAGTCCACCGTCGGACTGAGGGTTGTGGGTTCGATTCTAGCCAAGGGCACATACCTTGGCTGCAGGCTCTATCCCAGTCCTGGTCTGGGTGCATGTGGGAGGAAACCAATCAATGTGTCTCTCTCACATCAATGCTTCTTTTTTTCCCTCTCCCCTCCCCCCTTATACTCTCTCTGCAAAGCAATGGAAAAAATATCCTTGGGTGAGGATTAAAACAAAGAAAAGAAATTTGGGTGTAAATAAAGAGAAAAGCAAAACAGACAAAGCACTGTGGTGAGAGTTTGCCACTTATTGTCCAGAGAAACCAAAGATATATATATAACTTTTTAATTTTTTAACCACAAATTTGCACAGAATCAATATGGAAGGCAAAACCTCTTAAGCATCTAGAATTTTAAAAGCATGTCATAATCATTGCAAAAAGACAGAGGAAGATATAAACAAGTGGAAGACTATACCATGTTCAGGGACTGGAAGAATTAACGTAATTAAAATGTCCATACTGCCCAAAGCAATCTATAAATTCAATGCAATCCCTATTAAAATTCCAATGGCATATTTCACAGATCTGGAACAAACACTTCAAAAATTTATATGGAACCAAAAAACACCCCGAAGAGCCACGGCAATCTTAAGAACAACAAAGTTGGAGGGATCACAATACTAGATATCAAGTTACCCTACAAAGCCACTGTAATCAAAACAGCCTGGTACTGGCACAAAAACAGACATATAGATCAGGGGAACAGAACAACAACCCCAGAAATTGACCCAAGCCATTACGCTCAATTAATATTTCACAAAGGAGGCAAGAACATATAGTGGAGTAAAGACAGTCTCTTCAATAAATGGTGTTGGGAAAATGGGACAGGTACCTCCAAAAAAATGAAACTAGACCACCAACTTACATCATACACAAAAATAAACTCAAAATGGATAAAAGACTTAGACACAAAACCATAAAAATCCTAGAAAAAAACGTAGGCAGAAAAATCTCAGACATCTCTGGTAGCAATATGTTTGCCAATACATCTCCTAGGACAAGAGAAACAAAGGGGAAAATAAACAAATGGGACTACATCAAAATAAAAAGCTTCTGCACAGCAAAAGAAACCATCGACAAAACGAAAAGGAAGCCCACTGCATGGGAGAACATATTTGCCAATGACACATAGGGTAAAGGGTTAATATCCAAAATATATAAGGAACTCATACAACTTAGCAAAAGAAGACAATCCAATTTAAAAATGGGCAAAGGACCTGAATAGACACTTCTCCAAAGAGAGAATACAGATGGCCAAGAGACATATGAAAAAATGCTACAAGTCACTAATCATCAGAGAGATGCAAATTAAAACCACAATGATGTATCACCTCACACCTCTCAGAATGGCTAACATCAACAAATCAACAAACAAGTGCTGGCGAGGATGTGGAGAAAGGGGAACCCTAGTGCACTGCTGGTGGGAATGCAGACTGGTGTAACCACTATGGAAAATAGTATGGAGCTTCCTCAAACAATTAAAATTGAACTGTCATTTGACCCAGTGATCCCACTTCTAGGAATATATCCTAAGAAACCCAAAACACTAATCAGAAAGAACTTAGGCTCTCATATGTTCATAACTTACATTAACTAAGATCTGGAAACAGCCCAAGTGCCCATCAGCAGATGAGCAATAAAAAAGCTGTGGTACATTTACACCATGGAATACTATGCATCTGTAAAGAAGAAGGATCTCTTACCCTTTGGGAACACATGCATGGAACTGGAGAGTATTATGCTAAGTGAAATAAGCCAGTCAGAGAAAGACAAATATCACATGATCTCACTCATATGTGGAATATAATGAACAAAATAAACTGATGAACAAAATAGAAAAAAAATTTAAAAAGCATGTCATAAGAACTTTTTTTTTTTTTTTTTAAATATATCTTTATTGATTTCAGAGAGAGGAAAGGAGAGGGAGAGAGAGAGGCAGAAACATCAATGATGAGAGAGTCACTGGCCGAGCCCGCAACCCGGGCATGTGCCCTGACCAGGAATCGAACCCCGATCGCATGGATCCCAGGTCAACGCTCAACCGCTGAGCCACGCCCGGCCGGGCTCATAAGAACTCTTGACCTGCCTCTGAAAAAGACATATGAAAAGCTATCATCTTCAACTCCATTTTTTAAAATTAATAACACCTCAGCCCTAGCTGGTTTGCTCAGTAGTTAGAGAGCTGATCCTTGGACCAAAGGGTCCCAGGTTCGATTCTGGCCAAGGGCATATACCTTGGTTGCAGGCCCACTCCCTGGCCTGGGTCAGGGCATGTATGGGAGGTAACCAATCAATGTGTCTCTCTCTCACTCTCACTCTCCCCCCCCTTACACTCTTTGAAAAGCAATGGAAAAAATATCAAGTGAGGATTAAAAAAATAAATACAGTAACACTTTGTTCTTTAACAAAATTAATAAGGGCTCATTGTGGAAATTTTCAAAAAGTATGAAGAAAATCACATTCATCAATAACTCTGACCAAAAAAAGAACTAATCAGTAAAGAACGCTGGAAGAAAGTGAGAACATAATTTTGAAACTAGTAATAACAAGACAAGGAATAAGCACAGCATGCCACCATCTCTAAGTTCTGGAGAAGTAACTTTGAGAAGTCTAAGAAAGAATACATTACACACCGAAGAGATTACTGCTTTTGTGATACAGGAGACACTAAAGTATGACAATCTGAGAAAGACAAGATTCGGCTCTCTCACTTTGCACTTTCGGGAAGATGTGCTCTTTCCAAAGAAATTCCTACACACAGGCAAATTCCTCTGTGGTCCCTGTCTCAGGATCCGTTCTAGATGAGGATCTGGATGCTTAGACGTGAACAATGACACCAATGCCAGAGGGTGACCTGAATCAGCATTCCCCGCCACTCTCACCTGCTTCTCTTGTCTCCATCATCTTTTTTCCACAGAACATGCTGCCTTACACCTGTTGTTAATCCCCATGGAAACACCATGAAGTTTATTTATATTCTGTATCTTTTATATGATTGGTTTTAAAGTTGCTATTACATATTTATTTTATCCTTGACCTGACCGATTCTCAAAAGCCAATCACCAAACTTTCCTGGTTTCCCATTTCTTCCACCAAAGCTGGATGCTTTTCAACAATGGAGGTGCAGGTATAATTTGTCGGGTGCTTTGAGAGGATTCTCTGTTTAAGTCCAAGTATTGGTTTATGGTGGAACTCTTAGGGACTTAGCTCACTAGCCCTCTCTAAACAATCTGAATGATGTAGACTACTAAGTAACAATTACATTACAAGGTGCACAAGCACTTCCCTTGCACTGTTGTTAAATTTTATGGCAATGTTTTCCGGGGATAAATATCTAATTATTACAAGTTTATAATCAGAAAGATGTCATATAAGTACCATCCTAAGGAATTATTTCTTGGAGGTTATCTAGAATCACAATAAAAGGAAATCATGCGGTTAAGACTCTACAGTGGTTCATTAATAAAATCACTGCTAAGTAGGAATGTAGTCTTCTTTGGTCTCATGCCTATGCGAACAACAGCATGTCTCTTCTCCTGCCAGTTTTTACAGAAGCTGAAGTTTTTAAAACAAAAAGGGGAGAGCTGCAATTCCAAATTGCTGTTATTTTTCTGTTCTGTTTCTCTGTAATCAAAGCAGATGTGAGATACAACACACCGTGATAAGGGAATACTGAAAACCAACATTCACCATGCCACATATAAAAAGCTGAAACCCAATGTTAAGATTAAACTGTAAGATATTTTCACACAACTGTAAGGGGAAACATAAAAACAACCTGTGATTTCCTACATTTGAAGGAACGTATTTCTGGTTACTACGCACTCACTCTTCTTGAACGTGGAGCAGAACACTCTCCCATCCCAGCTTATCTGTTCCAGCTCCATATCCAAATAAAGCTCCAACCTTCGGGGACTGGAGCACCCCTCCCCACCTAGCCAGCCTGAGCGCCATGTGTAGAGGCTCACATGAGCACATATCAAGGACTCTGGGTAACACCAAGTGTTTCTGAGGTCTGCACAGCTGCAGAGGTTGCTAGTCAGGTAGCTGTGACACCCTGTGCATAAGGCGGCAATGGTATCTTACTGGCCGCTCCACCCCAGGACCCCAGTCCTTGGAGGAGCTGTGGTGCTTCTAAAGAGGAACTGGTGTTTCCTGTTGGCTCCTCAGTCATTTCCCATTCTTTTTTATTGGTTTCTGGTGGCTTCCACATTTGAGGGGGGGGGGTGAAGAGCAGCACACAGAGCCCCAACAGATTTCAAGCCTTCTTTCACAGCTAATACTTGATTCATAAGGAAAATTAACTGGCAAAATCTAATAAAACCAAGAGTCTGACAGTGTTTTTAGGAACAGGTTAGTATGACTCTGAAATAGAATGGTAAAACAAAGTTTAGTCTGATTCTCTAAATATACCATGCCTTTTCCTATAAGACATTCAACTCCAATTATGTGTTATTGAATAAACAAGGGCATCTGAAAGGAAAAGTTGGGGGAGGGCAGAGAAGGGAACTAGAACAGAAATTAACTATTACAATTTCAATTGCTCAGCACCATACATACTATACATAGTGTAAAAGACACAAAATATCACCCCTGGCATGTGGGGTAAAAAAGCCAACACCTGAATGGGAAAACGCTGACCTATACTACATAATCCAGAATTGAACTGTATGTCTAAGCAATCACAAAGTAGCAGTGGAGATGTTCTGAAATTTTTAGAGAAACAAAACTGTATAATTAATGGAATTTTCCCCTCACAGTGGCTTATGCACTCTAAAAAGTGATACCTAAATCTGGCACCTACCATGAAACTGTGACACAGTTGCTATAATTTTTAGATATTTTTAACTTGTAACGAGAACAAAGTAAGGGAATGGACCTTGACTATTACCAAATAAGTTTCCTTCAAATATCATCCTGACTAGCATCATAGCAAAAGAAGTCATCAAAAAATTATGGAGGCCTGATTTAAGGACAGTGTGTAACCCTAACACACTTGGATCAAGCAGTGTGAGAAGAGCTACACTTGTACTCATTAAGGCTTCTGAGACATTGTAGGAGAACAGAGGGAGCACACAGCCTCCTCCACTGAGGGTTTGGAGTGAGGGTTTGGAAAGACTCCCTATGGAATCTTGAAGGAGGACCCAGGTGTGCTCTACCACCCCCCAGGGCACACAGAAAAATCTCCAATGAGGAACTCTCCATCTTTCATAATCTCAAAATGTTAACATTAGCTCCACATGTGTTCTTTATAAATAACTGCAATTCTCACAATGACATCAAAACACAAGCACAACCACTGAACACTCCACTTCTGACTGATCAGAAGACTTGCAATGCCAGGAATTATTTCCCCTACACATAAATGCTGTTACCTTTACCCAACAATTTGCAAAGGTTAATTTATTTTTCACCTATATATCAGCTTTACTCCAAGAGGGACTTAAAGTGAGCATTAATATACCTTATTTAGTTTAAATAATTTTTAAAATACCACCTTTGTCAATGCATAAAATGTAAGATTTGATTAAATCAAGGTGGATTTATTTTAATCCAAGGGACAACAGGTTTTTTAAAAGCATCAATTTGGGAGTATAACAGATAAAATGATGCAACTCTCATACAGAAATTGGTTTCTAAATATTCTCTTCAAAGTACATTTATTTGAACTTATTAATATTTCTGATTGACTTCAATTTTTATTTAGAATAACTGCCTCAGGGTGTATGTTATTATTTAAGACTACACTTAAAATAAAAGCAAGAGATACGGTTTTAATTTATCACAAAAATACAACCAATCACATTATAAAAACTTTGGGAAGAAAAAAAAGGGAATCACCATATCCCATAAGTCTAAAACAAATGCTAATATTGGTTTAGTATGTTTCCCAAATCATTTGCCGCATTCTTTATACTATTTGGAAGCATACAATATATAACATGTGCATCCTGTGTTTCTGTAACTGCCCATTTGAAGTGTTCTAAAAAGTTAATAGTAATCTCATTTATACCATACAAATAGCCAGATATAAAAATTAAAGAAAGAAAACTCTAGCCCCCTATGAGATGGTAGAAGTAAGAGGACAAACGGATTTTGGATGTTTTACTTTACCCAGTGAAGATTTGGATAACAAACAGGTCAAAGTAAAGATAAGCTTTCTCCTGGTATTTTCAAATATACCTTTTTAAAGATTTTTCTTCCCTTCTCTCTTCCTGTCTCTTCATTTCTATCTCATTGAAAATCCTCTTAAATGCATTACAATAGTAGTTGTTTTATTTGTTAATTCTGACCAGAGGATTTTTTCCATTGATTTTCAGAGAGAGTGGAAGGGAGAGAAAGAGAGAGAGAGAGAGAGATTTGAGAGAGACACATAGATTAGTTGCCTCCCACAGGCACCCTGACCAGGGCCAGGGATAGAACCTGCAACCCAGGTAACATGCCCTTGACCAATAATTGAACCCAAAACCTTTCAGTGCCCGGGCCAACACTCTAACCACCGAACCACACCAGCCAGGGCTACAATAGTAGTTTTGCTAATAGTACTCATTCCTCTCAATTTTCACTTCTTAATGCCCTCTTTAAAAAGCTGGTGTAAGAAATCTCATCACCAACTAACTTTCCTTACTGCCTTAGAACTGATGGATATGGTTAAAGTGGGTACTGGAATTTATTTATATTAATTTTATAGACAAATATTAAACTGTTCAATACTACACAAAGAGTTCTAAAGACTCTTATGAGAAAAATAAGTGCCAATGCTTCATAGGAATGCTATTAATCTTTCAGGCCACATAGCAAAGCTATCTGAGATGTTAGCTTCCATTTTTATTTAAACACTAAAATGAGAAATGATTTTATCCTTTTAACAATTAATGGTTTTTCAAATCTCAAATGACCTCAATCTGCAAAAACTTGCACAAGTATCGCACAGTTATGCTTTTGAAACCCCAGAAATCGAAATCCATGATTTTAACAGTTTTCTCTTTAATTCCCTGATTTTCCACTTTGAAATACATACTGCCGCAGAAGCTAAGGATAACCCAAAAGACCTTTTCCACCAATCATTGAGTTCTGGCCAAAGGTTTGACCCAAGTGATGGCACAGCATTTGATGCTGGACTAGCCCATATAAATAAACATTATAATGGATGTTAAAATATAAGATTTCTGGCAGTATGGGCCTCATAAGGGAAGCAGTAAATAGGCTTATCAGGGAATGGTAGAAGTCCTCTGACATTCTGAAAGGCATTGCAAACACTACTGCCATCCTGGAGGACTGACCAACAATTTTATGAACGGCAATTAGAAGTAACTACTATAGTTAGAGGCATCTCATTACATCTGGGGATTAGAAAGGAACGGAGCTCACCAGCCAACATATGACAGAAACCAGTGTATGAGATCCACACACTGATCCAATTACTGTTTCTATTTTCATAAGATGGTCTAAAGAGCCACTTAAAATTTATCCATTTCTGACACTCACCACTTACTATAAACATTTTTAAAAATTAAAAATGAGTTTTAGGGTCCTACATATATTTGTTTTCCAATATGCACATATACATCTGTTTATAAAGGTCCACAAATGTCATTAAGACTTCAAAGAAAAAGCAACTAATACACATCATTATTTCAGGTAGATAAAACACCAAAAACAGTATACACAGTTGCAAAGCTTTTTAAAAGTTCTCTAAAGCAGTTAGTCTAAAAATTAGCACCACATCCAGCTCAGAGTCAAGTAATTAAAAAAAACTTCAGGGTCTTCCACATCTTTCCTTAATCCATGGAGACAGCAAAAATCACCAAAAATCTATCATTCACTTTAAGAATACAAAGATAAAACCCATTTCATATGGACAGTACTAAACAAGTACAGATTAATCCAAGCACAACAGATAACAAAGACACATTCTTCACATACACTGGGGAAAACACAACACACTCAAAAGAAAAGGAAAACAAAATAGCAATGATTTCAAAATGGCAGACTCTTAATAAAAGACAAAATGTTGACCAGATAATCAAATGACATTATCACTTCAGTGAGAAGGTGAGTTGCCAAATAAGAATTGTCAAGGAAACTCCTAAGAGTAAATGTACTTTACAACTGATCTAAATCAAGTTGGAGAGCATTTAAGCAGTTTGATAAACGATGTTGCAGATATTCGGCATTTCTGTATCACAGTAAAGTTGAAAAAAATCCCTGGAGACCAGATGCAAATGAAATGTATCTTAAAGTATAACAGATATAACCTTCACACTAATAACCCAGTTGTGAAAAAGGTCATCCCACACCCAAAGCACAGAGCAGAGGGGTCAGCTGACATGCAGTGACAAAACATCAATGGCGAGACTCACCCAAGAGTCTTGTAAAACACAGAGGTTATGTGGACAAATGGGAAATCATCTAGACACAAGACCTTTGAATTCCACTCCACATAACATTCTCAGAGGGGAAAAGTTTGAGTATTAAAAGCTGGTTTTTAAACTGTTTTACATAGAATCGCAGTTCCAAGAAGCACGTGTGTCTCCCTTAAAGTGTAAAACAAGTTGATGTAATCACCTTCTATTTCCCAATCCATCACTCTGGCCCATTAACACATATAAATGTAAACAGGACATCAGATCAGTCACCAGAACTACCATGCATCAACTGCCTACCTTGGGCCAAACTCTAGGTTAGGCCCTTTATTTATACATATTTCATTTGAACGTCAATGAGAAGTTGGTATTATAGCCAAACTAATATGATCAAAATGAAGCTAGAGACCTCATCCTGGGCCCAGGGGTGCACAGCTGCAAAACAGCAGCAGCACTGTCACCCACTGAACCAGGTTTCCCTGGCAGAAGCAGCAAGCAGTCTCCCAACATGACCAGGTATACACTGGAGCAACTTTTTCTGGAAAGCAAACTGGCAAAACGGATAAACCGAGATCCTTAAAAATATTCATGACTTTCTACCTAATAATTATACACTTAAATAAATAACCCAAATTGTGGACCAAACTTTATGCACTAAGATTATCACAATATTTTTAAATGAAAAAAAGTGGGGAAACAAACTAAATTTCCAATAATAGTCAAATAGTTAGATAAATATATATGTATGTGTGTGTATATGTGTGTGTATGCATGAGTGTACATGTGTATACGTCTCCATATAATAAAATACTATACAGACTTTAACTTTTGTTATGACAATTTTTAAAAGACATGAGAAAATACAAATATGTTAAAGTACAGTAAGTAGGAGCAATTGTATATACATCTTGATTCCAACTATTTAAAAAGTATCCATTTTACAGACACACAAACATACAGAAAGACTGAAAAGAAACACTCAAATTTTATATTACTCTGGGTGGCAAGATGAGTGACATATCTTCTATAAAGTCATCACCCGTACATTCCAAATTTCCTGTAATAAAACTATTTATTTTATTGTAAACAATTAACGCTTAACATTTTTTTAAGAAAAAGTTCATTGGGCTCGCTCACACCACTGTCCCTGGAAGAGTCCTCTGCTCCAGCACACTGACCCTAGAACTACAGAGAGATTTCATCTGCAGGAGCAGACTGTCTGAAATACTGCACCTTTGGGTTGGGATAAAAATCTGTCATTTTCCTGATTAATTACTGATGAATCTGAACATTATCTCATTTATTAAAGGTGTGCTTTCAAGCAACACACTCTGAAGCCTGTAATGGTATGAGCAAGCAGTTTCTAAACTGTAATAGGATTTCTTGTGTGTTCTCATTCAGAGGACAAAAACCCAATAAAATAAACTGTAGAGTATATCTGTTTAAATAAAACACACTTGTACACTGTCTTCTACTTCCTCTGCCATCACTAATTTACCTATCAGTCAGATCCCCAAGGAGGCATGCACAGTAATGATGCTGCTGCATAAGCAAAGGGGAGAAAAGGCACTAAAATAATTTCACTGGTAATAATTTCACTGGTAACAGCACAGAGCACCCATGATAGATTAAGTGCAAGTGACAGAATAAAAACTTAGAAGCTGTGCCCTCCCTGTGATATGCTAGCAAACTCTTCATTACCCTGGTTACAATCGCCCCATCAGACACTTCTCTCACAGCCAGCAGCCATGCAAGAGCAAGAGAAGTTGGAATACCAGGAAATGGGGTGGGGTGACTATCCTCTTTAAAACGAATTAGGAAAAATCAAGTGGTAGCTGAGTTGATCCCCTAAAAATGAAAAAGGTGGAAAGTTCTGTAAATTTTTTGTAAATATTCCAGCAATGTTTCCCCATATAAATGGATTTTTTAAAATTTGCTGAGCCATACAAAACTGACTGAATTTCTTCAATCCACAGAATTACGTAAGAAAATTATTTATTATTTGAAAGACAGCAAAAGACAGCCTAAAATAAATTCCAAGTCTTTCACTGGAAAACTCACACAGTTCAGTAACAACAATCCCTTCCATTTCAGCCTCCCACATACAAACATACATGGGCACACATGCACACAGAGTACACATGGACACACCCACACAGATGCACACTCTTCAGCTGTAACTTGAAGTCATCATAAAATATAAAATAATTCCACCTAAGACAAATGAGAGGCCTCACTATTTTAACATGCTTCTTCCTCTATTTCAGTTAGGCAACACAAAATACAACTCTGACATCCTAAAGTTGGCCAGAAAGACATTATGATTTTATGACGTTCTATGCTACTCTGAGTGAGAGGGACAGAAATCACACAGGAACAGCAGCCTCACCAGAGGCCACTACTCAATTCAGACCACACTAAGCTAAGCCTGAACAACCCTGACAATCACAGGTAGAAGCAGCTTGCCTGAGTCTTCACAACCTGAGTAAATGCTCCACTGTGCTGCCGGCAACCAACAAACCAAGGCTTGCAATGCTCCCGAGACACGGAGCCTGTGCCATCAACAGCACGCAGCTTCAGAGTGGTGAGCGACAAGGCCAACCCAACCCCTCACTACAGGCAGGCGTCAGCACAGCCAACAGTCAGCGCCTGGGCTGGCTCCCTTCCTCAGGAAGTTGTGGGCTAAGCCAATGCCGTGCTCTGATTGAAAGGGTAAGTTCTTCAAAAGAACTGCTTCTCCTTCTGGGTTAGAGACAAGAACGAGGGACATGTGCTGAGGTGGGGCAGCAAGAGACAAGACTGCACAAGTTCCCAGCCAGCCATGACCGCCCCCCTCCAGCACCTCTTTGGGGAGCTAAAGTGGTGATGTCACCTCATCTACCTCCAGGGTAGACGAGGCTGCAAGACGCTGTCCTTGGGCTCCACATGAACTTCTCCCTACGCTGCCCATGTTCCCAGCTTCATCCAGCTCCCCCGAACCTCCCCAGACACCTCCCAAACTGCTGGTCAACCTCTGGGCAAGATGCATTTGCACTCACATGCCCTGCACAAATCTCTTGCTTT
Source organism: Miniopterus natalensis (assembly GCF_054644295.1). Taxonomy (NCBI): domain Eukaryota; kingdom Metazoa; phylum Chordata; class Mammalia; order Chiroptera; family Miniopteridae; genus Miniopterus; species Miniopterus natalensis. The sequence goes on from NC_142081.1 coordinate 90,736,478, forward strand.
GACATTGGGTGAGAGAGAGAAAATCAGTGATGACAGAAAAGAGTCCAAAGGGCCTACCGAGTTCTTAGAAGTAATGCAAGGAAAGAGGAGTATTTCCACCCCCAGTACTCCTTCCTCACTCAATTCAAAAATGTCCTGTTAATACAGCAGCACCTGTTCTCCCATTATCAACTTTCACACACTCCACTCCCCAGAGTACAGCTAACGAAAAAGAAGAAGAAGAAAAAAAAAAAAACCTAAATAGTCATTCAGGCTTAAAGATTTTTTTTAAAGAAAACTTTTGGCTCTTCAGAGCCAGAGGAGTGTTTCTTAATTAAGTATACCATTAGTCACAGTTGCCCTAAAGTTTCCAAGGACCCTGTTTTTCCACAAAGGATACATTTCACCCTCTTTTATCCATTTTATGGACAAGTCATCCACCACCTGGAACTTGCATATCCACCCATAATCTTTATGGTGAAATCTGAGCACAGTAAACCCAGAATGTCGCGCCACAGTTGTCAGCAGTATAAGGCAGAGAACGGCTGTGGGTTTCTGGTGGAGATGGCTGCTGGAATGATCATGCGCTAAAGAAAAACATTTTTAAAATCCTTCTCAATGGTATCAGCCTCTTCTCTCATAAAAGTTCATCCACTTTTAATTATTTCCAATTATTTCCATGTACTAAAACGTAATAGTCAAAATTAATGGGGTAACTTCCTTTTAAAAAGTACATGTCTTCATAGTGATCCTTTATATCTCTTTTAGTAATATATAAAATGTATAAGGAGCCATGTTAACAGGAAAAACAAAAATGACAATGCTGTGTTGAAGATGATAAAACTGGTCCACAGGTAGGCAAATCCTCTTATCCATGTTCATGCTCAAGAGGCCTCAGACAAGAAGTATGTATTTCCCAGCATTGGCCAGGAGGCCATGGAGGTCTGGTGTGGGCATGGAAACTGTTTAAAGGCAATGTTCTAAGAAGATGAATGAAAAGGTATGTAAAAGGAATCCCTACAGGCTTCCCTTTACAGTGCCCACAGTATTCTCTCACAGTGCTGTTTCCCCACTACAAGGATGTATATCCACAAACACAATGAAGAAACTCTAGCAAGAGGAATAATTATTTAGTCTACTGTTCACAAGCCCTTCTCCTTGCTCTACCTCAAACCAAGATACCTTAGTTGTCCTGTTTCTCTCTGTCACGGGCACCTAGAGGCTGTCTCCTGATTCACACCATCACACATGTATTTTACACATCTTGACCTTTCTCTCCCCCGCTCACTACTATGCCCCACCACTCTTTTTACTGCCTCTCCTGGACCCTGAACATATTTCTGTTAGTAAAGTGACCAATAAAACCTAAGAAATACCTAACACAGCTGTTGTCAATTGTTTCCACAAATGAAACTCAAAATTAACAAGCAGAACTGACTTCGAAAGTCAGAAACAAACAATAATGTACAGACTGACCCATTACCACATAAGTGACCAGCCCAATCACCCTAGCTGATCCTCCCAACTTGTATTCTGGAAATGTGCGTGTAGAGCTAAAAGGAGGAGCAGGGTCCCACATCACTTAACACAACGACCCCAAAGGGTCTAGAGGTTGTTCTAGAGCAGCAGTTCTCTACCCTGACTGCACAGAGAACCACTGAGAAGCTGTGTAGAAATACCAATATCCAACCCCTACTCAGAGATCTAATTCCCTCGCTTTGTGTGGAGATTGGGCATCAGTTTTTAGAAAAACTTCCAAGTATTCCTACTTGCATTCAGGGTTGAAAGCCACTTCTCTGGTACCATCAAGGGACCTGGTTAAAACACAAATTGTAATATAGAGTCTGGGATGGGGTCCGTGATTCTGTATTCCTAATAAGATTCAAAGTAATGCCAATGCTGCTGGTCCACGGGCCACACCTGAGTAGCCAGGGTCTACCTGAGTAGCCAGGGTCTTCAACAACTAGCCCAGCCTCGATCACCCTCACCAACTTGGTCATCTCAGAGGCACACTTCATTCCGAAATCCAGGAGCCATTCAAGCAAACACAAGTCAGAAGAGAACCTGTCTTCTCCTATGGGCACATGTTCTTGTAGAACTGGAACAACCTAACGCATGAGCCACACCAGTGTGTCATGGTGTGGTGGTCACAGTGCAGGCTCTGTAGTCAGAGAAGGCCACGCCATGCATCAGATGTATCTTTCTTATCCTTTGCAACTTTCTCATTCTCTTTAGCTCAAATGTTCTCACTTGTAAACTTGGGATTACATGGACACAACCACCACTCCATGGAATTTAAGTATACGCAGAAAGCACTGAGCCCAGTACTTACGACCTGATATACAAAATACCCCACAAATGTAAACTATTACCAATAGTAGTGGGATTACCATTACTATTTCCTGACACCATTGTTTCTAGGTTCTCCTCCTACCTCTCTGAAACCCTTCAATGAAGTGGGGCTGAGAAAATATGATAGGTATCTGGTTAAAGGTACTTTCTCAACAACTCCCCAACCTGACAGGCAGATAAACAATGCCCCTGATACAGCACCTCTTGTACAAGAGCTTCCAATCATTGGTCATGACCCAAAAAGCTTAATGGCACAAAAGTAAAGACTGAGCTAAAAGTACCCACTGCCCCCAGGACCAAAAGCTCTTCTGCTTCAAACTAAAATCTCACATATCAAAACAGACTAAGATCTGTCTAAAGTTCCCCTAGAAAAGAGATAACTGAAATTTTCTCACCAATAAATAAATTAAAACAAGATAAATATGTGAGGTGATAGATGTGTTCATTAGCTCAGTGGGGGTAGCACCTCACAATGTCTATGTAGTGTATCGAATTATCATTTTGGTATAAAATGCTGGAGTATTATGGAAAGTTTTTTTCCATTGATTTTTTGGAGAGAGCAGGGAGGGCAAGGAGAAAAAGGAAAGAGAGAGAGGGAGAGAGAGAAACAGCAATGTGAGAGAGACATATCAATTGGTTGCCTCCCACAGGTGCTCCAACCGGGGCGGGTATTGAACCTGCAACCCTGGCACGTACCCTTGACTGGAAATCGAATTCAAGATTTTCCAGTGCTCAGGCCAATGCTCTATCCACTGAGTGACACTGGCCAGGGCTGGAAAGTTTCTGAAAGCACCAATCATCACTTTCATCAGCAAAGCACAAAAACACAGGAAGTTATGAAGGGAAGAGCTACATACAAATTCCAGTCTCCCATACTGCTCTATCTTTTTCATGTCCAGTCTTAAACAAAAGTTTTGGATTTCAAATGCACTTGTGTGAAACAATGTTTACAAACAAATACTGGAAGGGATCAAAGTCAAAATATGAACATTGCACAACTAGGTGAGCTTTATTATTTTAATCACTACTTATTAACTTCCCTAAACACATATGGAGAGAGGGAGAAAGAATTATTTTAATTAATAAGATGTTTAAGATCCTCAAAGAAAGGAAAACAACTTTCAATATTTTGGTGTAGAAAATATGAATGAGAGGAGGTAGTCCTCTTGAACATGAAGCCAGTACATTGTTGACAATCTGGTAAGTCTAACATAAGAACACTACAGTGCCCAGTACCCAAGCAAGCCTTCAAGACACCATTTAGTATGATAAATAGGTCAGTTCTTGGGTGAAATCTTCAGGTGACTGGCACTGGGTACCTTTAGCCGAACTAAAGTACTAAAAGTTGCATCAACCTGTCAACCGTTACAGCCACCTGCTTCAGCAGACGATGTTCTGTGTTCAATGACTGCTGCTTTAGCTGCCCAAAATCACCATCGTGAGATCCAGAGAAGGGTAAAGTGTTATGAGCATATGAATTATAGAGAGGCCTACATAATAAAGGATTAAGGAGGTCACAAATATGTTTGTTGACCTTCCCATTTTATTTTATAACTCAGATTATCTCTTTGAGCTCCAGGGTATTCTCAGAACTACCAGTTAATAAATGAAGGACTTCAAAACATCTGTGCATTTTACAAATACCAATAGTATTTGGTTTCTAGTTTTATTCTTTCTAAGTTTCAAAAGATATTTTAATGTAAAATGTATAATCATTGTCTTTAAAAATATTGTAAATATAGGAAAGAAATTTTACATAATTTCCTTTGACCTAGCAGTATGGCAGCTGCAATTATTTTATAAAGTAACTAGGGCTAAGAGTAAAAACAAAAAGCCACACAACTAAGACAGTTGGACAAAATACGATTCTCTTCAATCTATGAAAGAATCAGCTTTGCCTGGCAGGGCGTGGCTCAGGGGTTGAGCGTCTACCCAGGATCCAGGCCATAGGGGTTCGATTCCCAGTCAGGGCACATGCCCGGGTTTCGGACTTGATCCCCAGTTGGGGGCGTGCAGGAGGCGGCCGATCAGTGACTCATCACTGATGTTTCTATGTCTCTCTCTCCTTCTCCTTTCCTCTCTCTGAAATCAATAGATATATTTTTTAAAAAAAGAATCAGCTTTAACTACTGAGTAATCAAAACATTCTTTTTCCACTATTTCCAATTGATTTGTAAATAAATACTAATACTGGAATTTCTATAGTATTTTTAGAAAAATAATCCTTTAACAAATAATCTTGAAAAATAACACTTGGTAGCATAAATTAAATAAAAATCAAGTTGAGCCCAACTGGGCATGGCTCAGCGGTTGAGCATGGACCTAGGATCCAGGCAATCAGAGTTCAATTCCCAGTAAGGGCACATGCCTGGGTTGTGGGCCAGTCGGGGGCGTGCAGGAGGCAGTCGATCAATGACTCTCATCACTGATGTTTCTCTCTCTCTCTCCCTCTCCTTTCCTCTCTGAAATCAATAAAGATATATTTTTTAAAAAATCAAGTTGACTTTATGAATTAGCCATTAAAATTGTTCCTAATTATGCTTAAAACTTGAAGAGAAAGAAAAAGATCTAATATTGACTAAGAGCCTATTACATGACAGAGCCTTCTCTACATTAAATTACTTAAGCCAACAAAAGAGAGCATTCCCAAATTACAGATGGGAAAACTGAGGCTCACAGGCCATAGAGAACTTGCCAAAGTTCAAAACTACTGAAGAAAAAAAACAAAAACTGGAAAAGCTCTTGGAACATTTAAATGGCAGTAGGATTTTTTTTTAATTCCCTTAAACTGCAGAAGAATGTTTGTGATTTTTTAAAAGGACTTTTTAATTTTATTTTTTTATTTTTCAAATAATTTTTTATCTTGTGATTTTTTTTTAAGGGAGAACAGTTTTACCACACATTCAATTTTGCATGTCTAGAGCAGTTCTAGTGAGATGAGAAGAAACAATTTAGGAGAGTTTATTCCAGTGAGCCTAAATCACTGGCAACCATCCTTAACAAAAACAAAAGAACAGTACAGCTAACATCACTCCGTTTTACTTCCTACACTGCTTTCTTTTTTTTACATCCTCTGTTCAAACCCTAACAACAGTCCCATGAAATACGAGGTATTTGAAGCTAAGGATCCTGGGCTTACATGGTTATCCTTCTTGCTCTCAGACACACGAATGATGGAAATCTACTCTTAGGAACCCTGGTCCAGAACATATCATCTCACATACCTGCCTCCTAGGAGAAAAAACATCCATCATCAAACTTTCCACCTTCAGCTAACTGTATTTTAAAACATCTGTGTTTTAAAAAGTGGGTCATAAAATATGAACAATAACAATGAGCCCACCGTAGAAAATTCTTGGGAAAAAAATTCCTGACAGTATGTACCCTCAGAATTTTAAACCTACTCATTTCGTGCTCCTCAGACAGTACAAATGCTGAAAAAGCACCATCTTCCTGGTGTAACTATTTAAATAGTTATCCATCTAAATGATGTATTTCACTTTCGGAAACTCTTGATTTGTCTGAAAGGTTTTTTTCCAGATCTCGAACCAAGTGTAAAGGTACCAAATCCTGCATTCGACTTGAATGGACTTAGTGGTTAGTTGCCCCGTGTAGTGGTACAGTAGGAACCAATATCCTGAACATTTCACCTCCCTCTTCTGCAGGTGCTGCTGGCTGCAATGACAGAAATCTCAGGGCAGAGTATCATGCTGCTGTGCAGGAACCTGGCTATTGTCCACATATGACTCTGCATAGTGGGTTTCAGAATTATAAATTACATATCTTAAATGCCTTTGTGGTATAAGAAAGTGTATTCCCAGGAAAACAGTTTACTTTTTAATTCTGGATTTAATATTGAATTTAGAAAAGAAAATTAAAACACAGACATGAAAAGTTTTTCCAGTTTTTATTCTTTACTTAAAAGAACAGTATGGTGTGGAGAGGGACTGGGGAGGGGGGTGGGACGGGGTAGAATGGGTCATTGGGGAGAAAAAGGGACATCTGTAATATTTTGAACAAAAGTAATAAAAAATAAAAATTTTAAGAAATTTAAAAAAGAACAGTAAACCCTCGATATAACAAATTAATTCAGGCAAGACGGTATCCATTAAAACCAAAAGTCCTTTATATAATAAAGTCGGTTTTCCGGAATTGTATGTTAAAAAATTGACAAATTAGTTTACCTGTTTTTACTTAATATAGACACATTTGTGTAATTAAAATTAAGTATGTATGAACAGTTTAATTTCACAGCAAAACTTTCTATATGTATTACTGTAATTTTTAATTCATACTGAATTGGTCTAGTAAATGCATTCATTCACCAGTCACCATGAGTAAACAAATATACACAGCTGGTGCGTGGTTTAGCGCACATCCGAATCTCAACCAGCATGCCTTAAAACTGCTGCAGAAAGTCACGCCACCCACAAGAGAACCACAAGATTCCTTGGGACCATGTGCTATTTGCAGAACCTTGTTTACCAGCAGTGGCTCTTGGATTTAAATATGTAGACTATAGCTGTAGATATGTAATATTTATTTATGTCGGCGAAATTACTACAGTGTTTTTTCCAACATATGGCCTATTCACTAAAATTTGTTAAAAATAACTGTGAATTAATAACAACAACAACAAAAACTGTTGATTTCATTGTAAGCAAATCTTGGTTAAAAGCATTTTAAAATTAACAGGGTGTTAATTTTCACATATGACATACAGACTGGAAATTTTGTTCGTTAAATCAAGGCCCACAAAATTGAGGGTTTACTAAAATAGAATAAAAAGCCCATTCTCATATCAAACACCTACATAAAAATGGCACTCACTTCTTAGTGTTTTTAACCTGTTAATACAGTATGTTTTTTATAGTTAGCAATTCCAGGCTTTTGAGATATTAATATAATGAGTTGTTTTCTGAAGTGTTAAAGAAGAAACATTGATTTTTATTATAGAATATCACAAAAAGACTTCAGAAATATAAACTCTAATATAGATTAGTTTCCTGATCTAAACAGATGCAATACAAATAACAAGCAAAAGCCATACACTGGGAAAAAATAAATCTGAGTTCTAAAAAGTTAAGTCTTACTGCGTCTGAATGTTAATCAAAACATCAAAAGTGGGAAAAATGACAATGCCTGTCATCTCTAAAACCACTTAAATTTATACCACCATGAAAATACCAACTTTATGAATATATATGTGTATGTATATGTATACACATATCATACATTTAGTTATACCTCACAAAGGGAATACTTCTGAGCATGTAATTTATCTTAAAAGATACTTATCTTGAGACAATAAGGAATTCTGAAGGAACCTCTAGGCAAAATGTATACTAACTTTCACCAGCATGTGCTTGACCTGGAGGAAAAGCCCCATCGGTTCAAAGTAAGGGAAGTAAAGTATCCTCACAGGAAGGGTGGGTGAAGTCAGAGAGTCTGTACCATCAGCTCAGTCACTGCACGTCACTCAAGCCTGACAGTCCTGTGAGCACCAAAACCAACCAAGCAGAAGAGAGGTGTCTATACTCAGGGAACTGACAGCAGGAGCCCAGCCCAGAACTTCTGAATATGGGAAGATGAAGGTGGGGAAACAGAGGCTCACAGAGCTCGTGAAATTTGCCAATGCTTAAAACTGATGAAGACCAAAACCAAAAACTGGAAAAGGTCTTCCATTATGGAGCATGCTGATCCATCTTCATTCAGCAAAGTCAGCTGGTGAATGGGGCAGGAAGCAAGGCTGGCTTAGAGAGAGCAGGTGAACAGTTGGTGAAGCTTTTAGGGGGTGGGGGATAAGGAGGATACCGGGGACTCTGAAGCTCAACAACAGTTAAGAACTTACCAGACAGCAATTAGAGAGTGGGCAGGTGAAAGACAGCAGGTTAACACACTGTATGGAAAACCCCTAAAAACAACCAGCTTTCATTTGAGCTTTCTGAGCATCTCTGACATAGAAATACATGTTTTAAGGGACTCTCAGAACTAAAAATACCTAAAAGTGGAGTTTTATTCACAGTGGCTATGCAGTCTGTTTTTTTAAAACATCTTTATTGATATCATACCATAAAATTCACCCACTTAAAGTATACAATTGAATGATTTTTAGTGTATTCACAAAATCATCACCACTATCTAAATTTAGATCCCCCTAAAACGAACCCCATAGCCATCAGTGGACCCTCTCCATTACCCGCAAACCCCAGTCCTAGGGAATGACTACTCTGATTTCCATATTTATAGATTTGTCTATACTGGTCATTTCATATATATGAAAGCATAAAATATGTCGGCTTTTGTGACTGGCTTCCTTCAAAGAGCATGCTCCCCGGCCGGGCATGGCTCAGCGGTTGAGCATGGGCCTAGGATCCAGGAGATCGAGGTTCAATTCCTGGTCAGGGCACATGCCCGGGTTGCAGGCTCGATCCCCAGCCGGGGGCGTGCAGGAGGCAACCAATCAATGACTCTCTCATCACTGATGTTTCAACTCTCCCTCTCCCTCTCCCTTCCTCTCTCTGAAATCAATAAAGATATATTAAAAAAAAAAAAAAAAAAAAAGCATATTCATCCATGCATATATGTAGCATGTATGAGTACTTCATTCTTTTTTTGTGGCTGAGTAATATTCTAATGTTTGATATACCATGTTTTGTTTGGTTGATAAATATGAGTTGTTTCCATTTTTGGCTATTATGAATAATGCTGCTATGAACATTCATGTACACTTTTGTGTATAGGCAGGTATTCTCAGTCCATATATATAGAGAGAGTCTATTTTTAAGAGAAAAAATACATTGACATTTCACATACTTAAATATGAAGCTTGAAATTTTATTTCTAAGTTCAGATATCAGTTAATGGAGAAAAATAAGCAAAAGTTTTGTTTAATGGCATAAACCACATAAACATGGCAGGCCAGATACAGGAAGACACAGAGCTATGAAGAAAAATCATTTTTACATAATTCTTCCAAATGCAAAAAATTTTAAATAGGATAAAATAAGGACTAAAAGACAAACAAACAAACAAAAAAATCACCTTTCTACTATGTTCCCAGAAGTCTGCATTTCTATTTTCCATGTAAAACAGAAAAGATACCAAAAGTGAGTAAAACCATATAAACTGACTGACGCCCTGGCACTGCTGTCCTGACCTCCGTCCCACCGTGGGCTGCTGCACCGTGGCCCTGCAGGAGGAAAGCCCATCGTGCAGGCCTAACCTACCACCTCCCTCTCCCACCTTGAAAAATGACCTGTGGAAAGCACCTTCATGAGCCAATCTTACATATTTCTTTCCATCCTTGAAAAACTATAATCACCTACTGAGTGTTCACCATCACCAACCTGCATCCAACTCCACAGGAGGTAAAAGCTCCCAGGACAGAGGGAGGATCTGTCTATGGGTTAGTGATGCAAGTGGGACTCTAAATGTTACCTCCATGTTCACCATGAGCCAAGAAGCACTTCACATCCGCCAGACTCTCCCTGCAAATCTCAGATCCTAAACTTTTCTATTTACTCCTGGCACTTTCCCAAGGATCCCAACTGACAGAATGAGAGGCGCCAGACGGAGCATAGGTGTGCTTCAGGCCAGATTCCCGCACCGCACTGGCCACCTGCCTTGAACCTGGTCCAATGCAAACCCCAGGACTATCCTCTGCTTGGTCTGAAAAACAGACTGAGCTCCTTCAAAATAGCTGACACAAAAGAATAACTCTAGGAACTCCAAATCACACTAAGTCTTAGCTTCAATTACAAGCACCTTTGTGGCAATATGCCAAGTACAACAAACATTAAAGTCCTTAAAATTAGCAAGTGCTGGTTATAATCTCCTAAGTGTAATTTTGTGTAAGAATATGTGTGATGTGTTTATTCCCAACTTTGTACTTACTCAACCTCTAAGACAACTATGTGGCAGAGGCCTTCACACGTTTTCCCAGGAGAGAGAAGGAGCACAGTTCTTTTGTTCAGTGGACAAACACACCATCGTACCAGAGTCGAGCACGTTCACCCAGGTCAGCGTAGGCTCTGGGGGAAGTCCCAGGAGAAGCACGAAGAGGACACAGCTTCAGCCAGCCTTGGGAACAGACGTGGCTGGTCTGAGCTGCAGCTCCTCAGATAAGCAGTCACAAGAGGAGCAAGCAAGCCTCCCAGGCAGGAGAAACAGAAAATGCTAGAGCAAGGTAGAAAAATGCAAGCAAGTCCAAGTGTGTGGGTGGGGTAAGCTGGTAAGGAGGAGGCTGAGTGAGGCAACAGGGCTCGCCTTTGGGGGAAGGGAGCACAGAGACACATACAATGAGATCTGCATTTCAGAAAGACCAGCCTTTCAAACATATTTTCGGGTCTTTTTCTTTTTGAGAGGGAAGACAAAAAATGTTAATGAAATAATAAAATTTATTCTTTCACTATTGTTATGCTTGCTTCTATTGTCATTCAAACTCTGAAATAATATAAGTATTTTCCTAAAAGTTTCAATGAGCTTCTAAGTGTGTAACAACATGCAGTTATTCACAGAAAAATCTCACAGCAGACACAAGATTTTTCATAAAATCATGACTTACATGATTTAGTGATCAAGTCCTCTCCCAGAAGAAAAAAAAAAGGAAAGCACATTTTCAAAAGTTACTGTCCATAAACTCAAGTTGTTGTATTTTTAAATAACAACAAATTATTTAATAACACTTAAGGTTATTTAATAACACTTTAAGGCTTAATAACACTTAATGTTTTTGAGGGACAGAAGCAGTGGCCCAAAAACCAGAGGCCCAGATAATCAAGCTAGAATACGGCCAATATCTATGGCTTTTACACTCCCTGCCTCATACACACACTGCACACACAATTTCCACTTCTGATTGTGGTGCTGCTTAGGCAAACAGTAACATTTTTTACCTCTTCTTTAATTAAAATACAAGCCACCCTCTTAAGCAAAGAGGAGAAACCCAAACAGGTATAGCATCCTTGGAAAAGTTTCCCAGCAAGTAAAACTGTTTGATGAGTAAAAACATGAGTGATTCAGATCCAGCACTGAGATTCACATTCGTCATCCAGGTCGGTACTCAGTACCTTGACCCTGCAAGGGAGTGTCCCATTTTAGAGAAGAGGAAAATGAAGCTCTGTGGGGTTGGTTTGCCCAAGGTTAAATGGTGGAAAAAAAAACAAAACCAAAAAAAAACACCTAGGTCTCCACACCCAATCCAGAGAGCAGTGAGTTAAGAGGTTCCCACAACTTCTTCCCTCCCTCTTTTTCTCCCTCCCTTTTGCCTTCAGTCCCTGCTTCCCCTTGATGTTACTCAGCAGTCAGCAGCCAAGGTGGATCCCACACACACCCTGCTCCAGTCCTCTGCGCAGAGGACCACTAGTCCTCACTGCTACCCTGCCCAAATACCCCAGTCCTTCCTGAACCACCAGACTGTATAAAGTCCTCCTCAGTTTGATGTGACCCATCATCCAACACGAATGCTCCACAGGAACCTGAAAGCCTGGATGCCTTTGCTCACACTGCTTCGCATCCTACAAGGCCCTCCCTCCTACTTCTCAGGATCAAAGCGGACATGCCTCCACATTCACGTGCCTGGACCCCACTGCAGGCCCACAGAACCAAAACGCCCTGGCCAGGCATGTGCTTTTTGAGGTCACTCCACTACCTAGTTAGGAAACACTACCCTAAACCAAGGCAAAACTTCCCACTCACTAAACCTAGCCACTATGGCCACTCCCATCTCTGAAATCCAGAAGCAATTACCATCTGTACCACCCTACTCCCAATTAATGCTAAAGCCTACTGTTATTTATAGTTTTCTATAATTGTCCTGACTCCTACATCGTATCATATGCTCCTTTTTTTTTTTAAGTTACTTAAATTTTTATTTTTTTATTTTTATTTTTTAAATATATCTTTATTGATTCGTATGCTTCTTGAGTGCTTAAGTTTTGATGCACAGCAGGAAAAACGGGAAGCCTCACTCAGGGTCACCTTTGATTCACTAAGAATTAAGGAGTACCCAGCAAAGCCCTCAGAAACCAAGGATACCAGACTAAAAGCCATTGCAGCTGGAGCTCCACACCCTGTGTTCACGGGGAACCATGGATGAGTCAGGCCACAGGCAAGAGTAGAACAGACACATACACAGGCAGGCAGTCCTCCAATTCTAAGCACTCAAGAAAAGTCCATGGGTGGGGATGAACAGCCAAACCATTTTCACCAGTGATCATAGCAGAAAAACAGGTTTTTCACTAGAGAAAAAAAAAAAAGCTATGACTAAGTGTAAGCCTTTAAATATCTGCTTATTGAGGATATTTTTGGTATTAAGTCACATCACTCCACTGTCAGAAAAAGTGATTTGTTTAACGTGAAGAGAAAACAGCTCAAATATAATGCCAAAAAATTAGCCCCACCACACCACAAAATGCTTACTGCAGAGAAAGCCTGAGTGACTTGGGACCTTTCTTTCTCTTACCCTTCTTTTTCCCCCTTTGGCTTAGTTGGTTTTATACAAAGCCATAAACATGATCCTCCCACATTCTTCCCCACCAGATGGGAGTCTGTCATGCCACATGTCACCTAGCAACCTAAACACCACTCTACAGCTTCCCAGATACCCAATTCTTCATACAAAATTTATCTTATTCTATGAAGCAATAAGGGTAAGGAAGAGATAAAAAATTAAAAGTTGAAACAAGTGTTAACATGTATTGCTTCATAATTATTTTAAATAGGGTGGGAGAAATGAAGTTTCATTGTAACCATTACCTGATAATTTAAGAGAAAAAAATACAAATGGATCTAAGATAAAAGATACTCATGTTCTTGAAACATTTGAGAGTCAACAATCTTAAAATCCAATGGCTGAACGTTATATACTGCAAAGCCCATCTTAAAATTCACCTACTGAACTGAGTTGCACTTAAAAAGCATTTAAATAATTTTGTAAACCCCTGAATCATCTGACTCTCTCTCTCATTTTATCCAACTCCAGTGCTACCATCACCCTGAGAGTCTCCCTTCCTTCCTTCCCAACCTGGCAATCTACTGTCCTTCAAAACTCAGCTCATACACCCCTTCTCTTTGGGGTGCGTTCCCAGACTCTCTTAAGATAATTGCACTTACTTTTCCATGTTCCCAGGTCACTATGAAACGACCACCATTAATATTTTTTTAAAGGTACAGATCTATCACCAAGGCCTCTCAACTCCATCTACCCAACACCTGGAGGCCTCCTTTTCTCCCCACTGCACAACACACCAGTCCACACCACTGGCCTCCTTCACTTGGAGGGCTATGGAGCCTCCTGTCCTAGACTCTTACAGTCCAGTTTCCACAAAGCAGCCAGTGTGTCCCCTAAACATCCAGCACCCAGAACAATGCCTTGAACATAGAGCAAATGCTTAAGAATTTCTGTGGAATAAACAAATGACTCAAACTACTACATTTTTATCTCCCAAACAGACTATTCAACCAATGTGTATTGTGTGCATAATGAAATATGACTAATTTTAAACATGTAAATGTTTAATCATGTAAATGACTAATTAAACATGTAAATTTCAAGTATGTAAGCAAGGAAATGTGGATCACCTTTCCCTATTCAGGAACCTAGGCACAAAGCAAAGTATATATTATTGTATTTCTCTTTCCTTTCAGGATTTATTTGGTTGGCTTCCAGGGAACACATGCAAGCTGATTACTGCTTTAGAACATTTAGCTCATAAACTGTCATTCACAAACAATCCTTTAAAATACTAAATGTAGGTGTAGAGGGTACTGTTACCCACCACTCCCCCTCCATTGGCATTGCAAGATAAACAGGTGCCTACCTTCTGCTAAATTTCTTTGATTTTCAGTAAGAGTTCAACCAACTATAAGGAACATTTTAGAGCTCTTAAATAAAGTCAACATCTTCCATCATTGTGTCAGGTTCCTAAAGGTCTCCAACATTATCTTTAAAAGGAAAACTTATGCTATTTTTCCAATATATACTAAAAACAAAAAATTACGTAAAAAGGTTTTTTTCTTAATTTCGGAGAAAATTGGGGGATGCCACCTGGAGCACTCTGTACACACTCAGGCTGACAAAGCTACGGTCCCCCTCACCTGCTACCCCAACGCTCACAGGGGCTAGGCCACTGTACTATGGGAAACAAATAGGAAATTTTAAAAGTGAATACGCTTTCCACCAAACGTTACTCTGCTGCAAAGGAAATATCCTCAGGTGCTTGTGAGAAAACTTCGGAGACTGGGCTGTTGTCAGACACAGCAGATAAAACAATTTAACAAAATGCCTTTCACTTCTGACACACTGTACAGGAATGCAGTTAAGTGGAGACAATGTTATCATTCCACCAAGAAAAAGGGAAATCGACTAACTCCGAAATCAGGCCCAAGCTCCGCAGCTTGGACACCATATGGAGCTAGTTCCGGATCGGTCCACGCTGAAGCCTTAGAGGAAAACTTTTAACTCAGTGACTGATTTCAGGCTTGTGCTTTACAAAGGAGCCCTGCTCGAGACCTCTGAACAGCAGAGCTCCCGAGCTCAGCGTGCTCGCGAGCCGGTGGAGCGCACGTCCCTCTCCGGGCCGCCCTCAGAACACTGACCCGCGCCCCCCCAGCAGCCCGCAACACCCGGCCGCCCGCGCGGACGGGAAGAGAGGACTCGTCGCTGAGGTCCTTCCCCGGCGGAATCCGGGAGTGGAGCAGCAGACACGCAGCCACTCTCCCGCGCCCATGGAATAATTAAACTCTCCTCCCAACAAAAAAGTTGCCTCTCCCAGCTCCGCCTGAGGGGCCTGGGAGTGGGAAGAGGCCTAGGGCTGGATTTCAACCGCTGCAGGCGGCCGGGGAGACGCGTCCCGGCCGGCTGCGCCCGCGCCGCGCGGGGTTCGGCTGCGCTCCTCGGGCCGCTCGAGGGGCGCCTGTCACCACGCCAGCCCCGCGGCCAGACCTCCGGGGAGAGGTGTCCGGCCCGGCCCGCGCGGTCACCAGGGCTGCGCTCGCGGGCCCGGCCGCGCGGAGAACTTTGCGGCCAGCAGCCCCGGGTTGGGGGCGCCGCGAGGCTGGCGCGGCAGCCGCACTTTCCCTTTCCACGCCTCCCTCTTCTCCCTCCTCCCCTTTCCAGGAAGCGCCATATTGATCCCGGCGCCTTCCGTCCGCCCCCCCGCCCGCCCGCCCGCGCCCCCAGCCCCTCACCTTGGCGATGGCCTTCCGGTAGCGGGTCACCGCTTGCTGGATGAGGCTGAAAACTTTCATGTGGCCGTCTCCGCACGGCACGACCACACGGGTCCTTCCGAAACACACGGTCACTTTCATGCCGCTGCCGGGGCCGCCGGGGCCGGCCCGCGCCCGCTCCCCTCGCTGACGGCGGCCGAACAGACCTGGTCCGGGGCTGGAGGCTGGCGCGGCGGGGCCGCTGACGGGCGGGTGGGTGGGGGCGCGGGCAGGCAACGCCGGGGAGCCGCTCGGCTCACATGCCCGGCCCGTCGCCCTCACCTCCCGGGGCTCGCCTCGCCTCTCCCGCCGTGGCGCCCGCGGCTCCGGCCACCTGTTCGGCGTCTCGCGCGCTTCGCGGCGGCTGCGGCGGCGGCCCGGGCTGCTGCGCTCTGGCTACGGCGGGGGGAGGGGACGGCGGCGAGGGGAGGGAGGGAGGGAGGGAGGGAGGGACTGAGAGAGGGAGGGGAGGAGCGGCGGCATACAACACCGCGCACGTGCGGCGGGAGGCGGTGGCTCCCCGCGCAGGGCGGAGCGCGCCCCTGGGACCCCCCGCCGCCGGACCCGGACCCTGCGTCCCCGCCCCGCCCCCCGTCCCTCGCCGGCCCGGCGCTCGCCCCACCCCCAACCCTCCTCCGGGACTCCAGCTCCGCGCCCCGGCGTCTTTCTGGAGTACCCTGCCCCCTTTCTTTGTCACTTTTCATCCCCTTCCTTGAACTGGAGGGTTCCGGGTGAATTCGCTTCTAGAGAGCTGTTTACTCTTGGCGCGCAGACCTTTGGAGAGGAGCGGTCACCGCCTCCCGCGGGAAAGTAGGGACGCGGCCCGGCCGGGCGGAGCCCTCAGCCTGGCAGGGTTTGGCACTGGCTCTCACGCTGGGCTGCAAGGCCTGGCAGACCTCATTATATGTTAAAAGCAAAAATTAACCGTCTGCTCTGGGGAAAGGATGGTGAGGCTTTGACTCGATTCGGCCTTTCTTTTTTTTACCTTCAAGTGTCCTGTGACCTCGTGGTGATCCAACCCACTTCCACCGGTAGACCTTAAACATTAGCAATTAGGATCATTTTATTTAACATTATGCAACGTAAGCAACCCTAACGAAAATTTATGACCAAACACCAGAATGCCGTGGGGGGAAAGTGCGAGAGGATTCCCCAGGAGGCGCCAGCGCTTAACTCGGGCGCCGACACCTGCCCCCGCACCAAAATGCGACTCCGTCGTGAATGCGTGCGTGTAGGACCTGAGACGCTGCGAAAGAAGTCGACCAAGTCAAGAAAGTGACTGGCGTTCATCTCTGCCTTAGTTGTGAGCTGTGATTCTTTAATAACTGTGCTATTGTGTTTAAAGAATGGCAAATGTCAGCAGAGTCTTTGTTGGCCTATGCCTATCCCAAACGATAGTAAATTCATTTTTGCCAGTTATTTCTAGAATACGTGAAAGCAATTAACAGCTCCTGTGCACTCAAGTAAAATTGCAGTATTTAGAGCAGGAGGAGCTGGTGACCATCCATCCATTCCACTCCACCTCCCATTTTAAAATAAGTAAACAGGAGGAAGAGATCCATCTGCTCCCCAGACCCCCTGCACCTTCCCCCTGCCCCAGGTACAGTGCAATTTATCATATGAAACATTGTACTTCCTTTGATCTACTCAATCATGTCCTAGCAAACCAGTTCAATAAGTAGGTGCTGTGTATAATCATCTTACATATTACCCCAGGATATTGATAGGATGGTGAAGTCACTTGCCCAAGACCACAGAAAAAGCTTGAGACAGACCCAGAAACAGAACCCAGGTTTCCTTCCACACATTCATGGGAAAGGCTTATCATGCTCCTATGTTGCTGCGCTGTTCCGCCTTTCTACCCAGTGATTAATTTGTGACAACTATGACAGCTCCTGTTGAGGTCTTCTTGCTCCTTGTTTTAATACTTGGATTCACAACAGTTGCTAATAAGTACAGATGTTTCTGTTTTAATGCATTGGAGAGGGAGGAGTATACTAGTTTAGGGTGGGGCTTTTTTGAAATAATTCTGATTAAAAGGCAAGTTCAGGAATAGCCAGAGTACATCAGACATTACCTGGATCTAGGTTCAGATCCTGATTCTACTATTTAGTAGTGCCTTAGACATGGTGCTCAATCTCCAACCTCCATTTTATCAGCTTAAAAGTGGAACGGATGATCTCCATGTTATAAATTATGAGGATTAAATAAAATAATATATTAAGACACTTAGTATATGCTGCCACATGGAAATGTGTAGTGTAGTAGGGTCAGCCCAATTACTGTAATGTAGGTAAAGGGTAACAAAGTCAGGATAGGGCAGCAAAATATAATGTTGTGGGGAAGGGAAAACAGGGGGAGCAGGAGCCAAGGCTCTGCTCAGAGAAATGACTGGACTGGAGATACAGCTGTTGAGTGACTGGACCAGGACTCATGGCTCTCAGGCCTATGCTAAATTCACTTCAATTAGATTTCACGTGCAGTTAGAGAAGACCTTCCATGTGGAAAGCACTAGCTAAATATTACAGAATTATAAAAGTGAGTAAGAAAAAGACAATATAAAGGTTAGAATAAGATAGCTTCAATAACTGTAATTCAAGATATTAAATCTATTAATTTTAGATACCAGACATTAAAACATTAATGGCACTTCTGGGGAGGGAGGCCTGTCTTCATAAAAGAATGTCTGTGTACCACTTATTTACATAAATTCTTTCCACTATTCAATAGTTAATAAATGTTTAGACAGTTTTTAAAAAATATGATCCATAGCATGGCTGGCATGGCTCAGCAGTTGAGCACCACCCTATGGTCCAGGAGATCCCAGTTCAATTCCCAGTCAGGGCACATGCCAGGGTTGCAGGCTCAATCCCCCACCGGTGGGGGGCATGCAGGAGGCAACCAACCAATGACTCTCTTATCATTGCTGTTCCTATCTCTCTGAAATCAATAATTTTTTTTTAATTACAACTCCTTTTAAAATATATATATATGATCTGCAGTATTAATAATTATAATATCCAACTAACCAGATAAAGCCTGTAAAGCTTTATGCAAATCTATCTAGATATAGTGATTCCCTTTATATTAACAATTGATGAAAAACAAATGCTGTGATAATTTTAGATACCAGATACTTTGGTGTCTTGAGTCAAATTCATAAAATTTCCTCACAAATAATGAATCTACTTTCACTAATATACTCACCCAACATCTAACCATAAAGCTTCAGGGCCAGGCTACCTTCACATCTGCAAAGTGTTCAGCTTAATCAAATTGCTTCTGGCCAGAGATGAACATAAAAGCCAACCCAGTCACAATGAGGAGCAAAATTATGGAAGTCAAGTGGCAAATGTTACATAAATATTTTCTTGTGTGTTTACTCTCTTGAATTCTACATATTTCAGGTAAAAACTTGTGTCCCTTATCTTACTTGTATTTCTCTTTTACAGTTGACTGATTCAGTCGGTTGTGAAAACCCCAGGACATTCCAAGAATTAATTAGGATCCACCTAGCCTTTATGCCTATCTGCAAATGAACAGGTGTGACCACACGGACTATAATTTCTACTATATTCAGCAGCGTTCATGTGCACCATGAAATAAATATACACCCACCTATGTAGGAATGATATTATATTGCCCAATATCTTACCCTTATAGGAGTTTTTAAAATTTTGTCATACTTTGAAAATGATAGTTATCTCTGGTATATTTCACACAAACATGTATTGAGTGCCTAGTCATAAATGTTATACTTAAGATCAGGTTAACAATCTTGTGTGCCTCACCTCACACAAGTTCAGTCTAGTAGGAGAATTGGATCACTATTCAACAAATAATTATTGTTCACCTGTGTTATACCAGGCACTGCACTGCAGGCTGGGTATGTAAGTTCCTCCCTCAAGAGGTGCCCAATCTGGCAAACACTTCAAATATGAGTATGCAGCACTAGAGTATGGTAGGTACTTTGTATTAGCGATAGTGCTAGTAGTCTGAGAAGGCATTCACTTCTGGGACAGAGGAGAGAGGTGGAGGCAGGCCATCTAAAGTAAAGTTGTCCAAGAGAAGCATTAAGAAAACCACATTGGGGCCCGGCTGGGTGTGGCTCAGCAGTTGAGGGTTGACCTAGGATCCAGGTGATCAGGATTTGATTCCCAGTCAGGGCACATGCCCAGGTTGCAGGCTCAATCAATGACTCTGTCATCATTGATGTTTCTATCTCTCTCTCTCTCCCTCTCCTTTCCTCTCTCTGAAATCAATAAAGATATATTTAAAAAAAAAAAAAAAGAAAGAAAACCACATTGGTAACTTTTAATCATCTAATAACTGCAGATGAAATTAATTTTAATACCATTTAATTTAACCCAATATAGGTTGGCGCAAAAGTAGGTTTACAGTTGTGATTAGGGGAAACACAGAGTTTATTCTTGTATTATTATTTATTATTGTATTATTTTACATATGAACTGTAAACCTACTTTTGCCCAACCCTGTATATCCTAAAATATTATCATTTCAACATGTAATCAACTTTTAAAAAATACTAATGAATATTTTTCATACATTTTTCCTAGGAATTATTTATGATGTTGAATGTAGTTTATACTTTTAGCACATCACAATTGGAACCAGCTCTCCATATTTATTCATTCATGCACTGACTCATCACTCAATGTGAGCTCAATGGCTACTTGTAGCTAGTGGCTACCATACTGGACAGCACAGCTCTAGGACAGGGATTTCAACCTTTTTCATCTCATGGCACACATAAACTAATTACTAAAATTCTGCAGCACACCAAAAAATATGTTTTTTGCTGATCTGACAAAAAATAGGTATAATTTTTATTGATTTACAAATAATAATAGTAGTAATTACCTACCCTTTTTGCTCCAAAGTGACTTTTTATCTCTGTTTCTATGAGTCTGTTTTTGTCTTGTTTGTTTTTAGGTTCCACATATAAGTAAAACTATACGGTGTTTAAAAAGTGACTTTTTAAAAAATCAGGTACCTATACTTGTATATAAGGAATTCTGGAACCAAGAATTAACTAATCAGACACAGCCTTACGATGCGACATGACCAATGAGATGCAACTCTGTTATATGACCTATATATTTATGGTTCAAGACAGGGCATTCACACTGGACAGATGTTGTGTTGGCTGTTGTCATTTTTTTCATTTACCAATCTAAGGGAAAAAAGGTCGGTGCCCCTGACTAAATAGTCAGATATTGCATGTTTGAAAAATTCTTGCAGCACACCTGTTAAAAATCACTGCTCTAGGGGATGAGATTGCTGATGGGTGGAAGCCACACAAACTGCAGACGAACTTACAAATATGGATAGTGTTGTTCACAGCATTTCCCCAGAATTCCTCTCCAACGCGCATTCGAGTTACTCAGTAAGTGCTGAATAAGTGAATGCCTGAGTGAATGAACGTGGAGGGCTGGGGGAAAGAAGGCTTCTTGACATAGATACAAATCATGTAATAGTATAGCTGTGTTTAGGATACAATGCAAAGAGAGAGAGAAGTAAGAGCTACATTCAGGCTCAGTAGAGCTTCTCTGTTGTGCAAGATTAAACATAAGTCCTAAAGCAGCGGTTTTTCTAATGAAGCATGAGCTCATATGAATTGTGAGAATAAGGCCAATAAAAGAAAGGAAAAAAACAGGAAAGGAAAAGAATAAGAGAGAAGAGGAGCCTTAATGCTGAAAGCAGCCATTAGACAGGGAGTGACTTGGTTCAAAACAGGAATAAATTGTACAGGTCAGACTTCCTCAGGCCATCTCCTTTCCCCTGCATCCAGCACTGTCTCGTTACCCCAGAGGCTAATGTAAGCCACTGGCTCCTGACTCAACAGCTGGTGATTACAGAATGGGGTAGGATTTACTTTTATACCCTAACCAGATGTATCCAACTCTCCACCTTCATAATATTGCAGGGTTGCCCTTATCGGTACAGCAGCTACAGTCCCCAAGTGTCCCTCACGTTCCAGTTCTCCTTTTCCAGTTTCCAGAGCGGGCAGGGAGGTGTGGCAGGCAGCACTGCCCTGCTGAGAGCGCCCGCCTTTTCCGGGTGGAGGCTGATACAGCTGGTGATGTTAAAATTCAACTCTGTTCAACACAGATCTTCCGGAGGGTCAAGCAAGCAGCTAAGCCACTTACTCTCTGAATCCTGCAGCAGTATGCAGAGCACGCGGGGGTGTGGGGAGGGGTTTCCACAGGATTCTTAATAAACGCCAGTTCATTCAGTGTTCAAGTTCCCTAATGAGACCTAGAGCACTTACCTTCCAATTTGCTGGAGAAACCAGAGGTGTAGCTAGTGAAATGACTGCTGCTGGTGGAATTTCAGTGTCTGAATGAGAATTCTCTGATGGGTAGAAGACAATTCCTGCAGGATTCTACCAGGAGCATAAAGTACTGAGTCTTGTTTTTTGTTTGTTTGTGTTTTCTTACTCTAAAAAACTTTGAGGAAGGATTGGGAGCAGACCAAGGAAGTGATTTTAGTCATTTCTTCAGGAGTGGCATTCTCCTTGCCCAGAGGACTTTCAACCGTTGGTGATTAAAAGAAAGGGGATGAAAGGAAGTAACCTGAAACCTCGTGCCATTGCTTAGGTAAGTTTGAGTTCTGAAGGACTCTGGTCAGGGGTATGAATCAGCTTTTAAAGGCTACTTAACAAATGTGGTTAAGCAGTTTCATTCAGTAAAGATAAAAAGGAAAAAAATGCATTGATAATTGAAACAATATACTTTTTCTTGACCCTGTGAAGATTAATGGCTGAACTTCTCAAATCCTAAATCAATAAGGATGAGTCAGAAAAAAGCTTTAACTGCCATGATAGGTGCTCAGTTGGTCGGGTCACCCTCCCAATACGCCGAGGTTGCAGGTTTGATCCCCGGTCAGGGCACATACAAGAATCAACCAATGATGCATAAATAAGTGGGACAAAAATCAGTGTTTCTCTCTCTCTCCCTTTCTCTCTAAAATCAAGCAATCAATAAATAATTTTAATTAAAACAAACAAGCAAACAAAAAACAAACCACCCCAAACTTCAACTGGAGTTGCTGTGGTGGAATTAAATAAACCATGCAAGATCTTCTCAGAGTGTCTCCTGGCTGTGGGCCTACCTGGGTTACCAACCTGAGACCATTCCAGTGTCCCCACCTCCCCTGCCCAGCTGAAGGATGAAAGTCCTCTTCCCCCAAAGCCAGACCTTCTCATGTCAGAAGGAGGTGAGTGGCTGTGAGGCTACTTTCCAATGAAGTCCAATTCCCAGGGCCCCTTGCATTCTATGAAATGACTCAGGTTTGCTGCACCAGTTCACATCCAGCCCTGCTGATCCTCTGTACCTGACTTTAAATGGCTGACTCATCCTTCCCTCCTCTGTCAAGTTACACTGTTAAATTAGTTCAATTTCAAAAGCTGGCTCTGGTGCTTTGGAATTTTATCTGATCAGTGTCTAAGCAGAGGTTACAAGCTTATTTCAGCTGGGGAGGTTTACGTTTGAACATGATGAAGTGGGACCCAGTCCTGAAGCTAGAACCCACAGAAGCAAGAAATCTTTATGCTGACAAAGCCATTACAGATCTACACTCCTCACCCAGCCCTTCTCTCAAATAGGTGATCTTGTGAGCCAGAGCATGTCATTTCTCTGCGCAGAGTCCTGCAATGCTCTTTATCACATTCAGAGATAAAAGTGAAGTCCTTAGAATGATTTACAAGGGTCTATGTCATCCACCCTTTATCCTCAACCTTTTCTACTACCTTCCCTTGTTTTCTCTGCCCTACGGAGCCCTGGTCTCCCTTCTGGTCCTTAAGCAGGCTCAGCAGGCTCCCTCTTGGGGCCTTGCTGTTCCCTCAGCCTAAATGCTTTTCACCCCAGTATCTGTTCGGCTTCCTCCCTCACTTCCTTCAGCCTCTGCCCAATGCCACTTTTGTATTTCCTGACCAGGTAACGTAGAATTACAATAGCTTTCCCCTCTCTCTCTCTCTCTGTTTCCCTTGCTTTATTTTTCTCTATAGCACATATCATATGGTAACATTATAGTTACTTTATTAATTAGTTGCCTGTCTCTTCCAAAAGTATATAAATTCCCTGAAGAGAGACCTCTGCTACTTTGTTACCTACTATGTCCTCAGTGTCTGCTATTATGCTTAGTCTATAAGGGATGCTCAATACCCATTTGTTAAATAAATTCAAACACTAATGGCCAGCAAAACACTTTTCAGTTGGAGAATTTCTTTTTCACCTAGTGGATCTGTGGCATCATCTTGGTTTCAGAGCATAGCCTTGTGAGGTAGATGTCATTATTATTCCTAAGTCGTTATTACTTTAAAAATAGTAAATGCCAACTCTGTGCATGTCTCTGTGCTGCACAGATGCACCTATGGTGAGTGGGCCTGCCCTCTCCATGAAAGAGAAGATGTGTGCTCATGAAAACATAGCTGTCTGTTAGCCCACAGGCCAAATCTGCCTCCACCTCTTTTGGTGTGACCTGTGACCTAAGCATGGTTTTTCTACTAATATGTCTATATAATAAAGTCCTTGAATTGTACTTTAAAATACCTTGAAATTTTAAGGTTCCTCTTAAGCAGTAGGGCCTGATGCTAAGAATCAGTAGGCTTCTAAATATATGGATTCTGATTCAGTAGATGTAGGATGGGGCTCTGAAATCTGTTAGCCATAATCCTGATTGATTCTTATCACTAGTTAAGTTTACAAAGTGCTAACTTTGTTGTCATAAAAATGAAAGAGGAAATGTCACCATGCACTGAAGTGGTCTGAACTGACCAGGGAATGGGTGAATGGGGAATGAGTGTCAAACATACCATGTTCTTGCACCTCCATACCAGGCCACATCCACATGTTGTGCTGTCTGGCTAGAACATGCTCCTCTGATTAAAAATTCCTGTTCATTCTCTAATATGACCTCCTCTGTGAAGCTATCATCAAAATCCCTTGGCAAGGATACTCTCCCACTTTTGGGTTCCCATTACATTTTGCATACAATTCTATCATTCATTCAAACAATGTTTATTGAGTGTCTACTATGTCTACTAGATCCTAGGGATAGAGCCATGAACAAGATGAGTACACACCTCTCCCCTTACACAGCTAATGTCCTATTATCTTAAAGTAGACTCTTAGAATGAGTGTTAGTTTACAGCATTGTTTCTCCAGGTGCAGTCCCTGGACCAGCAGCATCAGCCTCACCAGGAACTTGTTAGAAATGCAGACTTTCAGGCCCCATTCCTGATGTACCAAATCAGAAACTCCGGGGATGGTACCCAGCCCTCTGTATTTTAAGAAGTCCTTCTCCTGATTCTGATGCACATGGAAGTTTGAGAAGCCCTAGTTAATAGGTCTGTCTCCCAGTTAGACCTAAGACTTCTAGAGTATTACAAATCCTACTCACCGTTAGCCCCTAGAAAACAGCACAGAAAAAGTTCTTCATTTGTGTGTTGAATAAATTATGTAATGGATGATTGAACTTAGGGTCATCTTAGGGTGGTATGGGGCCCATAGTACTGAAGAACTAACCCAAAATAAATTAACTCCCCCCTCAGTTTTGTATAATTAAAATCAAGTTAAAATTAATGTCAAGACATAGAGTGAAGTGTCTCAAAAGTTTCAAAATGAACATTTAACACCACCTGAGAGATGGCTCTATAAAAGGGGAGTGGGGACCTCCTTGCTTCGGACATGTCAGAGGCTGTTGAATCTGTGTGTGTGCGTGCATTTGCAACACCTCTGTGCTGCCCTGGGTTTCTGCTCAGCTCAGCAACAGTGTGGGGCCTCCTTTCCCTGCATCCTTGAGGGTGGTTTCCAAGTCATCCAGGTGGGGGTCTCGCTGAGCAGGAGCAGGAGGCAGGGCCACAGGAGCCTTTTTGTGAAACACAGAGGACCAGATAAGCCTGAGAAAGTAGAGGATTCTTGGAAGTCGGTGATTGGAGGTAGAGGGTGAAAGGTATGTTGGGGCACCAAATAATGGCTGACCTTTCATGCCAAACTTTCCCTTTTATTCAGTAGTCAGTGAAGTGTCTGAAGAAGTTGGAGTACAAGAGTGGGATCGTGAATGCGTCCGGTGGGGAAAGGAGGCAGGTCACCTGGGTTTGTTTCCCTGCCTCACCATCCTGGCAGATGGTAACAAGAAGTGATTGCAGTGTGGACTTGGGAAAGCACCCTCCCCTGAATGGTCAGCACCTCCCCTCTGCAGAGGTTCAGCACCAGCAGCTGCTTGGGCCTCAGGCTCACCCTGCTGCTCTCAGGCACAATCACTTGAGGTCACTGCCTCTGAGACGCGACCACAGTTTCCCTACTGCACTGCTGCAGCTCACCTGTCCCAATCCTGATGCTCCCCAACCGCTACAGTGAGCTCAGAGCTTGTTCACCCATTTCCCTTACCACAGCTAGAGATGTGGCAGCCGTGCTTTCTCCCAGGTCCCTTAGGAGCATTCCCACTGGCTGCACAGAAGTGAGTGGGGGGTGCAGGCCCTAGAGCAAAAGCCAGCTCCTTTTTCCAGTGTCTGCACCTCCCCAGTCCAGGAATGACACTTAGGCGGCCTCTCCTCTTCCTCAGTATAACTGGATCACAGCCCAGGGTCCTGGTGCCTTGGTCATCTCCCTCCCTCTCCTGACATCCAGCGTCCCTGTCCCTGCTTCTGCACAACCTATTTCACATGTTGCAAAGGTGTCCTTGTAGATCTTTGAGTCTTTTGTGAAACATTTATTCACTCATTCAAATTTTATTGGAAAGTTAGTATTTTGCCAAGCACTGTGCTAAATAATGGTAGTAAGGTGAGACGTAATCTTTGTTTCAAAGTGTCCTTTTCTTGGCGGTGGTGGCAGGAGAGTGGTGTAAATATGCCATCAGAATGCAGTGTGCAGGTCCCACAGGAACACAAGGACTAGAAACCTCTATGGTCAGAGGTAGTCAGACAAAGCTTCCAGAAAAAGGTAATTTTAAAGAATGGATGATCAGCAGCAAGTCACCGAGTCAAGGTGGGGAGGGTCCAAGCCATGGAAATGGACTATGGACAGATCTGTAAGTTCCTGTGAAGGAAGCAAGAAGGACTTAACAATGACCATGTATGGAATAAAATTACAAGGAGAAATTAAAGAAAACTGAAGTTTAAACCTGTGCTACTTAAAAGAATGATGGGTCCTTGACAGGTCTGGAATTCAGCAGGACTATCAGTTTAAAGGAGAGGAAAAAGGCGAGGCGTTAAACACGTCAAGGTTCCAGCGTTTAGAGGGAAGTGAAATATGGGTCAGAAGAGTGTTGTCAGTGTGGGCTGTGTTAGCTTGGCTTTGTTATGTCATATCCACAAGGGCACCATGTGCAGGCCAGGGGGAGTAGACTGGGAGAATATTTCCTGACAACTAAATATCTTTGTGATACAATACTCGGTGTTGTGAAATGGGAAGACTATGGGACTTACAGCCAGAAAACTTGAACTTGAGCCTTGGCTTCACTAGCAGTGCTGTTGGCCAAGCCATGTAACTGACAATTATGACACTCTGCTCCTACAGCTGCACAATGTGAATAATTAAAATGCATAACTCTAGGGTTGCTGTAACAATCAAATAAGATCATTATAATGAAAATGTTTTGTAAAATGCAATGCAGTCTACAGATGTTAGCTGTGATGATTGCTATTTTGTTTTTCAGCTTGCTCTTTCTCGCCAATAATATTTTACTCATGGCAATGATTTCTTTCCCTTAATATTTTAGGTGGGCACACACATGGTTCTTGATTATAAAAGTAACCATGCTCTGCTTCCATAATTCAAACATAATGGAAATAGATAAGAGAAAAAGTGAGCACCTCCCATGTCCCCGCCTCCAGAGATAAGCAGTGTTGGCAACATCCTATTTCCGGACATCTTACTTTGTGAAACTGGTATTTCCATGAAGCACAACAAAGTAATGTAAGACAAGCTCCAATGTATTTTCTTTCCCTCTACCCTTTAAAGTTTATTCAGTATGGAAATTTTTCTCTGCCACCAGCTGAAAACTTGGCAGACTCCTAGATTTTCTTGCTCAGTTTTTAGGTCCTAAACTATCATGCAATCACAAAATACAGTACCAAATCATAAATTTGGTATCTAGTCCAAGATTTTTATTCATTGATTCAGCCTTTGTTCAAAAGAAAGACTTTTTCTTTCTTGACAGTAGTGGGCTCTGGGTTTTTTCTCTTTTCTCCTCTCCCCCACTTGCTTTCTTTGCAAAGTCAAGGGATTGGGGAAGAAAGGTGAGAGGACATACAGGCCTCCCTACTTGGCTACTGACTGGCATTTTCTGGTCAGACAAAGGCTTACAGCAACACATCCTCTCCAGGGTATTTCTGAGGCATCTTGGAGGATCCCTGCTAGGCCCTTGGGTGTGGGTGATGCCTCTTTTCCAACTGGCTAGACCCACTTCATTCCTCAGGTCTCTCACTGATGGAGGCCCCTGGCCCTCTCCTGCACTCCTTTTAGAATTAAAATGGACTCTAAGTGGCTGCAGCCTGGCTCTCTCTCCCTCTTGGGCCAGGATCTGCAAGAAACTGTCATCCATTCCAGGCCCCAGAACATGATCAATGGGAGCATAGTTACTTCTCAGATGCAGCTTCCACTCTGTGTCTTGCCACATGCCCCTCTGCTTTCTCAGGTGTGAATCAGGCACCAATGCATGGCAGCCCCCAACTCCAGGGAGCACAAACCAAGCTCTGTGTTTGTAGAAACCCATCTTCCCTGGGCTTTACATGAAGGACCCGGCACTTCCCCACTCCTGGCCTGCGGCAGCAGAACCATTCAAATAAATTTCCTCGCAAAGCCCTCTATTGTCCACTTTCTTATATTCTCAAAAAGTGTGTAAAAGGATTCCAGAACCAGTATGCAGTATTTACTTTGAAGATTTCTCCAGGGTGGCCTGTGTCCACTTGGTGTCTGATATCTCTCATACCTGGACATTTGGTTGAAACTTCAGTTTTAATGTCCAGTTCCATAAATTAATATATAGGTAAATATAAATAGTTTTAAAAATGTTTACATATTATGGATACAGTTTTGCAATTCTTTTTTTTACTTACTATATCTTGGATATCTTTTCATGTCGGTACTAATAGATCTACCTCATTAACACAGATTGTTATAGTCTAGATAGCTATAACCTATAGATGTAAAGGAATTCTGTTGTGGTTTAAGACAATGCTTCTGGACAAGAATGGTCATCTAACCTAGGTTTTGGCCTTGATGGAGCAATTGAGATGGTGGCTACGGGCCAGGGCGGGGCTGGCAGCAGTGGTTCAGCGGGTGGTTGAGGAGTGGTAGGCTATAGGCGATGGAGAGGGAGGCTGGAAGTAGCAGGACAGCATTCCCGAAAGGACTTTAATTAGAGTAGCTGCTCCACAGGGCTACACCCTGGTCCCTGTTGTGCACTGAGAATTTAAACTATGGAATGGGGACTCTAGGAGTAAGCCTCCTACTTTTCTCAGGGCCTAAATCCATCTCATCATTGTTTAATGGTCCAAATGTCTCTTGTAGAAGCAGTTTAATCCTTCAAGCCCTTGGAGTCTCTCTTCCTCTCCCCTGGTCCTTTTAAAAATATTTTTATTGATTTCAGAGAGAGGAAGGAGATGGAGAGAGAGATAGAAACATCAATGATGAGAGAGTCATTGATCGGCTGCCTCCTACACATCCCCTGCTGGAGATTGAGCCCACAACCCTGGCATGTGCCCCTACCAGGAATCTAACAGCAATCTCCTGGTTCATAGGGCGATGCTCAACCACTGAGCCACACCAGCTGGGCTTTCTCCCCCCTTTAATGCTTGGAGTTGAGGAAAAGGTAGGAGGTGGGTAGGAAATGTTACTAATGTGGTTAACGTTGAAGCAGGAGGGAAGCTGTTATTCTGGAGAGGTGGAACAGGAAAAGACCTGAATGGGGTGAAGTGGGAAAGGAAGGAAAAGCACACACTTTATTCTAATTCTTTCCTCCCTTTCATCTTCTCCTTCCACCCCAAGATTTCAAACAGGGATGGGCAAAAAATTTTATCTTAACTCCCAAATTACATAGCTTAGGGAAGCAAAACAAACAAACAAACAAACAAACAAACAAACAAAAAATAGGCCAATAATGCAGCACCGTGCATGACCAGTATAACATCTCTTTCTGTTAAAGGTTCATGTCTCTTTTGCAGCTCATCCAGGCCATTCACATTTCTTAACTATCTGATTGTCTAAGATTGTAAACACCTGGTACAGATGTGCACAGAGTGGAATTGCAATCTCATGAAATAGATGGTTTTTTATGGAAATGATGTTGGAGAATGGCTCTTGTCATAGGCAGAGCTGTGACCAGGGAAGACCTGCTTAAAACTGAAGAAAGGCTCTGTAAGGGCGATGCAAGGTAAATGCTTCAAGTAAGAGTGATTTGAACTTGAAAGGACTAAGAAAGGCCCTTGGGAAAACAGATAAAGCTACAAGATATTTTTGAAAACACAATTCTTAAAAGCAGCCATAAAGCAAAGGATGCTGTATTATATAATTGTGTCAGGAAAGTTCACCCCCTCCCCAAATAAATACGTAATATGTTCTTAGTCTATTCTAAGACTCAGTCCATATTATAATGTGATATAACCTAAACCTTATTAATACAAATTTTTAAAATTTTAGTGTTTTTCATATTACCCAGTTTTATTTTTTCCAGATAAATCCCAATTAAACATCCAAAAAGTTAATATAAAATTTTGTTCCTTGTTGGAACTGGATTCCATTTAAGTAGTTTTTTTATGCTCAGATAATAAGGGTCTCTTAAATGGCATGCATGCACAAAGAAGAGCATATTTTCAAAGTTGAGCAATTAATAATTCCCCAGGTTGATGTTAAAAATGGAAGGAAGACTTTTCAGTCAAGGGTCCTATCCAATAAGGTCCCACTCCCTGGAGTACTCAGTGAGTGCCTCAGCTTTCCACAAACAGTTTTCATCAACCAGGCAGCAGTTCCACTACTGAACATCTTTTCTGCATTCCAAGCTCTTAGATAATTATAAAGAAAACATAAAGTAGTAAAAAAAACAATTCTTGTTCTCAAGCAGATGCAATACAAACATACACACTTATTTGTGAAGTCCAAATAAAGAGCTTTTGGAAACTACAAATAACCTTAACACAGCTTGCTAGAACTTGTCGTGAACAGATCACATTTGTTTCTACAGGACGTTTGTTTTCAGGCAATGGCTGGTATGTGAAAATAGCACTTGCATTAGTAGTGGTAACCATTTTAGTCATGAGAGAGAAAACATAATTTTTTAAAAATATATATCTTTATTGATTTCAGAGAGAGAGGAAGGGAGAGGGAGAGAGAGATAGAAACACCGATGATGAGAAAGTCATTGATCGGCTGCCTTC
The DNA here is from genome assembly GCF_054644295.1 of Miniopterus natalensis. NCBI lineage: Eukaryota > Metazoa > Chordata > Mammalia > Chiroptera > Miniopteridae > Miniopterus > Miniopterus natalensis. The sequence goes on from NC_142081.1 coordinate 90,767,415, forward strand.
TGCATGCCCTGTACTGGGGATCGAGCCAGCAACCCAGGCATGTGCCCTGACTGGGAACGGAACTGCAATCTCCTGGATCACAGGTTGATGCTCAACCACTGAGCCACACTGCCCGGGCAAAAACATAATTTTAAATGGAAAATATATGAACCCACTTCTAAACAGAACAGTGTGACAGGTTCCCAGTGTCTTGGCAATCGTCACACAAAACTAAGCCACAGTGTTCTGCAATGGGAGCCCAGGGCCTATGGGGTTCCGGGTAGAGGGGCGTTGGGAGGGGGGGCTTGCCAAACCTGAGTCTGAACATCATTGGGCAAGAGAAGCACTTTGGCATCAACCTGTTTGGATTTGGATCCTAGATCTGTCACCTGTTCATCGTGAGCCGGTGAAACTCTCTGAGCCTCAACTTCTCCATTTGTAAAAATTTGTAAAAACTAATAAATTTTTCATCTCAGCATTGTGTGAGCAATAAAGTAAATAAGGCAGCAGAATACATAACTTATTAGGTAAGTTTCATAAAACCCTCTTAATAAAAATAGTTATCTTACCACTGTCATTGTCATTATTATTAATATTACTTTATAGTCCAGAGTGAGGGAGTAACTCATCATTTTTTTCAAAATGAATTTTTATTAGCACTTGTTGACAATAACTCTTATTCTATATTCCCTATCTCCTCTTATCTCAAGAACTTCAGTCTCCAAAGTTTTCATCACCCATGTTTCCCTCTCTATTAAATCATTCTCATTAGCATACAAACAAGTTCTAGAATCTCATATCTTGAACAAAAAACAAAAACCCAAACACTTTCCTTTGTACCCACATCTCCCTCCAGAAAGCACGCTCACTTCTCTGCTATCCTAAAGTTTAGAGCAAGACCCTGTGGACTTGTTTGGTCCTGCCATCCTCACTCTCACCCCCATTTTCTTATAAACCTTCTCAACTCATGTTTCTGTCTCCACAGTTCCACTGAAATCTCTCTTGTCAAGGTCACACATAAGTTCCATGTTTCCAAATCCAGTGATCTTTTCTTACTTACCCTCTGCAACACTTCACATGGTTACTTCCTCTAGAAGCATTTCTTCTCTGGGCTTCCATGATGTCATACACTTCGATCTTTCTCCTACCTTCTGGCTGCTCCCTTTCAATCACCAGACTTTGGAGTACCACAAAGATCAACCCCATCATCTTCTTCATCTTTGCTGCCAAGGTGATCCCATCCAGGCCGTGGGCTTAAATGACCTCCATGACTTTGACTCTGATAGAGAGCCAGATAGATGGGTAGATAGAAAGATGGGAATAGTTTCCAGCCCCACCTTTCCTCTGATTCCCAGACTTCTACTTCCACCTATTCATAACACATTGCCTCCTAGGTGCAGAAAAGGCATTTGAAATCTAAAACAGACCTGGATACCTCATCCCAGATTCATTCCTCTCCCAGGCTCCTGAATCTCAGTAAATGTCACCAGCATTCACCCAGTGCTAAAGCCATGAACTTGAAAATCACCAAGTCTGCTTTCCCCTCCCCTTCACAGTGTACAGACTCCATCAGCAAAGGTCACCCTGAGTCTGGTCAGTGTGCTTCATATTCTTTGGGAGCACAACCATCTCATTCCCTATTCTTACACCTACCCTCCCAACCCCACCCTATCTATTCTCTACAGAGAAGCCAGATGATCTTTTTAAAGATATGAGTCACATTGTACTGTTCCTCTTTTTAAAACCCTTAAATGACTTGCCACCCCACTTAGAATAACATCACTTGACCCAAGGAACCCTGTATGATCTAGACTCCACCCACCTTCTCCCTACATTTATTCCCCACACTCCACTACACTCCAGCTGCACCGGACTCCCTCTGTCCCCCTATTCTTTTTTTTTGTTTTTGTTAATCCTCACTGAGGATATTCTTTCCATTGATTTGTAGAGAGAGTGAAAGGGAGGGAGGGAGACAGAGACATCAATGTGAGAGAGACACATCAATTGGTTGCATGGCCACAACCAGGGCTGGGGATCAAACCTGCAACCCAGGTACATGCCCTTGACGGGAAATAGAACCAGCCACCCTCTGCCGGCACACTGGCCAGGGCTATCCCTCTATTCTTCCATGGTCCTCTGCACTTTCTATCCTCTCCACCTCATATCTTGAACAAAAAACAAAAACCCAAACACCTTTTGTTCAAGGTATGCTCTTCCCAGTGATTTTCATGTCTGCTTCTTGTCATTAGGCTCAAATGCTAGCTCCTGAGATAGGGCTTCTCTGACTACCCACTCTAAGGAACTCCCATAACCTATGTTAAGTATTTTCACTGCACATACATATTACTGTCTGATATTCTCTTATTCATTGTCTCTCTCACAAGAACGAGAGCCTCAGGGGAACTGTCTGGTACACTATCACCAGTGCCCAGTACAGAGTAGGAATTTGTAAGTATTTGTTGAATGAAAACACCATCTTACAGCCAGTTGTCAAATATCTGTGTAAGGGTACACTCTTTATGTGTTATCAGTCATAGAATTTTAATCCTGTCCTTTTTGGGTGAAGTGGAATAGGAGGCATTAGTTGTGACATTTGCTTTTCATTTTAAGGGAAAATACACTAAAAAATGTAAATTCATTTCAGCACTATATGTCCCTCTGTCCTCCCTCAGAATTCACACAATATTTCAAGGCAAAATTTAAAAAACACAAACACAATGAATTAACACAGGGGTTGACTGCTTTGGATGATCTTGTTAGTGCTTTCTCAAACAGCCTAGCCTGGGTATGGTCTGTACTCTTCTACTGCTGCACCCAATAAGCAGCTGCTAGGCACTTATTGAAAAGGCAAAAAAGAATGTTTTCTGCCTGTCCTCAAAGAGCTCAGAGTCTAGGGAACAGAGACACAGGAACAGAGGGTCCCAACCAAAGGTCCTTGTAATGTTAGAAACAGGCACAGGATAACACCTAGCCCAACCCATATAGTCCATGAAAGGCTTCCCAGAGGTGGAACAGCAAGGCCAGCTCTGTGGGCATGAACTGGGGGAAGCTGGTGAGGGGGGGGGCATGCCAGGAAGAGGTAAGGCAGGAGAGTAAGAAGCTAGGGAGATTCTTTGACAAGTGGAATAAGGGAAACTGAAACAATATAGTTAAATGAGACCAAACAATCTGAGCAATTTACAGCCAGCTAAGAAATCATAAGGTTTTATCTTCCCAAACCAAAGGCACTTAAGAGCAAATGGTTTACACATTCCAGACCACCCAGGACAGAACAGCCTCCATCCTGGTCCTCTGCAATGCCGTTCTTGATGCCCTTCTTCAAAAATGAAACTAACCAGAAAACAAGCCCTGATCCATCTATATGCACATTTTGATGAATCAGCATATTGAAGGACACAGCTGAAAAGCTAATGAATATTCCCTTAAGACCCTCCTCTGAGACCTCTCCTAGGATTCGGGCAGACCAAAGAAAGATAAAAAGCCTCAAGATAAAGGAGCCATGGTGAGCTCTCCCTAAAAGCACAACCACACCTTGTATCTCTGCTTTCTTTCTCCTAAACTCTAAGAGACTTGCAACCAGGGGAGCAGCAGGTAGTGGCAGCTCATCTGGGGCTTTCCCCCTGAACCTGTCTCCAAGGTCCCCTTTTCTCTGACTTCTCCTCTCCTGTTGCTTTCCCTATCTTAAGCCCTCCCTTTGTTTCACTGTCCCCAACTTTCATAAACATACTTTCAAAAGCCACTTGGACTCATACTGTGAAATCTTTTCTACAGGAAATCAAGAACCCACACACCACTGGCAGGAATATAGGCAGACCCATCCCAGGCCCAGATCCTGTCCAGTAACATTCTGGCACCCAATGTGGGGCAGTAGAATTGTTTTCTCTTTACTCTCTTTCAAATTCATCTTTCCTGTCACTTCTCATCATCAGTGTGGGGAAAACCTACCTGTCAGTTGTGGAGTAAATCCTTCATCATAACTCACCTTGTCAATGCTGAGATGGAAGGTAAGCCTGCCCTCTGGACACAGAGTAACCTGCCCATACCACAATCCCCAGGTGACACCTGGGTGATGGGATCTGGTGAGTCAGGATCCGATCACCCCTGAGGGCTGAAGGGACCCCTTGCCTCCCCCTCATTTGGCTGGCTTGGAGTTGAGTCCCCTGCCTGAGTGGGGTAAACTGATCCCTGGGGCATTTAGCCAATGTCCTGGTGGTTGGTAAGGCCACCCTCAGGGTACGGGGTAAACACACCTAGAGCACATTTCTCTACTCGTACTATAATTTCTGGTCCTCTACCTAACGCATTTGTTACACCACCTGTACAACTTGATTCTTGTCATGCCACGCCTTGTCTTCTGTCACCCTGTTTCTCTTCCTCCTGTTTAAACAACTCTTCGGGACACCGCACGCACGTGTAATTCCTTGTCTTGGGGCCAAGATTTTCTTTGTTTCCACAGCTCATTCATGGCCTTTGAAGCTTTCATTAAGGTTCTCAACAAGTCTTCTGGGTAATTGAAAACGTAAACAAGGCTAAGGTAATGGAAGGAAAATTTGTAAAAGTGAGTTTTAAACACTCTAAACCCTCCTTCTAAAAAAATAAAAAATAAATAAATAAATAAACCCTCCTCTTGGAGGTCCAGGAGCTGCTGCAGTCCTGGGAACAATGAGGAAATTAATATCACCCCAAAAACCTGTGCAGACTGTGGCAGCAGAAGGGAATATAAAGGAATAAAGGAAATATAAATATAAATATAAAGGAAAAAAGGTACTTTTACATTCAAATTGCTAGAGGCCAGGAGCTGCTGCAGTCCTGGGAATAAGCCCAAGCCTGATATCTCCCCTCCATCCATTTTCCAGCCTCCTAAAAGTTTTCAAGGTCATGATATATCTGTTATGCCTCTTAAAAAATGTGAGTTTATTTGCCAATAAAAAAAGCTGTTTCTGAATGTTATGAAAAGTGTTCATAAATTTGCCAGTCTAAAGAATGCTAATTGCTTGCTTTCAGTTATCACTAAAAATTAAGGTTTCTAAGAATTCTAATTAAGTTGGGGGAAAGTATATGGTTTTGGTAATAAAAGGTATACGTTATAGCAATGTTTTGAAGAAAATGGGGAGAAAGTAGGTTGTTCTAAAGTTTGTTATTTCTGAATGAGTTAAGAAGAAACAAACTAGGAGGGACTGGGAAAGTAGCAGAGGGATTATGTATGTTGCAGAAGGTCCCTGTAAGTCACAGAGGATTTGTACAAGTGAAGGCTTCTGTAGAGGGAAGAAGCAAAATGAGAAAGAATTGAGCAAGTGAAAAAGGGGAGAAGGGATATAAAGAAAGAAGCACACATATTGCAGAAAGAAAGGGTAAAAAACAGATTTAACAAGAAGAAAGGATATTGGAGTAGGAATACTCAAGAAGGGAAATGGAAACAGGAAGAAAGAAATAAGGAAGAAAAGGAAAGGCACATAGCTAGATGGTAACGTGGAATAGTGATTTTGATGACAAATGAAAAGCCCAGGAAGCTCTCTCTTTGACTTTTCAAAACCAATTGTTATTTCCCCACAAAAGCCCCAAGTAAATACTTTATATTATGGCCCTTTGCAAGAAAAACTCAGTCAGTTCTCTGAAGACCCTAGCAAATTCACAGAGGGGTTTAATTACTTGGCATTGACTTTATGACCAGACTTGGAGTGATTTAGATTGCTCTTTCCCACTGCTGTACTGTAGATGAAAAGCAGCACATAATAGGAGCTGCAAGGGCATATGCTGAGGAGTTAACTGGTCATCATGCTCAACATCGAATATATCGACCAAGGGGAGATGCAGTTCCACATCAGGACCCTAACTGGGTTTATCAAACTGAGACAGGTAACAGATGAGAGGGAAGGGACTGCAGGTCCCATGATGGTTACTCATCTCAGAGGGAATGAAAAAATGTACTATTAAGCCTGTTAATTATGACAAAATAAAAAGGGTTACTCAAGGAAAGAATGAAAACTTCACCCTTTTCGGGGGTGATTAACAGAAGCTTTGCATAAGTACATAAACATTGACCCTGAGTCTGCCAAGGGCCGGGCACTTCTGGGGATGGATCTTATCCAGCAGGCAGCCCCAGACACCAGGAGAAAATTACAAAAACTGGTCTTGGGACCCCAGACCCCCACTGAGCAACTAGTAGAGATAGCTTTCAGTGTTTTTAACTGACAAAGTGCAAAGGAAGAACAAAAAGCCACCTGATGGAAACAAAAGGTTGACTTGTTAGCAACAGCTTTAAGTCCTATGCCACCTCAGGGTTACCCAGCCCTAGGACTACAACTGGGCAATGCTATTCCTGCAGACAAGAAAGTCACTGGAAGAAGGAGTGCCCACAACTGATTTAGGCTTAACTGTCTCCAGGACCATGCCCCCTCTGCAAGAGGGAAGGCCACTGGAAAAGTGAGAGCCCTAGGCCCTGAAGGGAATCTAGTGTCATCTCCAAACCAATGACTGTCATAACGCCTGAGAACTGATGGTGCCTCAGGCCTCCTACCATCCCCACCAATCATCTGACCATCACACCAGAGGAATGTTGGGTGACCCTTGACATGGAAGGTAAGCCCATTACATTTCTCTTTTTTTCTCAAGTGTGTCTTTATAGATTTCAGAGAGAGGAAGGGAGAGGGAGAGAGAGAGAGAGAAACGTCAATGATGAGAAAGTCATTGATTGGCTGCCTCCTGCATGCTCCCTACTGAGGATAGAACCCGCAACCCAGACATGTGCTGACTGGGAATTGACCTGAGATCTCCTGGATTGTAGGTCAATGCTCAACTGCTGAGCCAAGCCAGCCAGGCAGGCCATTACATTTCTATTAGACATGAGGGCTGCTTGCTCTGCTCTGGCTCCCCAGGTCCTCTTTCTTCCAACACCTGTTTGATCACTGGGGTAACTGGGCATCCTCAATGCTACTGTGTCACTGGACCCTTCAGTTGCTGCCTCCAGAATCTCACTTTCAGTCATGCCTTTCTTGTGGTTCTGGGGTGTCCCATTCCCTTATTAGGGAGGGACATTTTGTCTAGTCTAGGAATTATCATAACCCTAGGCACATTAGCCATAAAAGAAAATGAACCCTCATTGTTATGCCTGATGGCCAATTTAACTTCTCATCCTGAACCAGAAATTAATAATACTCCAGAATCTGCCCTTATCCAAGTTAACCCTGAGGTATGGAAAACGAGAATACCAGGCAGGGCAACAAAAATACACTTCTGTCAAGATATCTCTAAAACCAAGGGTACCTACCCTAACAAAAGACAGTACCCTCTAAAACCTGAGGCCATAAAAGGGGTCAAACTTCTAATTAAACAATATTTAAAGCATGGGCTTCTCAGGCCCTTCCAGTCCCTGTGTAGTAGTACCCCTATTCTCCCAGACAAAAGCCAAACAAACAATACTGGTTTGTACAAGATCTAAGAGCAGTAACTGAGGCTGTAATTCTGATACATCCTATAGTTCCAGACCTGTACACTATCTTAACACAAATCCTAGGAAGAGCCAAATATTTTACTGTATTAGATTTAAAGAATGCCTTTTTCTGCATCCACCTTCATCCTGATTCCAAGTACTTGTTTGCATTTGAATGGACTAACCCCCAAACTAGGAAAACTTGCTAATATACACGGACTGTGCTCCCTCAGGGCTTTAGGGGCAGTCCCCTAAATGCTTTAGAAATGCTTTAGCCAAGAAATTAAGAGACCAACTGGACCCTCCTACGATATGTTGATGATTTATTAATTTCTAGTACTAACAAAGAGGACTCAGATAAAAATTCCATCCTGGTATTAAACTTTCTTGCAGATAGAGGATACAAAGTCTCTTCCCAAAAGGCCCAAATAACCTCCCAGCAGGTCCAATACCTAGGGTATCTACTCACCCCAGGAGCCCGGACCCTGTCACGCCAAAGAAAACAGACCATACTGGCTCTTGGGGTCCCACAGAGTAAATGACAGCTTTGAGGATTTTTAGGAATAGCCAGCTTCTGCTGCCTGTGGATACCAGGTTTGGGGCTAATTGCTAAACCTCTATATGAAGCTTTAAAGGGAGATGACAAAGAGCCTATAGACTGGACCCCTGAATGCCACCATGCCTTTGAAGAGTTAAAAGTAAAACTAAGCAGTGCACCCTCCTTAGGACTGCCAAATCTAGAAAAACTATTTACCCTATATATAGTAGAAAAACAAGGAATAGCACTTAGAGTCCTCACCCAGAAATTAGGCTGAATCTAAACCAGCAGTTTATTCTTCAAAACATTAGATCCTGTAGCAGTTGGCTGTCTACACTGCGTATGAGCTGTGGCAGCCACTGCTCTCCTAGTAGGAGAGGCCAATAAAATTACCCTAGGGCAGTGCAGTCACTAGAATTACAACCCCCCATCAAGTACAAGCTGTGTTAGAAATAAAGGGACACCCTGGCCACTGTGGCTCAGTGGTGAGAGCGTCGGCCCGTGCATCGAAGGGTCCCAAGTTTGATTCCCGGTCAAGGGTACATACCTCCGTTTTGGGTTAGTTCCCTGGCCCTGGTCGAGGTGCATGTGAGAGGCAGCAAATTGATGTGTCTGTTTCACATTGATGTTTCACTCTCCCCCCTCAGCTCCCTTCCATTCTCTCTAAAAATCAATGGATTAAACAAAAAACAAAGAGACAGAAAGATGAAATGAAGGGAGGGAAGGGAAGGGAAGGGAAGGGAAGGGAAGGGAAGGGAAGGGAAGGGAAGGGAAGGGAAGGGAAGGGAAGGGAAGGGAAGGGAAGGGAAGGGAAGGGAAGGGAAGGGAAGGGAAGGGAAGGGAAGGGAAGGGAAGGGAAGGGAAGGGAAGGGAAGGGAAGGGAAGGGAAGGGAAGGGAAGGGAGAGAGGGACATCAATGGCTCACAGGGGGAAGGCTAAGTAAGTATCAGACTCTCTCCTAGACTCTCCTGAATTAACCCTGAAGGTTTGTCAAACTCTCAATCCTGCCACTCTTCTACCAATAAACAAAGAAATCCAGATTACACACCAATGCATAGAAACTATTGAACAAGTATATCCAAGCAGGCCTGACTTATAAGATGAACTTTTACTTAACCCTGCAACAGAATGGCTTACGGATGGTAGTAGTATTAGACAAGATGGGGTCAGAAAGGCTGGGTACACCACTGTCAGCCTTCAGAAATCAATAGAGGCAGAGCGCTGCTCCCTACTATTTCGGCCCAGAAGGCTGAACTCACAGCACTCATTAGGGCCTTACAATTAGGAAAAAACCTCTGAGTTAACATCTATACTGACTCAAAATATAAGTTTCTAATATTGCACGCCCGTACTGCTATTTGGAAGGAAAAAGGACATTTGTCAGCAAAACACTCCCCCATAAAACACCATAAAGAAAAGTTAGGACTCCTGAGAGCTATAACACTCCACACAAAAGTAGCAGTAATACACTGCCGGGGCCACCAAAAGGGGGACACAGATATAATCAAAGGCCATACATTACCAGATCTGGCAGCTAAAACAGAGGCATGGTCTTCATCAATCACCCTAGGGGCAACTCTGTTCCCCAACCTCCCTCAGCCCCAAGAAGGCCCCTACTACACCGCAGAGGAGGTCTCTTAGGACTTAGAGAATGGATTCTCTAGAAACCCAGCAGGCTGGATGTCAAAGGACAATAAACTTTGCTACCTCAAACCTTAAAATGGAACTACAACAAAATGCTCCATGATGACACCCACTTGGGGAGAGATGCTCTTACCACTCTTCTCAAGCTGTTTGTGACACAAGGACTTCATAAAACTATAAAGGAAGTGACCTGAGGGTGTGTGCTCTGCTCCAAAAATAACCCACAGAGTCACCTCCCTCCTCCTCCCCTCCTGACACCAGTACAACACCGGGGCACATACCCCAGGGACGATTGGCAACTTGATTTCACTTAGACGCCCCCTAAAGCTGGATTTAAATATTTACTAATATTTATAGACACTGACCAAATAAATTAAAACTTTTCCTGCCAGAACAGAAAAAACTACTGAGGTGGCGAAGTACTTACTAAAAGAAATCTTACCTAGGTTTGGACTACCAAGAAGCTTACAGAGTGACAACAGACCCTCTTTTATAGTTGAAATTATACTACAACGACTCAGGCTTTAGAAATCAACTATCACACTCACCATGAAAACCTCAATCCTCAGGTAAGGTAGAAGCTAATCAAACCCTAAAAAGGACTCTAACGAAGCTATGCCAAAAAGCCTCAGAGTCCTGGGTGTCTATGTTACCCACAGGTCTCATGAGAATGAGAGCTTCACCTAAAGGAAGTTATAAGTGAGCCCCTTTGAACTCAACTATGGCGGGTCCTTTCTCAGATCTGACCTGCTAATAGGTTAGGAAACTCTCCAGCTGTTGCCTTACACCATTAATCTAGGACAGGTAAAAAAGCATTACAGGAATATGGAAACAAAATTCCACCTGCCCCTGATAAAGACTACCAACACAAACAAGTTGAACCAGGGGACACGGTCTATTTAAAAACCTGGAGGGACCCCGACCAGCATGGCTTAGAGGTTGAGCATCAACCTACGATCCAGGAGATTAGGGTTCGATTTCTGGTCAGGGCACATGCCAGGATTGTGGGCTCCACCCCCAGTAGGGGACATGCAGGAGGCAGTCAATCAATGACTCTCTCAACATTGATGTTTCTATCTCTCTCTCTCCCTTTCTCTGAAATCCATAAAAATAAATAAATAAATAAATAAATAAATAAATAAATAAATAAATAAATAAATAAATAAATGCCTGGAGGGACAACTGTCCTGAGTCCCAACTACAACCCAGATGGAAAGGCCCACATCAGGTCCTACCAAGCACCCCAGCTGCAGTTAAACTTGCAGGGATATCCAGTTGGGTTCACCTATCTTGAATTAAACCTATCTTGTAAGCTTCCACAGGAACCTCGACCCAAGACCTACTCTTGTGAACCCATCAAGGACCTCAAGCTCTTCTTCAAGAAACAAAAACCTGTTATAGATAAGTAATGTGGTGATTGGGCTTTAATATGCTTTAATATAATTGTCCTCCACTCCACCAACCTTGTCAAATTTGTCACCTCTAGAATACAACAATTCCATGTCAAGATGATGACACTTCGGGGATTCCAGCCCATCCCCACTTTAGAATAATCAGCCAATGATCTCTCTTGTCCCGCTTACATCAGGCCGGGAGAGACTTCCATACCCTACACAGGCAGGGACTACAACCCTTGTCAGCAAGAAGGAGTTACTAAAAATGGACCGTCCTGCCTCATCATCCATAAAAGATTTTAGGGATGGAAGTCTCTACGGGGGGAATGAGACAGAATGGTAAAAAGCTAGGGAGATTCCTTGACAAGAGGAATAAGGGAAACAGGCAATATAATTAAACAAGGCCAAACAATCTGAGCAATTTAAAGCCAGCTAATAAATCTCAAGGTTTTATCTTCCCTAAGCAAGAACACATAGAAGCAAATGGTTTACACATTCCAGGCTGTCTAGGGACAGAACGGCCTCAGTCCCAGTCCCTCCTCTTCAATGACGTTCTTGATGAGGTTATTTTTTATTATTATTTTTAAATTTTTTATTTTTTAACACTTTATTAAATTTATTGGGATGACAATGGTTAATATGAACATATAGGTTTCAGGTGTGGGCTGATGACTTTCTTTAAAAATGAAACTAACCAAAGGGAGAAGACAGTGGCTGAATAGGCAGACCTTTCTTACACCTCCTCCCAGAGCCAGACTGGAAATAACTAAATTGGGGAACATTCACCTGGAATTACCAACTGAGGTCCAGCTGAGGAGGAGACATATCAAGGAAGAACAGAAAACACCTGGAGACTGGTAGGAATGCTGTAGGATAGTAAGAGGTTAGGAAAGTTTCAGGGCAGGAGGAATAGGGAAATTGAGGCAGGAAAATTAAACTAAGCCAAAAAGCTATGAGGCCACTTATAGCAGGACCTTATCTTGAGAACATAGGGTTAAAACCTCTCCTTCTTACAAAAGAATGCAGGAGAGGAGGGGGAAAGGAGGAATCTTAATTCAAACTAATCAGAGAGACTATTTAGGGTGAATCATCCTGAAGCTGTTAAAACAGCAGGGAAGAGGGGAAAAGAAGAATGCCCCTAGTTTAAACAGTGTAGTCAGTGGTCTTGGGCTTGTCAAGATAAAGTTGCCAGGTACTTCTCATAAATTGTGGGAAAACCATAACAAAGAATTAACTTGTACCAGGATATCTAGCAGAGGAATTTTTTAAAAACTTATAGACAAGAGGGTATATGTGACAGAGACACCCCCCCAATCCACCCTACTGGCTCTTCAGATTAGCTGAGAGCCCATCTGTGCTTCATAAGCCAGATGTACAGATTTGCTAGCCTTGTTTCATTGATAAATGTGCATGCTTTAATTGTTTTAATTCATTTGCTTTAATGTTTTAATAAATTCATTTTATCACACGGCAATCAAGGTCTCTTGTATGAAATCATTTATATGAGAAGACAAGAAGAGGTTGGAAACAGCTCTCTCCCACTGACTCGGGGCAGTCCAATAACACCTCTCTGGTGTCTGTGACAGATGCCTGTCACAGGAAGGGCGAGGTGGAAAGAGGGGCTGACCCAGCTTTCAGAGGGAGCAGGCCGGGAGTGAGGTGGGATCTCTGGGCTACGAGAGGGTCTTTTCCCTGAGTAGAGGCCCTGAACGTAGGCTGGGCTCCACAGCCCAGATCACCAGAGCCAACCAGTGGCCCAGGTAACATCCAACCATGAAAGGCAGCAGGGCTGCTGGCCGCTGGGGACTCTGGAGCTGGTCAGAGGTAAAGCTGTTTCTTTTGTTTGTTTGTTTTTTAAAAAACCCAGAGCACGGGATTTTCATTTGCAGCTACTCACCTGAGGCTTCAGTGGAGGGAGGGCAGTTCAGACTGAATGTGCCTGAGGAGAGGCTGGATTAGGAAGCACTGGGGGGAGGTGTGGAAAAGAGGAGGCCGGGAGACCTGCATTTGGTCATATCCCCGCAAACCAAAACAGTCATTTTTCCTGAGAGGTGCTGGCCCCTTCCAGAAGCCACAGCTCAGGAAAAGGGAAAAAGCCCCACCCTCGGTGATACGGCCCGCCCCACCCTCAGGAGCCCTGCCTGCCACAGCCTGCATCTTGACCTGCAGGGGAGACAGCCGCAGAAGCCACACCTAGGGATCTGAAGAGTCTCACGAAGCATCAGTCACTGGCGTGGGGGTGGGGCCAACTGCCCTGCTAACCCGGGAAGCTGACTGGTGCTCCTCCTCAATGGAAGAGCTGAAAACTCCAGGTTTCCAGCTGATCCCACTGGACATCATGCGATGACCTCCGCCCAGCTGAGGGCAGGGAAATGTTCTGGGACACTCTCAGAGGAGTAGCTCTGGGAAGGGGAAACACTCCCACACTTTCCCTGAAATCTGAAAGGCATCTCCCCCTCATGGGAGATTCAGAGGTCTAGACTCCAGATTCTACCTAAAACCCTTTCAGAAACAGACTTTCGAGTGATTAAGATTGACAGCTGGCTGGCAGGTGAAGGCAGGTGGAGGCAGAGACTGGGGAATCTGGGGAAGTTTGCTGATCCATCCCTGGGCCCTGTGCTGCTAACAAACAGGCTTTAGAGTACAGTTTTGCCCTTCCCGCATGCAGCCAAGTCCTGTGGAGAAAGACACAAACTGTGGATTGCTCGAAGCTTCAAACAGGTTGCTGAGAGACAAAGGAAAACCGTTTCTGAAAGTGGTTAGCACCTAACACCTCCCAGGAAGTCCAGAACTGGCAGACAAAACAGTCAGCCTCGGTCATCAGAAGAGCAGGAGCCAAAGGGAGCTCCCAGGTGGCACTACATTCTAAGATGAATACCACTTTACTTTTTTGTGGGTTTTTTTTTTTTTAATCTTCTTCATCTATCTTTTTTGTTGATTTGTTATTTTTGTCTTTCTTATTTCTTTCATAGACCTAATTTGTCCCTTCTCTTTTCTTACCCTATTTTTTTTTCTTTCTCCTGCTTTCTCTTTATTTTTCCTTTTCTTATTTTTTTGTCTATCTGCTTTCTCCTCTAATTTCCTTTTCACAATTATTTTTGTCTTCCCATCTTTTATAATGTTTTTCCTTTCCCTAGTCTGGTTTTTTTTTTTTTTTTTTTAGTCCTCACTTGAGGATATTTTTTCCATTGCTTTTCAGGTGGAGTGGAAGGAAAAGTGAGAGAGAGAAACATCAATGTGAGAGAGGAGACACATTGAATGGGTTGCCTCCTGCATGCACCCCAACTGGGGCTTGGGATCGAGACTGCAATTGAGGCATGTGTCCTTGGCCAGACTTGAACCAGGACCCTTCAGTCCTCAGACCAATGCTCTAACCACTGAGAAAAACTGGCTAGAGTTGGTTCCCCTGTTCTTTATTCTTGTTTTCTTTCTTTCATCTCTGCACTTTCATATTCCTTTTTCTTCCCCTTTTTCCTCATATTTTTTTTCCCTTCTTCTATTATTGTTCTCTTTTCTCCTTCCTAATTCTCTCTTCTTTTGTGGTTGCTTTTGTTGTTGTAGTAGGAGTATTGTGTATGTTTTTGTTTGGTTCCTTGTTTTGTTGTGTTTTGTTGTGTTGTGTCAGCACCTGCACAACAGCTCACATGATGTGTTCGGGGGTGAGCCTCACGGTCAGCCAGCCTGAGAGGAGATTCCTCCCATGAATGGGACAACACATGCAAGAAGAAAATACAACAGGAGGGCCCAAATAACTCACACAGGGACATTCCTAGAGCACCCAGCTCAGGAGATCAAAGAGACTGCACCACTGGGTCCCACAGGACACTTACTACATAAGCCACCCCATGAAGACAGCGAGGCATAGCATTTTTATCTAATACATAGAAACAAATACAAAGGGACAGCAAAACTAGGAAGACAAAAAACAACAACCAAATGAAAGAAAAGGAGGAAACTCCAGAAGGAGAGATAAATAAAATGAAGGCAAGCAATTTATCAGATATAGAATTTAGAGTAATGGTTATAAAGATGCTCAAGGAACTTAGTGAGAATTTCAAAATACTTACTGGTAACTATAATAGCATGAAACAAGAAATAGAAACCATAAATAAAAACCAGTTGAAAATGAAAAATAACATATCTGACATCAAGAATACACTGGAAGGAATAAGAAGTAGATTAAATGAAGCAGAAAATAAAATCAGTGACTTAAAAGACAAGGTAGAAAAAACACCCAATTAGAGAAGCAAAAAGAAAATAGTATTAAAAAGTAGGACAGTTTAAGGGAATTTAGGGACAACATGCAATGTAACAATATCCACATTATAGGTGTTAAAGAAGGAGAAGAAAGTGAGCAAGGACTAGAGATCCTGTTTAAAAAATAATGACAGAAAACTTTCCTAACCTTGTGAAGGAAAAAGTGACACAAGTTCAGGAAGCACAGAGTTCCAATCAAGATGAACGCAAAAGACTCACTCCAAGACACATCTAATAAAAATTACAAACATTAAAGGAAAAGAAAGAATCTTAAAGGCAGCATGAGAAAGACAGAAAGTTACCTACAAGGGGATATGCATTAGACTGTCCGCTGATTTCTCAATGGAAATATTTCAGTCCAGAAGGGACTGGCATGAAGTATTCAAAGTAATGAAAAACAAGGACCTGAACCCAAGACTACTCTATCCAGCAAGGCTATCATTTAAAATTGAAATGGGAAATAAAGAGCATCCCAGATTAAAAAAAAAACAAAAAACTAAAGGAGTACATTACCACCAAACCAGCATTCCAGGAAATGTTAAAGGGAGTGCTTTAAGAAGAAGAAGAAAGAGAGAGAGAGAGAGAGAGAGGAACATAGGTATAAAAACGAGGCAGTAAATAAGTATCTATCAATAATAACCTGAAATGTAAATGGGTTAAATAATCAAAAGACATAGAGTAACTGAGTGGATAAGAAAGCATGACCCATATATAGGCTGTCTACAAGAGACCCACCTCAGAACAAAATAATCATACAGACTGAAAGTGAAGAGATGGAAACATTTTCCATGCAAATGGAAACAAAAAAATCCAGGGGTAGCAATACTTATATCTGACAAATAGATTTCAAAACAAAGGCCATAACAAGAGACAAAGAAGGTCACTACATAATGCTAAAGGTATCAATTGAACAAGAGGCTATAACCCTGGTAAACATATATGCACCCAATATAGGTGCACCTAAATATATCAAAAAGTTCTTGGAGGACTTCAAAGGAAAGATCAATAGCAATACAGTCATAATAGGGGACTTTAACACCCCACTGACACCACTGGATAGATCTTCCAGACAAAAAACCAACAAGGAAACAGAGACCTTAAATGACACACTAGATCTGATGGATTTAATAGACATTCATAGAACATTTCAACCCAAAGCTGCAGAATATACATTCTTCTCAAGTGCACATGGGACATTCTCAAGCATAGACCACATGTTAGGACACAAAACAATTCTCTACAAGTTCAAGAAGATTGAAATAATCTCAAGCATCTTCTCAGATCACAATGGCATGAAACTAGAAATCAATTACAATAAAAACTATCAAAAAACATTCAAACATATGGAGGCTAAATAGCATGTTATTAAACAATGAATGGGTTACCAATTAGATCAAGGAAGAAATAAAAAACTACCTGGAAAAAAGTGAAAATGAGCACACAACAACCCCAAATCTATGGGACACAGCAAAAGCAGACCTGAGAGGGAAGTTCATAGCATTATATCAAGAAACAAGAAAAAGCTCTAATAAACTATCTAACATTACAACTAAAAGAATTAGAATAAGAACAACAAGAAAAGCCCAGAGTAAGCAGAAGGAAGGGAATAATAAAGATCAGAGTGAAAATAAATGACATAGAGACAAAAGAACCAAAACAAACAAACAAACAAACAAAACCCCCCACAAAATATCAGTGAATCCAAGAGTTGGTTCTTTGAAAAGATAAACAATACTAATGAACCACTAGCCAGACTCATCAAGAAACAAAGAGAGAGGACCCAAATAAATAAAATCAGAAACAAAAGAAGTGAAGTAACAACTGAAACCACAGAAATACAAAGGACTATAAGAACATACTATGAACAACTATATGACAATAAGCTGGACAACCTGGATGACGTTAACAAATTCCTAGAAAAATACAATCTTCCGAACCTGAATTGGGAAGAATCAGAAAACCTGAATATGCCAATAATAACTGATGAAATTGAAAAACTCCCAGCAAACAAAAGCCCTGGTCTGGCTGGACAACTTCACAGGGGAGATTTACCAAACATTCAAAGTAAAACTAACACCTATCCTCCTCAAACTATTCCAAAAAATTGAAGAGGAAGGAACACTTCCAAACTCTTTTTCCAAGGCCAGCATTAACCTAATCCCAAACCTGATAAAGACACTATAAAGAGAATTCTAGGCCAATATCTCTGATCAACATAGATGCTAAAATCCTCAACAAAATATTAGCAAATTGGATCCAGCAATATATTAAAAAGGTCATATACCATGACCACATGGGATTTATTCTAGGGATGCAAGGCTGGTACAATATTTGCAAATCAATAAACATGATACATCACATAAACAAAATGATCATATTAATAGACACAGAAAAAACATTCGACAAAATCCAACACCCATTTTTGATGAAAACTCTCATCAAAGTGGGAATAGAGGGATCATATCCCAACATAATAAACACTACATATGACAAACCTATAGCCAACATCATACTCAATGGGCAAAAACTAAAAGCATTTCCCCTAAGAACAGGAACAAGACAAAGATGTCTGTTTTCACCACTCTTATTTAACATAGTACTGGAAGTCTTAGCCACAGTGATCAGACAAGGAGAAAACATAAAAGGCATCCAAATTGGAAAGGAGGAAGTAAAACTGTCATTATTTGCAGATGACATGATATCGTACATAGAAAACCCTAAAGACTCCACCAAAAACCTACTAGATATAATAAATGAATTAGGCAATGTAGCAGGATACAAAATTAACACCCAGAAATCGATGGCATTTTTATACAGCAATAATGATCTCTCAGAAAGAGAAACTAAAAAGACAATTTCATTTACTGCAATAGCACGAAAGTAAGATACTTAGGAATAAATTTAACCAAGGAGGTAAAAGACCTGTACTCAGGAAACTACAGGATGTTGAAAAGATATAAACAAGTGGAAGAATATACCGTGTTCATGGATTGTAGAATTAACATCATTAAAATGTTTATACTACCCAAAGCAATCTATAGATTCAATGCAATCCCTATTAAAATACTAATGGCATATTTCACAGATCTAGAACAAATACTCAAAAAAACTTTATATTGAACCAAGAAAGACCCTGAATAGCCTCAGGAATCTTGAGAAAGAAGTGTAAAGTTGGAGGGATCACAATACCAGATATCAAGTTATACTACAAAGCCACTGTAATCAAAACAGCCTGGTACTGGCACAAGAACAGGCATATAGATCAATGCAACAGAACAGAGAACTTAGAAATCACCTGACCCAAGCCATTATGCTCAATTAATATTTGACAATGACGGCAAGAGGATACAATGGACTAAAGACAGTCTCTTTGATAAATGGTGTTGTGAAAGTTGGACATGCAAAAAAATGAAACTAGACCACCAGCTTACACCATACACAAGAATAAACTCAAAGTGGATAAAAGACTTAAATGTAAGTCTTGAAACCATAAAAATCCTAGAAGAAAATGTAGGCAGCAAAATATCAGACATCTCATGTAGCAGAATTTTCACAGATACATTGCCTAGGGCAAGAGAAACAAAGAAAAAAATAAACAAATGGGACGACATTAAACTAAAAAGAAACCAGCATCAAAATGAAAAGGGAATCTACTGTATGGAGAACATTTTTGCCAATGATACATCTAATAAGGGGTTAAATTCCAAAGTATATAAAGTAAAACTCAACAAGAGGAAGACAAGAACCCACTTGAAAAGCATGCAAAGGACCTCAATAGACAGTTCTCCAAAGAGAACATACAGATGCGCAATAGACACATGAGAAAATGCTCAACGTCGCTAATCATCAGAGAGATGCAAATTAAAACCATAATGAGGTATCACTTCACACCTGTCAGAATGGCTACCATTAATAAACCAACAAACAACTGCTGATGAGGATGTGGAGGAAGGGGAACCCTGGTACACTGCTGGTAGAAATGCAGTCTGGTGCAGCCACTATGGAAAACAGTGTGGCATTTCCTCAAAAAGTTAAAAATGGAATTGCCATTTGACCCAGTGATCCCACTTCTAGGAATATATACTAAGAATCCCAAAATGCCAATCAGAAAGAATATATGCACTCCGATGTTCATAGCGGCACAATTTGCAATGGCTAAGATCTGGAAACAGCCCAAGTGCCCAACAATAGATGAGTGGATAAAAAAAGAGAAGAATCTCTTACCCTTTGAGACAGCATGGAGGGATCTGGAGAGTATTATGCTAAGTGAAATAAGCCTGTCAGAGAAAGACAAGTATCACATGATCTCACTTATATGGGGAAACTAACGAACAAGATAAACTGACAAACAAAATAGATCCAGAGACATTGGAGCATGCAACAGACTGACGTAATTCAGAGGGAAGGGGGTGGGCAGGAGGAGATTAATAAAAGAACTTACATGCATATATGCATAATCCATGGACATAGACGATAGCGCGGTGAAGGCCTGGGGAGCTGGTGGGAGTGGGGTGGTGGGGATCAATGGGAAGAGAAGAGGACATCTGTAATACTTTCAACAACAAAAATAAATTTTTTAAAAATAAAACTCACCAGAAAATAACCCCTGACCCCTCTTCATGCACATTTTGATGAATCAACATGTTGAAGGACGTACTTGAAAAGCTAATGAGTATTCTGTTAAGACCCTCTCCTGAGACCTCCCCTAGGATTCAGGCTGGCCAAAGAGAGATAAAAAGCCTCAAGATAAAGGAGCCATGGCAAGAGCATGCCCATGTCTTGTATCTTTGCTAAACTCTAAAGGACCCCGCAAGACTTGCAAACAGGGGAGCACTGGGCAGTGGCAGCTCAACCCAGGCTAACCCCCAAACCTATCTCCAAGGCCCCCTTTTTTCTGACTTTTCCTCTCCTGTTTCTTTCCCTATCTTAAGCCCTCCCTTTGTTTCACTGTCCCCAACTTTCAAAAAGATACTCTCAAAAGCCACTTGGACTCGTACTGTGAAGTCTATTCTACAGGAAGTCAAGAACCCACACACAACTGGCAGAAACATAGGCAGACCCACTTCAGACCCAGACCACGTCGGGTAACAGAGGGGCCATGTGCAATGAATGGCGAATACTTGAGAGAATTAAAGTACACAGCAGGTGCACCAAAATTACTTTGCAAATAACAGAAGCAACTCAAAGAGTTGTATTAGTTTACTAGGGCTCCCATAACAAAGTATCACAGGCTGGGCAGCTTAAATAACAGGAAGGCGTTTTCTCATTATTTTGGAGGCTAGAAGTCTGAGATCAAGGTGTGGGCCGGGTTGGTTTCTGAGGCTTTTCTCTTTGACTTGTAGATGGCTATCTCCTTTTGTCTTCACCTTGTCTTCTCTCTGTACCTGGCTATGCCCTAATCTCCTATTCTTATAAAGACACCAGTCATACGGGACTAGGGTCCACCCTCATGACCTCATTTTACCTTAATTACCTCTTTAAAGACCCTATCTCCAAATACAATTACATTTTGAGGTCCTCGGGGTTAGAACTTCAACATATCAAGTTTGGTGGAACACAATTCAGCCCTAACACTAGAAAACAAAAAAGGAAATAGTATCTCATTGTTGGTTTTAACTTTCCTTGCCTTGATTATTGAATGAGATTGTGTACCTTTTCATATATTTATGGGTGACTTGTGTTTCTTTTTCTGTGAAGTACATTTTCATGCCTTTGCCCAGTTTCTATTGGGTTTTATTGGGCTGTTTGTCTTTTTCCCATTGATTTGTATAGTAAATTTATATATTTTGTGTATTAATCCTTTGTCCATGGTATGTATTAAAAATGTCTTCTCCCAGTTTATTTCTTGTTTGATTTTTTTACTCTCTTAAGTTGTCTTTTAATGAGCATTTTTATTTTCCTTTATGGTTTGTGCTTTTTGCATCTTATTTTAAAAATCTATACCTTCCTTAAATTTATAATTATATTCCCCTATTTGTCTTCTAAATATTTTTAGGTTTGTCTTTCAATTTTAAGTCTTTAATTAATCTAGAACAGATTTTTAATGTGTGAGGAACTAATCCAACTTAATTTTTTTCTGTATGGATAGCCAATTGATTCAATAGCACTTACTGATTTGTCCACCCTTTTCTCACTGATCTTATTTGCAGTGCCTGCCTAGTCATAAATCAAGTTTCCATTTTTGTATTAATTTGTTCCTGGATTTTCTATTCTCTTCCATCGGTCCTTCTAACTTTGTGCCAATACCAATGTTTACTATTACTATGACTTTATAAGAAGTCTTGAAATAACAAACCAAGACACTTCTTCATGGGTATCTTGACCATTCTTCATCTTTTGATTTTCTTCATACATTTTAGGATCAATTCATCATGTACCAAGCAGAGAGAGATGGGGAAGACCCTTTGGGACTTTGATTTAAAATGAGTTGGTGGCCTTAGCCAATTTTGCTCAGTGGTCAGAGCCTTGGCCTGCAGACTGAGGATCCCAGGTTTGATTCTAGCCAAGGACACGTACCTAGGTTGCAAGCTCAATCCCTGGCCCTGGTCCAGGAGGTGCGGGAGGCAACATCGGTGTTTCTCTCTCTCTCTACTCTCTCTGAAAAGCAATGAAAAAAATATTATTGGGTGAGGATTAAAAATAAAATAAAAATAAAAGTAAAAAAATAAAATGAGTTGATGACCAGGGAGACAATGGAAATGAAAACTTTTCATATGTGAACACAATACTTGTTTCTACTTATTTAGCCCTTCTTTAATGTCAACCCACAAAGTCTTAAAATGTTTTTATGAAAAGTTCGCTTATTCTGAAATGTTTCTCTTTTTCCTTTATGCTTCTGATGCTACTAGAAGTGGTATCTTTTTCAAAATTATATTTTTTAACTGGTTTTGATGGTGTATAAAAATGCTTTGGCATTTGCGCTTTGATGTTGTATTCATCAGCCTAGCCAAACTGCCCTACTGACTTCCATAATTTCTCTGTATATTCTTTTGGCTTTTCTATGTAGACAATATCATTAATAAATAATAAGCTTATTTCTTCTTTTCTAATCTTCATGTGGGAGACATAAATGAAAAATATTTTGGAGTTATAATCAGAAAGCCCTGAGATTTGTTAGGTTAAACTGGTAAGAGAAAGGGAAGAATCAAGGATATTTCCCCACTCAGATATTACATATGGTGACAGGCAGTGCCCTACCTGAAAGACTACAAAAGGAAAAACGCTTTAAATTAAATAAAAACAAATAATATACACAAGCTGGTAAATTAAATTTGCTTTAATCTGTACAGAATCATTAAGCTGTATAGAATGTAATCCTGTCCTTAGCTTTTATCACCTTCAGCTTTTATAAATGATATTGGTGGTGATTGCAAGGTAACAGGTATAAAACATTACCTAGTGCATTTATATTCCCAGGAGCTTTGGAAAATAAATGAACAGTATTAGTACCACCATATTACCCACAGGTATCCTTTTAGAACTTCAGTAAATCACTTCAGTCAGCTTACAAATTGTGAATTACGGCATTGCAATATATTTATCACTGAGATGATACATATTTGGAAGTATTTAATTTTCAAAGATCAAAAATCCTCCCTTCTAAGAGAAGCTGAAAGGTCAATGTGGGCCAAGAAGAGGGGGTCAATCTTAGATCAGTGAAGATATGCTGATGGGAGAGGGTTACCATCCTTGAGAGGACCCTGGAGAGGCAGAGTTCTTAGCAGATATTTGGAAATGTTCCTTAGAGGAGGGTATGATCTGTTGAGGTAAATGAAAAAATGCATAAGAAGAAAACATGATTTTTTCCCCCCTAAAATTAAAGATGTAGAGGTCTGGATTAGAAAAATTGAGGTCTACATGCACTTAAATATCCTTAGATCTAATCAAATGAACATAAAACAAATGAAAGGTAAAAATCTAAAGTTTTTTAACAAGAAAACTTGACAGAACTAAAACTTATGAAAATTGTCAGGCAAGAAAATGCATCCCCCCCCCCCAAAGTATCTACATTTAAAAAGGAACATTCTTCTACAATTCCAAAAAGAAAACTGCTGAAGAGCTTTCTCCTAAAATTAGACATAAATATTCAACCAGGGTTCATGATCATTGTTTGAAAACTTAAAGCAGGAGGTGAAATGTTTTCTCCTGGGAGAGATCCTTCTAAATTAGGACATAGGATAGCAATGGGCTTTGAGATACAGCAATTTCATGGCGTATTTTCCCACACATTCAAATACGATCTAGATTTCACGTTTGATAGACACAAATTATATAGCCATTTTTTTCATGTTAATCATAAAAAAATTTCCAATAGGAAAAATAATAATTTTAAAAGATCTTAGGAATGCAATTGTAACTTTGGTTCTCTATAAATATTTAGTAATGAGTTAGCAAATATACAATTTCTGAATTACCTAAGAGGTTGTATGAGATAATTATTAAGCTCTCTCTTAAGAGTCTATGGCTCTAAAATTGTGAGTTTTTTTTATGAGGAGTTGATGTAACTTAGAAAAATTACTACTAGTAAAGGGCTTGGTTTAAATGCTACATCCTTCCTCACTTCCAATGCCGCCGGATTGTAGTTAGAAGACCCAACAAACATATAGATGGTCACACAGTCAGCAAAACTTTACTTCATCCTCTCCCGAAATGCAAAAGGATTGACCAATCTGTGGAGATGGTGACAGCGGGAGCATGGTTTTCATGGACTGGGCAGGCTCCGGGGTTAAGAGGTGATGGGAAATTGGGAGGAGAAGGTGGAGGGTGGGCTTCTTTCACATAGGATGTTTTAATATTGTAAATTAATTATATGTTCAAAATTGAACTGAAAAAATCACTTAAGCAAACCAACAGAATACAGCGTTAAAACAAGTTGTTCTGATTTTCCTTTGCCTGAACAAGTAAACTTAAACATATCTAATTTACAAGAAGTATCATGAGAAAATGATAGCTCAGCACAACCTGCAAATTTTAGTTAATGTTTTTATCTATTTCTTTAGTGGTGGGCCTGTACTCTCCAAACACAACATTACACATATTATCACTTATTTTAAAGAGATAAAATTGTCCTGAAAAGTTAGTAAGGCTATATAAAAATTAAGAATTAAAAATAGATTTATATATTATGGTCTGGGTAATTTTGCCTCATGTTACTTTCTTCCTAAAAATGAAGGGAAAATGAGTATAAATTTGCTTTTATTTGAAAAAAATCAAAATCATATTGTCTCTTAAAAGAAAATAAATATTTATTTTCAAGGTAACATTTTCACTCTCAAGGTAATATTTTCATTCTCTGGTCTTAATTTTTTTCTACATCTAAACTTATTCAAGGCCCTTTACCATAAGCAATAAGAACACTAAACAATGTATGCTTTTAAAAGAAAAGAAAAAAAAGGGTTTTTTGCATGTAAAAAAGACTTTGGTACAAAATAGTT
Organism: Miniopterus natalensis; assembly: GCF_054644295.1. Classification (NCBI taxonomy): domain Eukaryota; kingdom Metazoa; phylum Chordata; class Mammalia; order Chiroptera; family Miniopteridae; genus Miniopterus; species Miniopterus natalensis. Next base: position 90,792,090 of record NC_142081.1, read on the forward strand.
TGACCTGTTAGAAGAGAGTTATATAGCCTTATGACCCAGCAATTTCACTTCTGGTTATCTATCTGAAGAAACCCAAAACACTAATTCAAAAGAATACCTGCACCCCTATATTTATTGCAGCATTATTTAAAATAACCAACATATGGAAGCAATCTAAGTGCTTCCATAGCCAAGTTCATAAAAAAGCTGTGGTGCAGCCCAGGCTGGGTGGCTCAGTTGATTGGACTGTGCCCTGTACACCAAAAGGTGGTGGGTTTGATTCCCGGTCAGGGCACATACCTAGGGTACAGGTTCGATCCCCAGTCGGGGCATGTGCAGGAGGCAACCGATCAATATTTCTCTGTCACATCAATGTTTCTCTCTCTTTCTCTCCCCCCTTCCTCTTCGTCTCTCTCTCTCTTCTTTCTCTCCTCTCTTCCTTTCTCTCTCTAAAATCAATAAAAACATATTCTCGTGGGGGGATTTTTTTTTTTTAAAAGCTCCCTTTTTCATTCTTCACAGCTACTGTTTCAAACTCCATTTTTTTAAAAAAAGTTGTGAGATATATATAATGGAACATTACTCTGCCATAAAAAGTATAGTCTTACCATTTGTGACAACACTGATGAACCTAGAGTTTATTATGCTAAGTGAAATGAATCAAAGACAAATATATGATTTCAGTTATATGTGGAATCTAAAGAGCAAAATAAACAAACATACAAAATAGAAAGAGACTCAGACACAGAGAACAGACTGAAGGTTGCCAAAGGGGACAGTGGTTCAGGGGGCTGGGCGAAAAAGATGAAGGGATTAAAAACTACAAATTGTTAGTTACAGAATAGTCTCAAGATGTAAAGTACAGCGTAGGAAATATAGTCAATAATATTGTAATAACTATATATGGTGCCAGGTGGGTACTTGAAATATCAGGGAAACACTTTGTAAAGTATATGATTATCTAACCACTATGCTATACATCTAAAACCAATACAAAATCATATTGAATGTAAAATGTAATTAAAAATAAACTTTAGCCCGGCCGGGCTTGGCTCAGCGGTTGAGCATCAGCCTAGGATCCAGGAGATGGCGGTTCGATTCCCAGTCGGGGAACATGCCTGGGTTGCGGGCTTCATCCCCAGTCAGGGGTGTGCAGGAGGCAGCCGCTCAGTGACTCTCTCATCATTGATGTTTCTCTCTCTCTCCCTCTACTTTCCTCTCTCTGAAATCAATAAAGATATATTTTTTAAAAACTTAAAAAAATAAAATAATAAATAAATAAACAAAAGAAAGCATTATATATGCATAACCCATGGACACAGACAATAATGTGTCAAAGGCCTGGGGTAGGGGAGTAGAGGGGGTCAATGGTGAAAAAAGGGGACATCTGTAATACTTTCAACAATATAATTTTTTTTAAAAGAAGAGCATTATAGGAAATTAAATGTAGGGAGATGGAGGAAAAACTAAAAGTGAAAATATGAAGCTTGAAGACCAACAGTGTAGAGAAGTGGATTCTGGAGTCAGACTGCCAGGGTTTGATTCTGTCTCTCTGCCCCTTACAACCATGCGATCCTGGATGAGCTAATTAATTTCTCTGAAACTCAGCTAGCTCATCTGTAAAACAAGACTAATAGTAAATACCTACCCCATAGGATTGTGATGGAGATTAAATGTATCAATAAAGCCCTTAGAATATTGCCTGCCAAAGTGCAACAGGTGTTCATTTGTTTACCCATCCAATCATTCACCAAACATTTGCTGAGCAACTACTATGTGCTAGGCATTATTCTGGGTTCTATAAATACAGGAGTGAACAGAATAGATAAACATCCCTGACTTTGTGGAGCTTATATTCAAGTGAGGAATAGAGAGACTCTGACACATTTTGAAGGTAGAAAGCATTAGTTGGTGCTAAAAAGTATTAGTTGGTGTTAAAAAGACCATAAAATATATGAAAGTAATCATATAAAGAGAATTGTACTGATTGAATTCATGAAAATAATAAATCACAGAATCTAATCAAAGAAACACTCTGTTTCCTGTTCCCGTGGTGAACAGAGCATACATTAGGGGCAGGTGAAGGCAGCTTATGTACCATTTTCCATCCTGGCTTCCCACATGCTGTCAAGCTCAGATCATCGCACTCTGTCAGTGTTTCAAAACTAGATTGCCTCTTGGAATATTTATTCCCTCTTTCATCCATTTCATCCTGGGCTCATTCCATGTGGTTACTTCAGCTTCCATCCAGGCACTTGACTGTTGGTTGTTTTTCTGCTGCTTCCTGGGTTTCTGTCAGCAATCCAGTTTTACAAATTGCTTGCCTGAAATTTGTATTGTTGTCTCTCTCTGAAACTGTGATTCACAGGGTATACCTTCTAAACAGAATCCTCTCAACTCACAAGACTGAAGAGCTTGTTTTAAAAACAAATTGCAGAGCAGGCTGTCTGCCTGGGGTTTTCACGCAGCCTGCTCAAATGGTCAAATATAACTAAGAGAGCACATTCAAAATCTCTTTTTTTTAAGAACTGGCCAACATATTTTCAGATGCTAGTAGGATAGTGATGCCACTTCACACCTCCAGGGTGCCCAAGACATATCCAGTCATTTGAGAAAACAAACTTCAAATTACAGAAGTAAAGGAGAACATGCTCACCATCTTCAAAGTAGCCTTAGAGTTTTTGTAATACGTACTCAAATTGGACTTTTCAATTTAATAAAAAAGGGTGATGGTCACATGAAGCTTGTAGAATCTTCGGTCCCTAAACTTTTAACTCCTGACAAAACTTAGGGACCTCTCCTTTTGTCCATTCTCTCATGTGTAAGATGAGACAGTAACAGCATTGACTTCTCGGTATTATTTGGGGGATTAAATAAGATAATGCATGTAAACACTTAGTACCACACCTGGGGCAGAGAACATGGTTCAACAGGTGTTGGCCATTATTGTTTTTATTTATTGCACAGCTCCTGCCACGTGCACTCTCCTGAGGGAAAAGCAAGGTTACAATAGCAAAGCACTACTAAGTCCATGACCCTGCCCACTGGTAGATTATTCCTCACTGGTTCAGAGAAATCCCCAGGAGTGCCTTGGGTCTGCTTGAAATGTGAACCACTTTGACTGCTACAGAGGAGAACTCATTTTCCTCATCTGGCCTCTGAAACCATCTGGGGTGACACCTAAGGGTTCAAATACTCTGATAAAGGGCCACACGATGTTACTATCCACCCTGCACCTCAGACCTCCAATCCTCCTGAGGCTGCCAATGTGTTCTACCCTTCCCCCACCTGTTCTTCAGTGTCTTAAGGTTACCCATGAAAAAAGACCCTTCATTTTTGCCACCTGCTCTATTCCGTGCATCCAAACAAGCCCCTGGGGAAAGTGTGGGCTGGACATCATGAGCTCACAGCTCCTCCTACCTGGGGCCCTTTTCTCTTACCCAGTGTCTTCCCTCAGTGACTTATTTGCCTGGGGTTCCTCAGTCACTCATGAAGATCCCAATGGTTTTACCCATCCTGTCCTTCAAGATCCTGGAGTTGTTTAAGCTTTCACACTGGGGTGACATCTCGATTTTCTGGGAAGGCAGCAAGGGCAGGTCCCAGCTCCAGCTCAGTCACTTCCAATTGTCTAAGTGAAGGAAGCAGCTTCAGCTTTCAGTGGTACCTCAGTCGCCTCACAGGGTTTCGGCCAGGACCGATTGCACTAACCATGAAAAGTGTTGAGCTGGGTACCAGGAGCAAAGGCTGTTCTGTGTTGCCTCTTACAGCTATTCCCAGTTCCATGCTACCAACAGGCAAATTCCCACCAGATTTCCCTCGAGCACCACCCTTGACAGAATTCTTCCTCCTTCCTCCCCTTCTTCCAGCATCACAAGACTCTGCCATATCTAGACCAAAAGCCCCTTTAGACTCTATCTATCCCTCTTCCCATCCTCACTACCACCATCTTCCTTGAGACCTTAACGGGGTCAGGGAAACATTGCGGCAGCAGCCTAATTAAGCATGAATTCCTGTCTCGATCCCTTCCTTTTTGAACATTCGCCACACTGCAAAGGTGTAAAGACAGTCTGCCAGTTCCCCCTGCCTGCAGGAAAAGGCGAAACTCAACACCTTGGAAAGACATGAAAGACACTTCACAATCCCAAAACCTGTGGCTCTCTGCCCCCAGGGCTTCTTGTTGACACATATCTGCACTAGCCTAGGCCCTTTAAGTGAATCTTGCTGGCTCCTGCAAACATCTTCCCCTTGGCTCACCATCCCCTTGAGTTATGCAAAGTTTATGCTTTTACTACTTACACAGATTAATAGTTTACAAGCTTCTAGGGTCTGACCATTGGTGACCCCTCTTGTAAATGAGCTAGTGGTCCCCCTCTAGGTCTGAGCATCGGAATTGTAGGTATCACTGCTCTCACCTTCTACTCAGCCCTGAGGAGTGTGGCTTGGGCTGTGGACCTACCCAGCCTGAGAGAGAGAGAGAAAGAGAGAGAGAAAGAGGATACCATGCCCTAGTCACCCCCAACTTCTCACTCATCTGTTCAGTAAATCCAGGGTCTTTACTTTTTGACTCTCTGCACATGCTATACTATCTTCTTGGAATGGTCTTCTCTCCTGTTTCATCTCTGCAAACCCTTATTCATTCTTCAAGAAATATATGACCTTTCATCCCCTCAGATCTGGCTCACAACTCACATCACCATATGCTCACCGAGCCTCTCCCCTAAATGACTTTAAGTTCCTCAAAACTGATTATGTCTTGTTCATCTTTGACATCCAACTTCTAGAAAATGACCTAGTAATTTCTCAGTAAATATTTAATGAATGGATAAATGAGTGAGAGCTAGAGTTTTGTTTTGTTTTTTTCTTTTCTTTATGGATAAAGTTTCAAGACCTAGAATTCTGGGAAAGTAGAAAATAGTTCTTTTCCAAAGGCAAATTCTCAGGGATTTGAAACAATTTCCCAGGTAAATATCACACTGGAAACCTAAACTATTTCAGTTTCCTTAACTCTCTGTTTGGCTTCGTATGTGGGAACCAAGTCTTTGAGCATCTGACAAGAAAGGCCAGCTACATTAGAGCCTTGGGCTGTTGTATAATGGGAATCTAGAGCTCTGGGCTGACTCAATAAAATCCAAAACTTCCTGCTATTTTAGAGCTTTAGTGAAACAAAGTGAGGCCTTGAAAACAAATCTCTGGGGAAACGTAGAATAATTCCTAGCTGTGGCTCTTCCTCAATAAAATGTAGTAAAACAGTGCAGAGCAAAAGGTTTTGAACCTCATGGCAAATGTGTGATACTAATAGTAATAAATTAATTCCCAGCTAGGGTGGCTCAGTGGTTGAGCATTGACCCATGAACCAAAGGGTCACCGGGTTGTGGGCTTGGTTTCCAGTAGGAGGCATGCAGGAGGCAGACAATCAATGACTCTCTCTCATCATTGGTGTTTCTATCTCTCCCTCTCCCTTCTCCTCTCTCTAAAATCAGTTAAAAACCCCACATATTTTTAAAAATGATATTATTAGAATTGATTTTAAAAAATAGTAATAAATTAGTGTTAAATGCACTTGATGCTTCCTTGGAGGCAACACGGTAAGTGCTTTATTCTTTTTATTTTATCCTCACCCCAGGATATTTCTTCCACTGCTTCTCAGAGAGAGTGAAAGGGAGACAGGGAGAGAGAAGAGAAACATGCATGTGAGAGAGACACATCAATTGGTTGCCTCCTGCACAACCAGGGCTGGGGATCAAGCCTACAACTGAGGTTTGTGCCCTTGGTCGGAATCGAACCCAGGATCCTTCAGTCCTTGGGGCGATGTTCTAACCACTGGACCAAGCTGGCTAGGGCTATAAGTGCTTTGTATGCATTAGCTCATTTGCCCTCACACGGATCATGACATATGATGAAAGTTCTGTTATCAACCCCGCTTGCAGATGAGCAAACTGAACACAAGATTTGATCCCAGTCAGATCCCTAGTGCCCTGGCTTATACATTAAAAGGGGGGAGGGGGGGCTCTTAAGAACTACATTTAAAATCAGTCTTAATAATGCTTTTTTTTAAAAAAGGGAAATTCCAAATAGTCTGAGATCTTCAGGCCTAGAGTTGAGGAGACTAAAATTTGACAAGGCTGACTCCCCACAAACACAAAGGGAGACAGGTGGTGTGAGTGCAGGCACAAGTTGCCCTATGATCTGAGGGCTGCTCTCCTGTAACCAGAATAATGCAACCCATGTGTCTACCGGCAGACTGGGTGAGGAAAGCATAGCCAGCATTTCTGGGTGCTCCGAGGACCACTCTGAGGACCACTGTTTCATGGCAGAGCGTCTGGTGAGACATCCAAGTGCCCACTGTCCAAATCCTATGGAATTCACTTCATTGTATGTGTATGTTTTTCTCTTTATATTCAATTCCTTGCTTCTGTTATCAAAGAAATGTGTGGATGATCTTTCTCTGTTGATAGTGGGAGTAGGGTTCCCAGAGTTCCTCTTCCATGGTGGAGCTGGGTCCAGTTTAGCATCAGGCTAATTGCAGTCCATTAGTCCATTGTGTGTGGCATTCCACATGGCTGTGGGCCATATGGACAAATACAGGAGAGCAGGAGTGTCAGAGTGAACCAAGAGAGAGAACTCCTTTGTTTAGGAGATTAAATATCTGAGATCTTTCTGTGCTTGCAGTGGCCATGTCTACTCTGGCCAATGACCTGTTCCTAGGTGTGACTGACAGACAAGTCCTTCCTTATTTCATCAGATTTTACTGGGCATGTGTTTATTCTTCCCCTTTCCAGTCCCTTCCCCCAGGATCTGCAGGGAATAGACTGGTGGCTCCCTGGGGAGTGTTAAATTGCAGCTTCCTGGCAAAGCTGTACAAATGACATGCCTATATTATTTGGCCTTCCCTTTGCTCCTTTCCAGTTATTCATAACTGGGTTCATTGCAACGGTATCACTTATTCAATTCATACCTACTGACCTTCACCAAAAAGAGGGATACATTCCTTGTGATTCAGTTCAGTCAGCTCAGGTTTGGACTGTCTGTTGCTGAGTTCTCTCCTAAAAGAAGGGAACTTGGCTCCAGAGTCTGATGGGCGAGAATTAAGACATAAAACTTCAGTGGCCTCTGCGGTAGGACAGGGGCTGAAGACAATAATGGGTAGAGGAGCTGAAATAATAGCACTATCAACAGCTGGATCTTCTGGTTTATCTTAAATGGTGTATATTTATCACTATCTCAATAGTATGTGTTCAGAGCTCCAGAAAACCCTATTTTCCCATTGGATAAAACAAAATAGGACATAAATGCATGAAAGAGTTCAGAAGCAGACCCCTTATCATATTTTCAAAATTAAAAGTACCACACTTGACTTGGTTTGGAGGGCAAATATGGCTCCTGAAGCTGCCTCTAAAACCACCTACTTTCTCATGGGTGTGGCCTTCTGTGCTTACATGTCCTGAGAGGCATCAGCCTGCTCCCTGAAATCCAAAGCCATACAATGTCAATGTATGACTCAGGATAAATATTTGCTCCAGAAAAAAGTGTCTGTACAACTGATAGTCTAGCAGGCGGTAAGATGAAAAGGAGAATTAATGCACATATTAAAAGACTTCTTTTAAGAGCCCTATCAATCATCTGCATCACAATACACTTAATGGCTTTTCCTTCCTCCAGTCTTCCTCCCACCAGCTCTTGTAATAAAAAGCATTCTGCATCTTTAGCTATGTTGGCAAAGAGAATTAAATTGCAACTTGCGACCTGGTGTTGTCTTATTTAACATATTTCCAAATTGCTCTTAAATCTGCCGTTGGTGTTCTGAATATAAATACCAGAAAGAAGGGAAGGAAATAAAAAGAGAGAAAAACAGGAAAGTGAGTAAATTTACATAATTTCTGTCAGCTTTCTTTGTAATACATTCTAATACAAACCAATAACAATTGCAGAATCAATTTTAGGGTCGCTTAGGAAATTTATAATCAGAGAAAAAACATGATAGTACCCACAGATAAAAAACATAAAGAGCATACTTCATCAAGGGATCGCCTAGTCATGGGAATAAGCCTAGCCGTGGAGGTAAATGAGTTTCCACAAGAATTGTCCAGAATTCAGGGTAGGAAGAAACCTTTCTGACAGGGTTGAATCCATTGTGTGAAAAAGATGTTTAGAATTCAGATTACTTTATTTAACTCAGAGGGAGAATTAAATGCAGACAGATTAAGTGTCATTTCTGCACTTCTCCCTGGAGGGCAAATCAGCGTCTGTCTAAGCAAAGATGATGGGGAGAGGAGAGTCCTGAGTTGGGCTGCTGTGAAAAAAACAGAGAAAAGGCTTGAGTGTTGAGAAATGCTTGGGGCATTGGAGGCTTTGGGCAAGGAGCAGGGAAATGTTCAAAAGGTAAATTAATATCTGTATTCTAAATAGCAGTGAGTACAGGTAGACCACATGGTTCAGAGACCATAAAAACAGCCTGGGTTAGTCTGTAGGTGGAAGAAAGAGCTTAATACCTGGGACTGACAAGGCACTAGAGTAAATAGCTCACTAGTGTTTTCTTTTCTCTTAGCACTGCTTTATCTAGGTAGTTTGGGCATTGATGAGAAAATGGCTTCTGTATTGTTATCTAAATGAATAATTTCTTTGAATAAGGTGTTTGTAATGTAGTGAGTGTTTATTGTTACATCTCTATTCACTACATCTGGAAAGAAATTTAATCTCTTTCAGAAACTATCAATAAAACAGGGGCAGCTATATGTCCAAAAGCTATAGAGTAGTATATATAATATTTTCTAGGAATTTTGTGCCATGTAAATTTTCACCATGAAAATATCACCTTATACAAATGACCCTTGGTAAAATTCAGTGAACAGGTATCAGCTCATATATAAAAGTGAGTTCAAAACATGCCAGCAGAAATACAACAGGAAAAGTCTTACGCAGTTAAAGCCATAGTTATGTATAGTCTTGTAGAATTACTTGCTTTCAAAAGGCTAAATTCTTTTTTTTTAAATTGATCTTTACTGTTGAAAGTATTACAGGTGTCCCACTTTTCCTCCCCAACTGACCCCCTCCACCTTACTCCCACCCCCTCCCCAGGCCTTCACCTCATTATTGACTGTGTCCATGGGCTATGCATATATGCATATAACTTCTTTGGTTAATCTCTTCCCACCCTCCACCCCCCTTCCCTCTTTCCTCTGAAATATGATCGTCTGTTGCATGTGTCAATGTCTCTGGATCTATTTAGTTTGTCAGATTCTTTTGTTCATTATCTTCTTCTTAAAGAAGGCCCTTCAACATTTCCTGTAGTGCTGGTCTGGTGGTGATGAACTCCTTTAAATTTTCCTTGTCTGAGAAGATCTTTATCTGATCTTCAATTCTAAATGATAGCTTTGTTGGGTAGGGCAATCTTGGTTGTAGTTCCATGTTTTTCATCACTTTGAATATTTCTTGCCATTCCCTTCTGGCCTGAGAAGTTTCTGTTGAGAAATCATCTGATAGTCATATGGATGCTTCCTTGTAGGTAACTAACTGGTTTTCTCTTGCTGCTTTTAAGATTCTCTCTTTGTCTTTAACCTTTGGCATTTTAATTATGATGTGTCTTGCTGTGGGCCTCTTTGGGTTCCTCTTATTTGGGACTCTCTGTGCTTCCTGGACTTGTAAGTCTATTTCTTTCCCCAGGTAGGGGAAGTTTTCTGTAATTATTTTTTCAAATAGGTTTTCAATTTCTTGCTCTTTTTCGTCTCCTGGCATCCCAATAATATGAATGTTGAGCTGCTTGAAGTTGCCCCAGAGGCTATTTATACTATCTTCATATTTCTGGATTTTTTTTTCATTTTGCTCTTCTGGTTGGGTGTTTTTTGTTTCTTCATGTTCCAAATTGCTGATTTGATTCTCAGCATCCTCTACTCTACTGTTGATTCCCTGTAAATTAATTTTTATTTCAGTTCGTGTAGCCTTCATTTCAAATTGGTACTCTATTATGTCATTGATTTTCTAAGTTGTTTTCATAATACTCTTACTAATATGCTTGAGCATCTTTATAAACAAAATTCTGAACTCTGTATCTGTTAGCTTGCTTGGTTGTATTTCATTTAGTTCCTTTTCTAGAGATTTTTTCTGTTCTTTCCTTTGTAACATGTTTCTTTGCCTCCACATTTTGGCTGCTTCTAGGTATTTGTTTCTATGTATTAGGTAGAGCTGCTATGTCTCCTGGAATTTGTAGAGTCGCTTTGTGTAGTAGGTGTCCTGTAGGGTCCAGTGGCTCAGCCTCCCCAGTCACCTGAGCTGGGCCTTCTAGGTGCTCCCCTGTGTGAACTGTGTCCACTGTCCTGTTGTAGTTGAGCCTTGGTTGCTATTGGCATCACTGAGAGGAATTGACCCCCAGGCCAATCAGCTGTGAGGACCAGCTACAACTACAGCCAAAGAGCTTTCTGTGATGGAGACACCCCTATGGAGCAGGATTTACTTCAGTGGAGCTGAATCCACACTATAATCCAGCCTGGTCGAGTCCGACCACCACATGCACTGTCTCTGGAGCCTCCCAGGAGGTGCAAAGTCAGCCTCTGCCAGTGCCTTGCCCAGGGCCACCCAGCATGAGCTACACAGCAAACCATAGTTGCCTGCTACTTGTGCTGGGCTTGGTGTTGTCCAGGAGAGGCCAAGCTATGAGCCAGTGCAGGCTGCCGCTAGTGCCAGGCCTGGGGCCACTTATCAAGCCCTATGGGGCATGCTGCTGCTTGTTTGAGAGATTTTAGGAAAGTCCTAAGCATAAGCTTCTTGAGGTCACCTGCACAGAAAAGCCACTGGAAATGTCTTGGATGAGCTTGCAGGTGGGGAGAAGTGGGCCTCCAGGAATTACCGAGGCAGGGTGAAAGGTGTGAGTCTGGTGCTGGCGATTCAAATATGGCACCTGCCTGCCGTCTTTGTGGGGGGAGGACTCGACAAAGGAGCAATAGCCTCTGCCAGCTCTTCTGTCTGGGAGAAAGCTGCCCCTCTACCTTTCGCCCCAATTTCAGGCAAGTAAATTCCTCTCCAAGTGTCCCAGTTTCCTTTCAAGATGCTGCCTGGCTCTGGGGCTCAAAGAGACTGCGTCTGAGGGTGTGTGTGGGCCCTTTAAGAGGAACTGCCTGGGACTCCTGCAGCCTCCAGGACCCTCAGCGAACAGTCCCTGCTGGCTTTCACAATCCGAAGTTGTGTGTATTTCTCTTCCTGGCCCTGGAGCCCTGGGCTTGGGGCCTGATGTGGGGCTGGGACCCCTCATTCCTCTGGGAAACCTCCACTGCTGAGATATCTCTCCCAGGTTTAAACCGCTGCCCTGGGTGTGGACCCGGAACCATATATCCGGGATTCAACTCTGATCTGCCCACATCTCCGCCCCTCCTACTGGTCTTATTGCTCCTTCAGTTCCCTGGTTGTAGGACTTCTGGTCAGCTATATTTCAGGAGGTTCTGAGTGATGGTTGTTCTGTATTTTAGTTGCAATTTTGATGTGGTTGTGGGAGGTGGCAGGTACAGATGTCACCTACACTGTCATCTTGTTTTCTTCATTCAAAAAGCTAAATTCTGAACTGCAAAGAATTCACTGATTTTGTGGACCTTTAAAAAAAAAATCAATGTTAGAGGAGATTCTAGATGGCAGTGGACTAGGTGAAAGCTACACTCACTTCCTCCCAGGACCACACTGGAATCATAATAAAATTAAATATCAATCACCAATGAATAATCAACTGAAGACTGGCTGAAGAGAAGTCTTATAGCCAAGGATTTACAGAATAAGCCACATCAAGACTCGTAGGAGGGGTGGAGATGCGAAAAGGGCTGGCCTAGCTCCCACAAGTGGCAGCTGAGGTCCTGGAGGGATATCTCAACAGCAAAGTTTCCCTCTGAGGAGCATGGTATTTCAACCCCACACCAGGCATTCATATAACATCTGGCTGTGAAAATCAGCAGGGGTTTTGTCCACCAAGGAGAAACAAGACTCTGCTAGAGACACAGGTGCTCTCTTAAAGAGCCAGTGCACAAAATCTTAGTCATAGTCACTCACCCTGGGCTCCAGTGGAGGAAGGATAGAGCAGACTAGGAGAGATGGGGAGAGAGCTGAGGGGACAGTCACTAGGCTCCCTGTATTGAGTTATTCTACTATGCCACAGACACCATCTTTCTAGAAGAGACCTTGCCCTTCCTTACAGTATCAGCCCAGGGGAATGCAATAACCCCACCCTCTGAACTCTCTGTTGCCTTACCCTGTGGAACTCATTCCCTGCTGAGGAGTCAGCTGCCTGACCAGGTATAGAGGTCTGGGAAGACTCAGAGGCTGTTAATGACTGAGTGGTGTGGCTTTGGTGTGGGGGTCATTCCCTCAGTTTTTTATGAACCTGACTGGTGCCTCTCTCTCACAGGAGAGCCTCAAGTCCTATCCTCCAGGCTCCAGGTGACACAACCCTCTCAATTCCTGATGGCCCCACCCTGTGGAGGTCAGGGAAGAACCTAGGACAGACTGAGTTGTGTGGCTCTAGGACAGGGGCCATTTCTCCTTCAAATGTCCTACTGGTGCCGAGCCCTTCCTTCACATGGCCAACTTTTGGTCTGTTTGGGCCTAATAAACTCTGATGACCTTATCCTGATGACTCCCTGAGGCCCTGCTCCACCATAAAGGCCTGCAGGCACCTGCAAGGTGGCAGCTAGACTTTCTATACTCTGGGACATTTGCTGAGTGGCCTCAGGCCCAATACTGGCACTGAGTTTGAATCTCCATCAATTTGGTGAACACCACTAGCCCCTACATGGTGACTCAGTGAGAACCTACCTCATGTAAATCCAGTCCCACCAGAAGCTCTTTCAATGACTGAGCCTATCAGACAGCCAGAAGGCAGAAGCAGATTGAGGCAGATCTCAGGTGAATCTCAGGATGCCTAGGGACTTTTGTTGACCTGCCCCTGGGCATGGTGCTGGTAAAAGCCAGCTTTGGTGTACAGCTTGGTCCTTCCCACACACACTCAGGCACAGCAGAAACAACCACAAGCTTTGGATCACTTTGTAACTTCAAAAGTGTTGCCCAGAGACAGTCACAAGTAACATCTGACGTTGGCCTGCATCAGAGACCCTCCCAAGAGTCCCCAGAATTAATACACCCAGTGGCCAGCTGCCGATAACATCAGAGCATGATCCAATTAGCTTCACAAATGGCATATCTAAAGGGAGATCATGGCAGGCACTAGACCCTCTTGAGGTGAATTCCACTTCATGTGGTCAGCACCTGTAAAGTAACACATACACTGTGGTCACGGTTGATCCTCACTGTCAGCCAGCCTGATAGTTGACCCCGTGCATGAACTGACCAATAACAACGGGAGGGCCCACATAACTCACACAAAAAACTTTCCTGGAGAACCCAGATCAGATATAAGTTGAACTGTATTACTGGGTCCCACAGGACACCTACTGTCTAAGGCCACCCTACCAACACTAGAAGACATAGCAGATATACCTAATACATAAAAACAAACACAGAGAGGCCGCCAAAATGGGGAGAAAAAGAAATGACCACATAAAAAAACAGGAGAAATCACCACCAGAAAAAGAGCTAAATAAAATGGAGGCAAGCAATTTACCAGAGATAGAGTTCCAAAAAAAATGGTTATAAGAATGCTCAAGGATCATAGTGAGAGCTTCAACAAAGACATAATAAGCATAAAAAACAACATAGAAACCATAAAACAAAAAGAGTCATAAATGAAGAATGCAGTATCTGAAATGAAGAATGCACTGGAAAGAATAAAGAGTAGGTTGGATGAAGCAGAGTACTGAATCAGCTATTTGGATGACAGGGTATTTGGGCCCCATCAAAGGAGCAAAAATTTTAAAAAATTTTTAAAAATGAGGATAGTTTAAGGGACGTTTTGGACAACATGAAGTGTGACAATATCTGCATCATAGGGGACAAGAAAGAGAAGAGAGAACGCAAGGAACTGAGAACCTATTTGAAGAAATAATGACCAAAAATTTCCCTAACCTACTGAAGGAAAAAAACACAATTCCATGAAGCGAAGAGACTCCCAAAAAAATTGAAGCTAAAGAGGCCCACACCAAGGCACATCATAATTAAAATGGCAAAGGTTAAAGATAAAGAGAGCCCTGGTCATTTTGACTCAGTGGTTAGAGCATCTGCCTGTGGAATGAAGGGTCCCTGGTTCAATCCCAGCCAAGGGCATGTACCTCAGTTGCAGGCTCAATCACCAGCCCCAGTCGGGGTGCATGCAGGAGGCAATCAATCAATGTGTCTCTCTCACATCAACGTTCCTCTCCCTTTCTCCCTCCTCTCCCCGCACTTCCATTCTCTCTGAAAAGCAATGGAAAAATATCCTCAGGGGAGGATTAAAAAAAGACAAAGAGAGAATCTTAAAAGAAGCAAGAGAAAACAGTTAGCTACCTACAAGGGAGCTCCCATAAGACTTCCAGTTGATTTCTCAACAGAAACATTTCAGGCCAGAAGGGATTGGCATTAAATATTCAAAGTGATGAAAAACAAGGACTTACAACCAAGATTACTTTACTCAGCAAGGCTATTATTTAAAATTGAAGAAGAAATAAAGAGCTTACCAGACAAGAAAAAGCTAAAGGAGTTAATTACCACCAGTATTACAAGAAATGTTAAAGGGTCTTCTTGAAGAAAAAGAGGGAAAGAAGGAGGAGGAGAAGGAGAACAGAGGAACGTATTTAAAAGAATAAAATGTCAATAAATATGTACCTATCAATAATAACCTTAAAGGTAAATGGATTAAATGCTTCAATCAAAAAACATAGGGTAGCTGAGTGGATAAGAATACATGACCCATATATATGCTGTCTACAAGAGACCCACATCAGAATGAAAGGTACATACAAACTAAAAGTAAAGGGTGGAAAAAGATATTTCATGCAAATGCAAAAAAAAAAAAAAAAAAAAAAAAAGCTGGGGTAACAATACTTATATTTGACAAAGTAGGGTGTAAAACTAAGGCTATAGTAAGAGACAAAGAAGGACACTATATAATGATACAGGGAGCAATCCAACAAGAAGATAAAACCCTTGTAAACATTTGTGGACTCTAGATAAGAGCACCTAAATATGTAAAGCAAATCTTGATGGACATAAAGAAAGATTTGACAGTAATACAGTTATAGGAAGGGATTATAATAGCCCACTGATATCAATGGCTAGATCTTCCAGACAGAAAACAAAGAAAGAAACAGTAGCCTCAAATGATACACTAAGTGGATTTAATTGATATCTTCAAAGCATTTCACCACAAAGCAGTAGAATACACATTTCTTTCAAGAGTACATGGAACATTTTCTAGGGTAGATCACATGTTAGGACACAAAAGAGGTCTCAGTAAATTTAAAAAGATTGAAATCACATCAAGCATCTTCTCTGACCATAATGGTATAAAACTACAAATCAGTCACCCAGAAAACAAAACTGAAAAACACACAAAGATATGGAAGTTAAATAACTTTACTAAAAAATTAATAGGCCAACTATAAGAACAAGGAAGAAAATGAATGATAACTTGAAACAAATGAAAGAGAACACAACAGTCCAAAATCTATGGGACACAGCCAAAGCAGCCCTAAGAGGGAAATTCACAGCATTACAGGCCTACCTCAAGAAACAAGAAAAAGGGATTTCAGATGGCAAAGGATTGAGTAGAAGCTACACCAACAATCTCCCAGGACCAAACTGGAATTACAACTAAAATATAGAAAAACCATCCTGAATAATCAACTGCAACTGAAAAAGAGCTGGAGAGCACTCTCATAAGCATGGACAAAAAGTTGAGACCACATAGAGATCGGTAGGAAGTGTAGAGGAAGGAGAGGGCTGGGTGGGCTTCCACAAGCAGCAGCTGAAGTTCTGGAGAAATTTCTCAGCTGTGGGGGTTTCCCACTGAGAACTCTGGGGTCTAAAACCTAAGCTGGGCTTTCCAGCCCAGAGGATCAGAACTGAGAAAAGTGCCCATGTAACATCTGACTGTGAAAAGCAGTGGGGTTTCTGTCTGCCAGGGAAAGAAGACTGGAAATGCAAGCACCTTCTTAAAGGGCGAACCCACAAAGTTTCATGTGCAGCCACTCACCTGGGGCTCAGTGCAGAGTGGACTGGAGCTGTGTGAGGAGAATCTAGGGTTGTGGGTTCTGCAGATAGAGCTCAGAGGGCACCTGTCTGGATTCCTGTGCTGAGTCATCCCCCCCGTACAGCAAGAACATCGTTCTCAGGCAGATATTTGCCTTCCAAGTGGTTTTTGCCTATAGTGGGGGGTGAGGGGGAAGCAATTGCCCCAACCTGCTGGAAAATTTCTCACCCCACCTGGAGTTTCTACAGCCTGAGGCTCATTGAGAGACTGAATAACAGCCTCTGGGTGCTTTAAGTCTTTGCTGGATTTGCTTCTGGACCCAGGGCTTGGAAAAGCAGACCTTGGTGTGCATCTTGGTCCTGTCCAAACACACCCAGCCCCAACAGAGGGAACCACAAGCAGAGGACTTTAGAAAACTTCTGACAGCACACTCAAGGCCAGTCACAAACAGTGTCTGACATTGGCCTGCACCAGAAACCATCCAAAAGACTGGAAGTCCTAGCAGATCTATCTAGTACATAGAAACAAATCCAAACAGGCAGCTAAAATGCGGAGAGAAAAATATAAGCCCCAAATGAAAGAACAAAAGAATTCTCCAGAAGAAAAGCTAAATGAAATGGAGAAAAGCAATCTGTCAGATATAGAGTTCAGAATACCAATCATAAGGATGCTCAACAGCATGAGTAAAACAGTGGAAACTATGAAGGAATTTAAGAATGACATAGTAGAAATAAAAAAAAAAAACCCACCCCAACAACATTGGAAGGAATAAACAGCAGATTAGGGGAAGCTGAGGATTGGACCAGTGAATTAGAAGACAGGGTAGAAAAAAAATCACTCAGTCAGAGAACCAAAAAGAAAAAACTATTTAAAAACAGGAGGGCAGTTTAAGGGAGCTGTGGGACAGCAAGAAATGTAACAATATTTGCATTATAAAAATGCCAGAAGATGCAGAAAGCAAACAAGTGTTAGAGAACCTGTTTGAAGAAATAATGGCAGAAAACTTCCCTAACCTGGTGAAGGAAAAAGTCACACAAGTTCAGGAGACACTGAGAATCCCAAGCAAGAACAATCCAAAGAGGCCCACACCCAGACACATCATAATTAAAATGCCAAAAATTCAAGATAAAGAGAGAATCTTAAAGGCAGCAAGAAAAAAGCAATCTATTACCTACAAAGGAGCTCCCATAAAACTATCATCTGATTTCTCATCAGAAACTCTACAGGTCAGAGGGAATGGCGTTAAGTATTTAAGGTAATGCAAAACAAGGTTCTGAAACTAAGACTACTCTATCCAGCAAGACTATCATTCAAAATAGATGGTGAGGTAAAGAGCGTCACAGATGGGAAAAAAGGCTAATGGAGTTTATCACCACCAAACCAGCATTGCAAGACATGCTAAAGGGACTGCTGTAATAAGAAGTTGAAATAAAGAGAACGAAATCATAGGCATAAAGAAATAAAATGGCAATAGATAAGTACCTATCAATAATAACCTTAAATATAAATGGATTAAATGTTCCAATCAAAGGGCATAAGGTAGCTGAATGGATAAGAAAACATGACCTAAATATATACTGTCTACAAGAGACCCACCTCAGAACAAAAGACTCACACAGGCTGAAAACAAAACCAAAACCAAAAACTTCTGGAGGACTTTAGAGGAGAGATCAACAGCAATACAGTCACAGTAGGGGACTTTAACACCCCACCGACTTTACTGGATAGATCTTCCAGATGAAAAATCAATAAGGGAACAGTGACTCTAAATGACACACTAGGTCAGATGGATTTAATTGACATTTACAGAATATTTCGCCCCAAAGCTTCAGAATATACATTCTCCTCAAGTGCACACAGGACATTCTCAAAGATAGACCACATGTTAGGTCACAAAACAAGTCTCTACAAGTTCAAGAAGATTGAAATCATATCAAATGTCTTCTCAGATATTTACACCATGGAATACTATGCAGCTGTGAAAAGGAAGGATTCCTCATCCTTTGAGACAGCATGGTGGGATCTGGGGAGTACTATGCTAAGCAAAATAAGCCATCAGAGAAAGACAAGTATCACATGATCTTACTCATATGTGGAATCTAGTGAACAAAATAAACTGATGAACAAAATAGATCCAGAGACAGAAGCATGGAACAGACTAATGAAGCTGTGCTTGTTGGGTGGGTGGGAAGAGATTAATCTAATAACATATGCATAACCCATGGACACAGACAATAGCGTGGTGAAGGCCTTGTGGGAGGGGTACAGGGGGAAGGAGATCAGTGGGGCAAATAAAGGGGACATTTGTAATACTTTCAACAATAAAGATAAATTTTTAAAAAAAGAAACAAAAAAAGTATCAAATAAACAATATAATTTTACACTCAAAGTAACTAGAAGAAGAACACAAACAAAGCCCAAAGTGAGAAGAAAAGAAATAATAAATATCAAAGCAGAAATAAGTGAAATAGAGTCTAAATACATATAAAAGATCAATGTAACCAAAAGCTGGTTCTTTGAAAAGATAAACAAGATGGACAAACGTCTAACCAGACACATCAAGAAAAAAAGAGAGAGGACCCAAATAAATAAAATCAGAAATGAAAGAGAAGTAACAACTGACTCCACAGAGATACAAAGGATCGTAAGAAAACGTTTCTTTTTTAAAAAGTTTATCTTTATTGTTGAACAACTGTATGCCAACAAATTGGACAATGTGGACAGATTCTTATAATAATACAATCTTCCAAAATTGAATCAGGAAGAATCAGAAAATCTGAATAAATCAATTACAACTAATGAAGTTGAAGTACAGTAGCAATAAAAACAACATCCAACAAACAAAAGTCCTGGGCCAGATGACTTCACAGGTGAATTTTACTGAACATTCAAAGAACTAATACTTATCCTTCTCAAACTATACTTAAAAATTCAAGAGGAAAGAAGACTTCCATGCTTATTTTACAAGGCCAGCATTATCGTAACTCCAAAGCCAGGTAAAGACACTACAAAGAAAGAAAATTATAGGCCAACATCCCTGATGAATATAGGTGTCAAAATCCTCAACAGAATATTAGCTAACTGGATCCAGCAATACACTGAAAAGATCATATGCCATAATCAAGTGAGATTTATTTCAGGGACTCAGTGTTTGTACAATATCTTCAAATCACTAAACATAATACTCTACATAAACAAAAAGATTAAAATGACAAGATCAGCCCTAGCTGGGTTGCTCAGTTGGTTTTAGAGTCATCCCGTGCACCAAAGGGTTACAGGTTTGATTCCCAGTCAGGCACATACCTAGGTTGCAGGTTTGATCCCTAGTGAGTGGGCATACCAGAGGCAACCAATCATTGTTTCTCTCTCCCATTGATGTTTCTCTCTTTGTCTCTGTCTCTCCCTCCTTCTCTCTCTAAAGTCAATAAAAACATATCCTCAGGTAAGGATTAAGAAAAAAATCACAAGATCATATCAACAGATGCAGAAAGAGCATTTGATAAAATCTAGCACTCTTTTATAATAAAAACTCTCAGCAAAGCCAGAATAGAGGGAACATACCTCAACATAATAAAGGCCATATATGACAAAGCCACAGCTAACATCATACTCAAAGGGAAAAAACGAAAAGCATTTCCGTTAAGATCAGGAACAAGACAGTGATGCTCACTTTCACCACTCTTATTCAACATAGTATTGGAAGTCTTAACCACAGCAATCAGACAAGATGAAGAAATAAAAGGCATCCAAATTGGAAGGAGAGGAAGTAAAAGTGTCATTATTTGGAGATGACATGATACTCTGTATATAGAGAACCCTAACGAGTTCACCAAAAAACTACTAGAACTGATAAATGAATTCAGTAAAGTAGCAGGATATACAATTAATATCCAACAATCAGTTGCATTTTTTGTTTTGTTTTTGTTAATCCTCACATGAGGATATTTTTCCTGTTGCTTTTCAGAGAGATTAAAAGGGAAGGAGGTAGGCGGGGGAGAGAGACAAACATCTATGTGAGAGAGACACATCAACTGGTTGCCTCCCGCAACCAGAGGTAGGAAGTGAATCTGCAGTCGAGGTTTGTGCCCTTGACCAGGAATAGAACTGGAAACCCTTTGGTAGGCTGATGCTCTAACCACAGAGACCACTGGCCAGGGCCAGGTGCATTTTTATACACTAATAATGAACTATCAGAAAGGGAAACAATTCCATTTATTATTGCATCAAAATAATAAACAAACAAAATATCTTGGAATAAATTTAACCAAGGATACAAATTTTTCTGTACTCGGAAAATTATGAGACACTGAGGAAGGAAATTGAAGAAGATACAAATAAATGGAAGGATATATCATGTTCATGGATAGAAAGAATTAATATCATTAAAACGTTTATACTACCCAATATATTCAACACAATTCCTATCAAGACACCAATGGTGTATTTAACAGTACTAGGACAAATATTCCAAAAATGTATATGGACTCACAAAAGACCCTAAATAGCCACCACAACAAAGTTGAAAGAATCATGCTACATGATATCAAACTATACTGTAGGCCATAGTAATCAAAACAGCATGGTACTGGCATAAAAACAGACATATGAATAAATGGAACAGAATAGAGAACCCAGAAATAAATCCACATCTTTATGGCCAATGAAAATTTCACAAGAGAGGCAAGAACATACAATGGGGTAAAGATAGTGTATTCAATAAGTAGTGTTGGGAAAACTGGACAGATATGTGCAAAAAAATGAAACTAGACCACCTTCTTATATCATACACGAGAATAAACTCAAAATGGATTAAAGACTTAAAATGTAAGACTTGAGAAGCCTTAAAAACCCTAGGAGAAAACAGATATAAAAATCTCCTAGCAATATTTTTTCTGATATATCTCCTCGGGCAAGGAAAACAAAAGAAAAATAAACAAATGGGACTATATCAAACTAAAAACTTTTTGCCCAATAAAGAAAATCATCAATAAAATGAAAACAAAATCCATTGAATGGGAGAGTATATTCACCAATGATACATCTGATAAGGGGTAATAGCCAAGATTTATAAAGAACTTATACAACTCAACACCAAAAATCGAATAATTCAGTTTAACAAATGGACAAAGGGCCTGAATAGACACTTCTCCAACAGAGGACATACAGATGGCCAAGAGACATATTAAAAGATGCTCAATGTCACTAATCATCAGAGATAAACAAATTAAAACCACAATGAAATACCACCTTACACCTGTCAGAATGGCTACCATCAATGAATCAAGAAACAACAAGTGTTCACAAGAATGTGGAGAAAAGGGAACCCTTATGCACTGTTGGTGGGAGTGCAGATTGGTGTAGCCACTGTGGAAAAAAGTATAAAATTTTCTCATAAAATTAAAAATGGAACTGCTTATGACCCAGCGATTCCACTTCTGAGAATATATCCAAATAAACTCAAAACACTAATTCAAAAGAATACATGCACCCCTATGTTCATTGTAGCATTGTTTACAGTAGCTAAGATTTGGAAGCAACCCAAGTGCCCATCAGTAAAATGGTGGATGAAAAAACTGTGATACATTTAGACAATGGAATACTACATGGCCACAAAAAAGAAGGAAATCTTACCTTCTGTGACAGCATGGGTAGACCTGGAGAGATTATGCTAAGTCAAATAAGCCAGTCAGAGAAAGGCAAATCTCATATGATTTCACTTATATGTGGAATCTAATGAATAAAATAAACAAACAAAATAGAAACAGACTTATAGATACACAAAACAGATTGACAGCTATCAGAGGGGGGTTGTGGGGCTGGGTGAAAAGGGTGAAGGAATTAAGAAAAAGAAAACAACCACCCTCAGACAACAGTATGGTGATTACCAGAGGGAAAGGGGAGCGGGGGAGGTAGAAGTGGATAAAGGGAGAATAAATGGTGATGGAAGAGACTTGACTTTGGGTGGTGGACACACAATACATTATACAGATGATGTACTGTAGAATTGTATACCTGAAATCTGTATAATTTGATTAATCAATGTCACTCCAATAAATTTAAGAATTGTTTAAAAATATAAATAAATAAATAAACAAACTAAATGTAAGCATCTTGAAATTTGAGGAGATTGGAATAGAGAAAGGGAAGTGCTCTGTGAGGGAGGAAAGCTTTCATTCAGATCTGGTCTTGTTTCCTTGCTTAAAAAGAGTACTCCACAAGAGGATTTTGAGTTTGCAGTAAGAATGACTTAAAAACAAAACAAAAAACCCCTTCATTATCACTGAAGACAGTTATCAAAATGTGTGTAATCCTCATTTCAAGTTAAATACTTAAAATTGTTAATTTTTCTGTAAGAGCGTATGTTTTGTCCCAAATGTTTTCCCTAATTACATTCTTTATTTACAGGCAATAAAATTTATAAATATAGTTAATGTAAGACATAGATTGAAGAATTTGAAAACTGGGAGATTTTTGTCTAGAAAATTCCCTGAGATTACTGTAACTAAACTGCAATTAAGATAGAGCAAGTTCTCAAGCTGTATACTGTCACCTACTAGGATTTGATCCATTTTTTTAAACTTGCTAAAATATTTGATAGTATACAGGTATTTTATTTATACCTTTAGTTATTCTGTAGGTTGTTAAATTGATTTGCAATGTAATCATGGTAGCAAAAAGACAGATGTTAGTTTGGTATTTGATAGAAAAAAATTTTTCACAGTTAATTAGCTGTGGTACTTCTTTACCAAGCAATACAGAAAATTTTTATAAATTTTGGAAAACCAAAACTGATAATGATGAAAAATTAACGTAATTCAGGAAAGAATAAGAAACCCAACTTTGTATTAATTATCCCTG
Source organism: Miniopterus natalensis (assembly GCF_054644295.1). NCBI lineage: Eukaryota > Metazoa > Chordata > Mammalia > Chiroptera > Miniopteridae > Miniopterus > Miniopterus natalensis. The sequence continues at coordinate 90,815,020 of NC_142081.1, forward strand.
ACACTTCTGTTTCTCTTTGGAGTTTGCACAAAGCCCTCACAAGGAAGTGACACTGTTTCTTGCAGCATGAATAGGGGATTGGTGACCACGCAGGTGTGACAGTGAGAAAAGACCCCAGCATTCAGGAGAGGGCTTCCAGAGACAGGGCGTGGGTCCTCCCTATCTTTGCTGGGAACACTGATTCCCCATCCCCCAGGGCTTACAGGAGCCCTGTGAAAAGACAAAACAATGCCTATTATTTAAAAATAGGGGTCCAAAGATTTTATATGATTTGGCCAAGGTAAAAAATGACCAAGCAATGAGGTGGGATGGAAGGGAGCACTCGTCATGACGCCCTTCAAGGCTGTACCTCACATGGGTGGGTTGTAGGTGACTGTTTTTCTCAGATGATGTTGGTTTGCAATAAGCAAAAAACAACAGTTAAAGACCATGGGAAAGCAAAGCATAAGTGAAAAGTATAATTGTTGTGTTTTTGTGTGTGTGTGTTTTTACCATTCCAAGCTTTAGAAAACCATATACAGTCTATGGCAATCTGACCTTCTCATTTTATATTCTCTGGAGAAAAGGAAAAGTAGGCTCAGTTTGGTTTGGGTCATAAAATGAATATTGTTTAATCTGGATTTTCAAAATGTCCTGATTCTGTTCAAGGAACTTGGTGAGGTGAAATGTAAGGAGCATCAGGAAGTCGACAAAAATCAGTGACGTGATCAGTCAATAATTTGTAGAATTACTGTTATCCACACTCAGCATAATAGGTGGTTTTACAGCCAGGTATCTACAATCTGTAGATCTCTCTATTCTGTTTTAAAGTATTTTAAAATAAGAACAGAAGCACTACACCATATAATGCATGCAATACAGGAAAAGGAGATACAAGGTAAAACGTGCATTTGTTGTTAGGAAGAATTAAAAAGCACTCCTGTTCCTAAGAACTAGAAAAGAAAGCAGCAAAATAGTATTCATGCAGGAGTAGTGCTAGAGCGGTCATTAAGTTTATTTAAAACCATGAGAACAAAGTGCCAGGTGGTGCCTGGGCAGGTAGCTGTGTGGACCAGTGTTACCTACACTCCGTGCAAGGGAGCAGATGGCATAACTTAAGGAACACACTTAGGTCTTTTTTAAATGTCATTTTCAAATTTGACCAACGTAAACAAGCCAAACTTTTGTACAGGACACAAAGAGTGTTTTTATTTCCTTTTAAGTCAGAGCATGTGCATTTATGTTCATGAAATCCAGAAGTTGGGGGAGCCAGAGGCTGGGTGGGAGAGTGAGGAAAGGTCACTTGGGAAGCAGGAGCCCTGCCTTGCCCTTCAAGAAAGGGAAGGCATCACAGAGGAGGTGGGTCTGTACACTCAAAAAGGAGAGCTGATGAGGACGCATGTGAGAGTGAATTAGTGGTCGAAGCAGAGGGAGGAATTGGCATGAAACATCAGAGGGAAGGGTCCACAGGGAGTATTAGCCTCTTTAATATGAAAAAGAATTACTTAAACTAATTGATGTCATACTAATGAAGTCACATTTTTGGTATAGATCACTAACAATTTATAAACAGTAGTAAAGAGCTATTCTTCACCTACTATATCTAGAATCCAAGCACTTCTCACTTTGGCTGCCACCTCCTTGGTGAAAGCCACCTGTGCCCTCACCTGGATGGCTACAATAACCTCCCCTGCCCCAGACTGATCTCCCTGCTGTGTCCTTGTGTCCTTTCTACCAGGTGATATAAAAATATGCAAGAACATACTCTAGCTTTCAGGGCCTGCTGGCTGAACGACAACTCTGCTTCAGACTATTGCCAGTGGAGCAGTCCTGTGTAAGGCTGTGTCCTTCCTCTTACCAGAAATCTATAGTAGCACCACACTGGCACATGGTCCCACCTCTTACTCCTCCCCATCCTCATTCTGCTCCCTCAGTTACTCTCTGACCCCACTCATTTCCCAGGGTCTTTGCACTTACCATTCCAATTGTGTCTCTCTGAAAGATACTAGAACTGGTCCCCTAACTCCTTCGAGTCTTTACAAAAATGTGACCTTCTTAGTGGGCCCTGCATGGCCATCCCTTGTTAATGTTGAAATTCCCTACAGTCAAATCCCTTTAACTTCCTTCTCTGCTTTATTTTCCTCCATAGTTCTTATTTTTAAATCTGTTTGGTTTGCTGCATTACCTCCCATACACCAGTGCTTGGCACATAGTGGGCACTCCCTAAATATATGTTGAATAAATAAATGATTGAATGAATGCACAAATAATGGTGAGTAAAGGAAAAATAGTCCCAACACATATCATGACCATGCTGTGAAGATTAGAATAGGAAGGGGACTACAGGAGTAAAAATGAGCCAAAGTTATATATATATTAGTTATATATATTAGTTATATATATATATTTAGAAACTGAACAAAGTGAACATGGGATCGCATCAACAGATGAAGATAATGTTTACATTATAAAAACCAGCATTTTCAAAAGCAAACAATATTTACTGAAGGAATTACAATAGGATATAGTGGAATAATAAAAAAGTAGATTTGTTCTGCTAAGAGCTCATATTAAAATAGGCTAAAATAATAGAAAGTAAATTTTGGGAGAATCTGAGCCTTTTGGGTAGAGATAGATGCTGATAACTAGCAATGTTTCTGCTTGAACAGTCCCTAAGAATGCCAGTATCTGGAGGATGGGACAGCCTCATTGAGGACAGGGCAGACAAGTGTTTAGACAGCCTCGGGGAAAACTGGGAGATCATAGTAAGAGCCTTTATGTAACAATTTGTGGTTTATTTTTTTTTTTTTTAACATATCTTTATTGATTTCAGAAAGAGGAAGGGAGGGGGAGAGAGAGATAGAAACATCAATGATGAGAGAGTCATTGATCGAGCCCACAACCCGGGCCTGTGCCCTGCCCGGGAATCAAACCCCGATCACCTGGATCCTAGGTAGACGCTCAACCGCTGAGCCACGCCCGGCCGGGCAGTATTTCTTTTGATCCTCAAAGAAACTCTGATATCTGGAGGTTTGAAAAACTGGTTTTCAGAGCAAAGACTTGACTTGGGTCATCAACCATCACCAACCACCAATCTGCACCTCCATCGTGGACCCCTTGCCTCCCAACTCTGTGTTTTACAGGACCCCCTCCCTCCCTACAGGAGGATCACCTTTCCCAGAGCATCCAGGGCCTGGGCTTTGGCCCCTCTCTGCTGCTAATATTAAGCACAATCATTATAGCTACTATTTTGGGGGCATGTTCTTCCACTTCCAGGCACTTTGCTAAGTAATTTACATAGAATCCCATGTAATATGACAACTTTTCGAGGTCCACAGGTACTGTTATCATCACCATTTGACAGATGGGGACACTGAGGTTTCAGAGACATTAAGTAACTAGTTCAGGTCACTCAGCCAAGTAAGTGGCAGAACTGAGAGACACCGCATAAACTTGTTTTGCCTTGGCAACACCAGAGCTTTCCTCTCTCACTAAAACTTACCTGTCTTCCTTCACTCTTCTACAAGTATTTATTGAACACCTGTTGTTCTTGGCCCTGTAGATACAGCAGAGAGTCACATAGATAACATCCCTGTTCTCATGGAGCTTACCTCCTGATGGGACAGGGGAAGAGATTAAACAAACAAAAGCTACTTAATAGAAGATGATAAATTCTGAAAAGAGAACTAGGTATGATGAGGGGCTAGAGAATGGTGGCTGAGGGGTGCTATTTTAGAGAGGGTGCTCTGAGAAGGCCTCCACGAAAATGCTGTTTAAGCAGAGATCTGCATGAAGTTCTGCAGTAGGTCATGCAACCCCCTGAAGGAAGGGGAGGCAGGCAGAGGGCTCTAAGTGCTTTGATTTGAACATAAAACAATCATACTCTTCATGTTCTATCCAAAAATTTGACTTGTTAAATAGGTCGAATTTGAAAATGATGTCAATGTGCTTGGTTTGCGAGTTTAGAAAAGTGCAGTGTAGCTGCTGCTTTTCCAGACAGGGCGTTAATCTCAGGTAACTGGTTCCGACAGCTGCCTGTGGTTACTCTTTCAGTCCCATTGGGTCCCTCTCTCTTGCAGAATTTAGCCCTCACAACATTGTATTATATTTATCAGGATTTCAGGACTCCTCTCCCCTACTTGTCTATAGACCAGAGGTTTGATGGGTGTGTTTGGTGAACAGATGAAGGAGTCTTGCTCACAGGTATTGGTAGCCCCTTTGGAATCACTTGGCAAAAAGGGAGGATTCTCAAAAGCTCCTCCTAAGGAAGAAACTGGTTTAGGTACAGCCCCAGCAGGATTGTTAGAGCCTGGGAAGCACCCTATTTGTGTCTGCTCTGGGGTGGGCAGTGGATAACTAATCCAGGTCTAAATTATAGCACACACCTGGTAAGAAAAGTTTTAACACTGGAAAAAAAAGTATTATAAGAGAAGAATCAGAGCAGGATACAGCAGTAGAAACTATATGAAGATAGAATTAAGCTCAGCAGAAAGAACTTTCTAGCCATTAAAGTCTAGTCAAATGCTTGTGTAATATCAACAGCTAGGAGACCAATAAGGGACACTGTAGTAGGGTTCCTACTTTGGTTGCAAGTAATGCAACTCAGGGTTGCATTTCTCCCAGTCTGAGGTGGTTCTCAGGCCATAACACTTTTAGTACTAAAACTGGAACAGTCCCCACAAACCAAGCCAGTTGGTCGTCGTAGTTAGAAGTTTGGACTAAAGATCTGCACAAAACCTGGTATATACAGGGTGGGGCAAAAGTATGTTTACAGTTGTTGTATGGAAAATAATACAACAATTAATTAAATTAATACAAAAGTAAACTGTGTTTTGGCTACTCACAATGGTAAACCGACTTTTGCCCCACCCTAGTGCTCAGTAAAGATCTGTCAAATGAATCATGTTGTATGATTCTAGGAACGTTGCCCACTTGTACTGGTAAATAAAATTTCCTTTTTCATGGGGAAAGCTTATCTTAAGGATTATTTAGTTAAAAGTAATAGAACTCATCCAAACTAGTTCAGGTAAAATGGAGATCATGGGAAGGTTATAAAGAACTCTCGCAGATCAAAACTAGGTAAAGCAGGCAAGCCTTAGAGGGCTGGAACAGGGAAGTGGAAAACTATTTGGAAATAAGGCAAAAGGCTCTCCCCTCCCCGCTGCCCCACACTCTTGTACTCTGCTCTGTCCTTTTATCCTTCCACACTTTTTCCACTATTCTTTTTGCACAGGGCTCATCATGCCCCCCCCCCGCCCCAAAAGTCTAAGCCCTGAAATTGGCATGATCACCATCACGACAAATTAGCTCAGGCTTTCAATTGTAAGTTCCTGAGAAGCAGCAGCAGACTAACCTAGGTATGTCAGGCCACCTTTGCTTCATCACCTGTGGCTGGAGGGGGAGGGACAAGCCTGTGCCTTGAGTGACTGTTCTAGGACTGTGGAAGTTACTTAAATTCAGGACAATGGTTACCTCTGGTGGGAAGGAAAGTGGGGAGGGATACATAGGTGTCTTTGACTACTTTACTTCTGGTTTATTTCCTAAACTTTAGGGGGATTTCCTGGTATTTGCTATGTCATATTTTTATATCATTTTAAATGTCTGAAACCTTTCTTGAAAGTTTAAAATAAAAAAGAGGGGCTCTTCTTTAAATGAAGAGGAAGAAAATTTGTATAAAATTGCACGTATATAGACATATATTGACCAATGATCAGCTTTCAATAAAATAACATATAATTCTCTGTTAATCCTTTGGTTCTCAAATTCTTCATCCTAGTTTATGATAGACACTGTTCTATTCAGGAGTTGATTCATTCATTCATTTATTCATTCACAAACACTGATTCACTAAGCACCATATGCCAGGAGTGGTGGGAAGCCTTGGATTTACAAGAAAATATGAGAACCCGAGGCTTACACAAGGAGACAGACATGCAGCTAGCAAGAGTAGGATGGAATTCTAACTTTTTAAAATCTGAAATGAGATTCTATATAAAGGTTTCTCACAGTTTTTGTCTAGGAAAATCCTCCATTATTTGGGAGCAAATTGTCTTTTGTGTTGGAAGAAATCACTTAAGTGGCCCCGCCTGGTGATGGGAGGGCAAGTGGCACTCATTACTAGGACAAGGAGATTATGTGTGTGTGCCTGACAGAAGCTGCTTTTCCCAATCCTTTAGGCAAGCTGGGGAGATGGGCTAACTTAGACAGGGGCCAAGGGACTTCTTGGAAAGAAAGGGAAGGAGACTTTGAAGTGGGTGCAGAGTTTTAGAAGAGTTAAGATGACGATGGCTTCAAGAGATCTGCTGGCAGAGAGGATATTGAGGCTGCTGAAGAGGGTCTCATAGTGGCAGAGGGGTATCTTTAATCCCTTCCAGAAACAGACCCTGAGATGAGGATTCATCAGTAAGTGGTTTCCTGAGAAGGCTGTCCCAGGGAGAGACATAGGGAGTGGGGGAGCGGGACTGACAAGGAAAGGGAGGATGTGCTCCCAGCAGAGCTCCCAGAGGGTAGCTTCAGCAGATTCCACAGGGGACTCTGGAGTATAAACTGTCTACACTCTGAAATGAGAGGAAGGGGTCCTAATAAATCCCAGCAGAACCCTGTCATCAAATGCCACAAAGGGGCTAGGCTGGCTGGTGAAAGGGTGTAGTGCTAGGACCTATGGTCACAGGTTGCATGTAGGAGGCTGGGGGCTGGGAGCAAACCTTAGCCCAGCCTGGGCTTAAGCCAGGGAGCCACCCTTGACACACCCACTCTGGCACAGTGAGCCCCAAAGAGTGAGCTCTGGACCAACAAAGGTGGACTAAGGCCAATGGACAATTCACCATCACCGAGCACAGGGTCAGTTTTTAAAACTAAGGGAAGCAGTAACACTTTAAAAAACAACAGAGTGAATGACTGAGTTAATCAGAGGCACCAGCTTGTTCATGACTGGCCCCTTCGAGTTGAGTGCAAATCCCTGAAGTTACTGAACAATTTGATGGGAAAAGAACATCTCCACAGCCCTGGGAAGGGGGTAAGCTTCCTGTAAACCTGGCAAGTGGAAACTAAAGCCAGTTTTGCTTGAAGGATAAAGCACTGTGACTTAATTTTCACCCCAAGCTGGTGAAGCAGGTCATGCCAGTTATATAAAGAAATAGGGAAATAATTTCAAATTGTGGTAAGTCTTATGGCTGTAAAGCATAGGTTAAAATGAGAGAGAATAATTAATAAGGAGATATGATTGGATTTATAGGAGAAGCGGTCAGAGAAGTGTCTGTGAAAATGTGGTATTTCAACAAAGCCTGAGGAACCAATGGTATGGAGTAGGGGAGGGGCAGAGCCTCTCTATAATGAAAATAGCATGTGCAAATGTCCTGAGGCAGGAAGCTATTTGATGTACTTGATAAGTATGGCCAAAATAAGGTGAGTGTGGCTCTGGACCAGTAAGTGAGGAGAAAATGGTTCCAATGAGATTGAAAAGGATGGCAGGGGCCAGGTCATGCAAGGCCTTATGAACTGTATCAAAGTTTTGTTTGTTTGCATTTTCCCCTAAGGGTCCTGAGGAACCACTGAAGGAATTACAGCAGAGAACTAACCTGATAAAATCTACCTTAAAATAATTGTTCAGTCTGTTGTGTGGACAATGAACTGGAACCAGATAAGAATGGAGGCAGCTATGAATAAGGCCATCATTTTGGAATCCCATTACTTGGATTCAAAACCCAGTTCTGCCATGTACTAACTGTGTGACTATGGGTGAGTTACTTAACTTCTCTATGCCTTGATTTTATCGTCTCCAAAATGCAAATAAAAATAGTACTCATTTTATTGGGTTATTATGAGGCTTTAAAGATACAATGTTTGATAAGCATTTTCACACATAGTAAACTTGGCACAGAGTAAATACCCAATAAACTTTGGCCAATGTATGGTGTATTATTGTGTATTGTTATTATTATTTTTCAGTAGGAAGAGAAAGCTGTTGGAGTTTTAGGAGACAAATAAAAAACAACCCCATCTCTCCCTTATAAGTTTAGAACCAGTGGAAAAATAAGACAAAGAAGATGACAAGTGGGCATATTCTGGCATGAGTGAAGGGGTGAGGCATACAGTCAGAAATAAATAAGTGGTTAAATACTTAAGTTATATCATGCTTTAGAAAATATCTCTTCTATTACTGATAATGAGGAAGTGTGGCTTAGATCAGCAGTCAGGTCAACCTCCTACTATTTCCCCCTGATGAAACAGACACACTCATCTAATCACAGAGTTGGAAAACCACTGCCCCTCTCTCCCCCCATCACTGCAGGGTGAGAGTTTCCCCTAAAGCTCACCAGACAGTAGAAGGAAGACCAGACCCAGATATAGTCATCTTTCTTAAATTAACTATGATAAAATGCACCCATTTAAACTGTGCAGATAGATGAGTTTTGAATGATTTATGCATCTGTGTAATTATCACCGCCACAATCAAGATATAGAATATTTCCATTACTCCAAACAGTTTCCTCATGCCCCTTTGTAGAAAATTCCTATCCTTGAACCTCACAGCAATTAAAATTAGTTTTGCCTCTTCTGGAATTTCTTATAAATGTAACCATATAGTATGCACTCTTTGCATCTTCTTGCTTTTGCACAGGGTGTGTTTGAGACTAATCCATGTTGTTGTATATATCAGTAGTTTTTACATACTGTGGCCAGGTAGTATTTTATTGTATGGACATTCCACAAAATTTATGTATCCATTTATCAGCTGATAGGTATTGGAGTTGTTTCCAGGTTTTGACTATTATGAATAAAGCTACTGGGACTATTCATGTAAAAGTCTCTATGGACATATGTTTTTAGTTTTCTTGGTTAAATGCTTAGAATTGGAATTGCTGGGTCATGTGATAAGTTATTCTTTACTTTATAAGAAATTGCTGAATGGTTTCCGAAAGCAGTTGTACCATGTTCTGCTTTCCCTCCAGTAGGGCATGAGAATTCCTGTGTCTCCATCATCCTCATCAACATTTGATCTGGTCAGTTCTTTTTTTTTTCGTTCAGGTTTTAAAACTTTTTATTTGCATATTAAAAACTTGTGCATTCCAATCATTAAAATCATTTTAACAACAACAACAAAAATGGCACTCTGATTAAACTGCATTTTACAGCCTGCAGGACACCTTGGTCCAGCTTGGTTTTTACTCTAATTTCACTGTCGTCCCACCCAGCTTGCTCCTTCCTTCACCAACATGCAGGTCTTTCCCTTCCCTGCCAGCCAGGCGGTGGGAGAGGCAGGTGCGGCCTTCGCTGTCAGCAGTTCTCTGATGTGAAAAGGGGCAGCACAGTCACTTAAACGGATCCAACCTCTTTGCATCTTACAAAGTTAAACAGCTAAAAGAAGTAAAATAAGAAGGCGACGCTTGTGGAATGTACAGTGCATACTGGCTGCGCGAGCCTCATTAAGATTCGCCTGCTTGCTTCTCCTGTTCAATCGTTTCTTTGGGAGGCAGTGGATTTTTCTCTTGCGTTTCTGTCTTCTTCAATTCCGACTTACCGAATTTCTCAATCTCAGCCACACCGGCTTTGTCAGACATGGTTGCAGAGGGAGCCGAGCGAGGCGCAGAGCGAGGGAGAGGTCAGATCTGCTCCGGGGCCGCCGCCAAGGCTGGTCAGCTCTTTCAATTTTGGCATTAATTTTAGTCCTTTAGTGGGTGTGCAGAGGTATTTCAATGTAGTTTAATTTACATTTCTCTGATAACTAATGATATTGAGCATCTTTGCCTCCACTTATTGACCATTCCTATGTCTTTTTTGTGATATATCTGTTTAAATATTTTGCCTATTCTAAAAGTAGGGTTTTTTCATTCTCATTAGTGAGTTGTACAAATCCTTTGTATACTCTGGACCTTGTTCTTTGTAGATATATGGGTTGCAAATATTTTCTCCTCTCTGTGGATTACCACTTCACTTTCTAATAAAGTCTTTCAAGGAACAGAAGTTTTTAACGTTGATGAAGTACAATTTCTTAGTTTCTTCCTTTTGTGGTTTGTGCTTTTTTCCCTATCTAAGGAATCTTTGCCTACCCCAAATAACCTGGGTCTTTCTTCTAAGTATCCTTCTAGGACCTTACTAGTGTTAGCTTATATATACAGGTCTATGATGAATTTCAAGCAAATTTTTGTGTATGGTAAGACTTGAGGTTCCTTTTTTTACATATGGACAACCAGTTTATCTAGCACCATTTGTTGAAAAGACTGTCTATTCCATATTGAATTAGAATGGCACCTCTGTCAAAAATGAATTAACCATGCATGTGTGGATATGTCTCTGAACTCTCAATTTTGTTGCATGGATTTATGTCTATCTTCACGCCAATACCACATTGTCTTGACTGCCTTATGGTAAATCTGAAATGAGGTAGTATAAGTCCTTCAACTTATTCTTTTTTTCAACATTGTTTTGCTTATTCTAGCTCTTTTACATTTTTATAAAATTTCAGAATCAGCCTGTTAATTTATATAAAAATGCCTACTGGCATTTTACTGGGATTATATTGAATTTATAGATCAATATGAGGAGAACTGACATCTTACCAATACGGAGTTTCTGAACTTATGGCTTATCTCTCCATTTATTGAAGTTTTTTCTCTCAACTATGTTTTTCTTTCAGTGTACACATATTTTGTCAGACTTATATGCTAGTATTACATATTTATTCATGCTATTATACATGGTATTTTTCATTTCATTTGTTTGTTGCTAATACACAGAAATAAAATTGATTTTTACATCTTGATCTTGTATCCTGCAGCTTTTGGCGCTGCATGCATGCTAAAATGGGAGCATGCCTTTCCCTAGTTCCCTGCATGTGCTTCATTCCATGCACAATCACTTAGGAATGTGTTTGGTTAAAAGTTTCACAATAGTAACATAAACATATATTAGGTGACAGCTGTTAAGTTGCAATGACTTCCTGGGGAACCTTTCAGCCTTTTCCTCATAGTTGCAGGATAGCTATTACAGCTGCAACCCTCACATCCTTGTTCAAAGCAAAAAAGAACAGAGAAGGAAGAACAAGCACATTGGTTCCCTTTTATCAGCAAAGCAAGATCTTTCCTCTAAAACAGTATTTTTCAACCAGAAGTGATTTTACTACCCAGGAGACACTTGCCAATGTCTGGAGACATTAGCCATTGTCACAACTAATGGGGTGCTATTGACATCTAGTGGGTGGAGCCAGGGATGCTGCTAAACACTTTACAATGCATAGGATAGACCCCCCCTTCCCCACCCCCACCCCCCACACAAAGAATTACCTGGTTCAAAATGTCAAAAGTGCCCAGGTTGAGAAACCTTGTTGTAAACCACCCCTGTAGACCAGATCTGGGTATGTGGTCATCACTAGCTTCTGGGAGACTAGAGTAGTAGGAAACATTGATTGGAATGATTAGATTCAGTCTCTGATGGCCCCTTAACATGGCCTGAGCATATGAGTTTCCCAACAATTAGAGTTCTGTTAGTGAGGGAGCCGGTGGGAATGAAGACTGAGGAAGCAGCTGCAAAAGAGGCAAGAGGATTGCAGTGCCCTTGCTCCCAGCTAGGTCTGGATTTACAGCTAAAATACCACAAAATCAACTTAAAAACAAGAGAAGTGTAGCTGATTGGACATATATTTAAGGAGCACTGAAGAAACAATGTAGAGATGGTAAGAGAAGGGGAGTCATGGAAAGGGGGAGCCTCCCCTGGAGCTGAAATTCGGGCTGAGAGGCCAGAGTGATATTGGCTGCAAAGCCCCCGGCCCCCTTGGAAATGTGGGTTCTCACTTCATGCAGGGATCCCAAACCTAGAACAGCAGAATTTGGAAGAAGAATCTGCATAGTATTGGGCGGAGGGAACCAAGAAAATTTTGCCTGGGAGACTGGGACCATACCTTCCCAGTGAAGGAGCTCTCCTGTTGTTAGCAGCCCCGGCCTGAGAAGTTCGCCCTGGGCTCTGACTCGTGGAAAGGCTGCACTGTGGTGTGTGGGTTTGAAAAAAAAAGGAGTCTTGGGCCTGCACCCAGAAGTGACTTGGAGGGACCCTCTACTTTCCTGGAAGGCATTGTGCAGAGCCCCAGTGAGTGACTACATGGTTTGGCTTGGGGAAAAGGGAAGGGATTATTCCACTTCCAGTGCAGGGTTGGAACCCCTCCCCTCATCTGTGGAGGCTCATGGACTCCTCCATCCTGTGGGGTTAGCAGCACAGCTTGGAGGAGCAGGACAGATAGGGGATTTTTGGCCTGCACTAAGGAAAGTTGAAAGCATGAGCGGAGCTGGGATTCTTGGTTCTGGCTTTGCTGAGACCAGCCATGAGGAGGGATCTGAGTCCTGTGTGGGGCTGATTTTGTAACCCTCTCCTGCTTGGACCTGTGGCATGAGGGCTCCAGGTCCTCACAAAATCGAGATTTTAGGTCTGTGTCCCCCAGGAAGGCTCCTGATGGGGAGACAGATGAGGGAGAGCTGGACTTTGTGACTGCATTGTGGGGAGGCTGATCCAAGCTCCCTGTGAATTCAGTCAGTCAGTCCCTGGAAGGAGAGGTAGATCCCATCTCCCACTCCTGAAGTTTGGGAACACCATCCCCAACAGGAGACGGTTTGAATCAACTCTGTGAAGGCTGGGCGCAGTCAGGCGGGGTGGGGGACAGGAGAACAGCTCAGAGCAGGACTTTCCAAGTGTGAAACCCTCAGGGGATATTGTCTGGGACCAGGAGGAAATGCTTAGCCCCCTTCTACAGGCAGGGCCAGCAGCATTCTTCACAGAGACTCTTTTGATCAATACCACTGAGCCAAGCAGCTGAAACTGCTCTTACAGAAAAGGCCCCTCGTCAGAGGTCAGCTGTAGGGGGGGCTGTTCAGTGCACCCAGCACTTATTCTGAGAGGGCCTCCATCCCTGGGTAGAACATTGGTCAGAGAGCTGGGTGGGGCTGGGACTGGGGCTGGTCTGTGTGTGTAGGGGGGAAAAATGGTATCAGATTTCCCTACCTCACTTCCACCTCAGGCTCACTGACAGTGCCCTGCCTCCAACCTGTGAACCAGCTAGATCTGACCCCTTCTGCTGTGATCTGAGCTAAAGGAAAATGGGCACAGGGCTAGGAATCTGCACCCTTATGGCTCAGTCTGATGGCGCAGGGAACACGAACATCTAGCCAGATAAAGCCTGGGCAGAAGTCCTGCCCAAGTGCGGCAGGCTGCGCAGAAAGATTGAAGTGCCAAGAGGGGCTGATTTTTGTACTTTTGTTTTGTTTTGTTTTGTTTTTGATTCCTTCCTAAATTGAGTGGAATGCCAGGGAGCCAGGCGGAGCTGAGGTGTTGCAACAGTGTCTCCCTGGTAGGTTTCTTTCTAGGAGACTCTGGGCCCTTGGGCATCATTACAAGGAAACAGATCTGAACTTCCCAGTGAGTATAGTCAGCGCAGCCCTGGGAAAAAGAGGAAGTGCCCATTCCTACAGATTACAAGCACTACCCACAACATGTGTCTGCTTAAACCACCCTGGCCAGGTCCCAGATACCTCCACAGAGTGAACATCTGTGAGGGAAGGGAGAGCAACTCAGAGCAGGTACATTCAAAGGGTGAGACCAGAGGCAGACCCAGTCTCTGGGTTTTAGAGGACCTGCTCACCAGACTCTTTAGGGCTCTGCCCTACCAAGTATCAGACCACTGGCCAAAACCCACGCAGGTATAGTGAATGACATTGATTGCACCAGAGAACCTACCAGGAGGCCTGTGACTGGCACATCAAGGGACCAGTCTGGGACAACATCTGAGCAAAATACAGTGAGCACCACAAATAGCAGATCCAACAGGTGAATATGCAGTAGGCACCAAAATCTGCAGAGCCAAACTCCACTTTTTCCTTTCATTTCTTTAACTTTATTTTGTATATAATCTCCACCCCCACCTTTTTTCAGATTTCACATAGTTTCTGCTTCTCTTTTTTCTTTTTTCTTTCATAGCCCTTATTTCTCTTTCCTTTCCTCTATTTTTTCATTTTCTTTACTTTTTAAATTTCTTTTCCATTTTCTCTTCTTATTCCATATATTATTTATTTATTATTATTACCTTTTAAAATTATTTCACACATATATATTTCTCCTCTTCTATTCTTATTTTTTTCTTTCATCTCTCCATCTTCTTTCCTTTCACATTCTCCTCCTTCATTTCCTTTTCTCTGCTCTAATTCTTTTGGTCTCTTGTATTATAGTATTCCCACTTATTTCCCTTTCTTCCTCTTCTCTTTTCTTATTCTTTTTTTGTTGGTGGTGGGTTGCTTAGGTTCATGTTATTAGTTTTTATTGTGTGTCTGCATTGTTTTCAAAATGGTACTGTTCTGTCTTGTCTCGTTCTATCAGCACCTATATAACAGCTGACATGACATGGTTGGGGTTGACCCTCATAGTCGGCCAGCCGGAAGAGCAAGCCCAACCAGATCCAATTACAATAGGATAGCCCACATAACTCACAGAAGGGGCATTTTTAGAGCACCAACCTCAGAATATCACGGAGACTACACCACCAGGTCCCACAAGACACCCACTACAGAAGGTCAGCCCATCAAGATTGGGAGTCATAGCAGATCTACCTAATAAAGAGATACAAGCAGGAAGAGGCAGCCTAAGTGAGGAGACAAAGAAACAAGCCCCAAATGAAAGAAGAAGAGAATTCTTTAGAAGAAGCAGCTAAATGAAATAGAGAAAAGCAATTTATCAGCTAGAATTCAGAGTAATGATTGTATGAATGCTCAACAGCATGAAAAAAAGACAGAAACTATGAAAACAACCAGTCAGAAATGAAGAATAACAGCAGAAAAAAAGAATACACAGGAAAAAAATAGCAGATTAAAGGAAGCAGAGGATCAAATCAGCCAATCAGAAGAGAAGGTAGAAAAAAAATCACTCAATCAGAGAACCAAAAATAAAAAAACAATTGAAAGACAGGAGGACAGATTAAGGGAACTTTGGGACAACATGAAACATAACAACATCCACACCCTAAGACTACCAAAAGGAGAGGAAAGTAAGCAAAGGATAGGGAACCCACTAGAAGAAACAATGGCAGAAAACTGTCACAAAGGTAAAAGGTAAAAGTCACAGAAGTTCTGGAAGCACAGAGAATCCCAAGCAAGAAGAACCCAAACAGGCCCATGCCAAGACACATCATAATTAAAATGGCAAAAATTCAAGACAAAGAGAGAATCTTTAAGGTTGCAAGAGAAAAGCAATTCATTACATACGAAGGAGCTCCTGTAAGGCTGTCAGCTGATTTCTCATCAGAAACTCTACAGGCCAGAAGGGAATGCGATGAAGTATTGAAGGTAATGCAAAACAAGGATCTGAAACCAAGACTATTCAACAAGGCTATCATTTAAAATTGAAGGTGAGCCCAGCTGGGCGTGGCTCAGCGGTTGAGCATCGACCTAGGATCCAGGCGATCAGGGTTCAATTCCCTGTCAGGGCACATGCCCGGATTGTGGGCTGCAGCCGATCAGTGACTCTCTCATCATTGATGTTTCTGTCTCTCTCTCTCTCCCCCTCCCTTCCTCTCTCTGAAATCAATAAAGATATATTAAAAAAAAAAAAATTTAAAAAAAATAAAATAAAATTGAAGGTGAAATAGAGATTCCCAGGATTTAAAAAAAGGCTAAAGGGGTTCATTACATTGATTGATTTATGAAGGTTGAACCATCCTTGTGCCCCTGGAATGAACCTCACTTATCGTAATGTATTATTTTTTTTGATGTACTGCTGTATTCAATTTGCTAGTATTTTGTTTAGGATTGTTACATCTGTATTCATCAGATATATTGGTCTGTAGTTTTCTTTCTTTGTGTTATCCTTCCAGGTTTTGGTATCAGGGTTATAGTGGCCTCGTAAAATGTATTAGGAAGTATTGCCTCTTCTTCAATTTTTTGGAAGAGTTTGACAAGGAGAGGTGTCAAATCTTCTTTGTACATTTGGTAGAATTCACTGATAAAGCCATCTGGTCCTGGACTTTTATTTTTTGGAAGTTTTTGATGGTTGTTTTAATTTCCTTGCTGCTGTACAGTCTATTTAGACTTTCCAGTTCTTCATAATTTAGTCTAGGAAGGTTATGTATTTCTAGGAACTTATCCATTTCTTCTAAGTTATCAAATTATAGAATTCTAGGTTATTGAATTCTAGTATTATAGAAAGAATCATAATATTCTAGTATGATCCTTTGTATATCTGTGATGTCTGTGGTGACTTCTCTCTCATTTGTGATTTTATTTATATGGGTCTTTTCCCTTTTTTCCTTAGTGAATCTAGTCAGGGGTTTGTCAGGTTTATAAATCTTTTCAGAGAACCAGCTCTTTGTTTTACTAATTTTTTGTATAGTCTTTTTGTTCTCTATTTCATTCAGTTCTGCTCTGTTTTTTATGATTTCTTTTCTTCTGCTGACTTTGGATTGCTTTTGTTTTTTCTAGTTCTTTAAGATGTGAGGTTGTTTACTTGGGATTTCTCTTGTTTCTTGAGATAGGCCTGTAATGATATAAACTTCACTCTTATTACTGCTTTTGCTGCATCCCAAAAGTTTTGATATGTTGTATTGTCATTCTCGCTTGCCTCTGTGTATCTTTTGATTTCATCTTTTATTTCTTCTTTGACCCAGTTATTTTTCATTAGTATGTTGTTTAATCTCCATGTACTTACGGGTTTCTTTACTTCCTTTTTGCAGTTGATTTCTAATTTCAAGACATTGTGGTAGGGAATATGCTTGGTATAATTTCAATCTTCTTGAATTTGTTTATGGTAGTTCTGTAACTCAACATATCGTTTATCCTTGAGAATGTTCCATGTGCACTGGAGAAGAATGTATAATCTGATGTTCTGGGATGAAAGGCTCTGAAATGTCAGTTATGTCCATTTTGCAAAGTGTTTCATTTAAGGCCCATCTTTCTTTATTGATTTTCTGTTTGATTAATCTGTCTGTGGAGTATTAAGGTCCCCAAATATGATTGTGTTTTGATCTGTTTCTCCCTTTAGTTTTGTGAGTAGTTGCTTTATATATTTCTGTGCTCCTTGGTTGGGTGCATAGATATTAAGAAGTGTTATGTTTCCTTGATGTAGCGTCCCCTTTATCATTATAAAGTGTCCATCTTTGTCTCTTGTTATCTTTATTGTGTTGAAATGTATTTTGTCAGATATAAGTATGGCTACACCTGCTTTTTGGTGGATGTTATTTGCTTGGGGAATCATTTTCCACCCTTTTACTTTAAATCTACCTTTGCCTTTGCAGCTTACATGTGTCTCTTGTAGGCAGCAAATAGTTGGGTTTTGTTTTTTGATCCACTCTGCTACTCTGTGCCTCTTTATTGGTGAATTCAGACCATTTACATTTAGGGTAATTATTGATATATGAGGATTTCCTATAGATATTTTATTTTTTGTAGCTCTGTGCCTCCATTGGTTCTTTTCCTTCGTACTTCTGTCTGTTGTTTTTGTTTGGTGGTATTTCATACTTCTTTCCTCTGTGTCCTCTTTTTTAAAGCTATGTGTCCTGGGTTGGGGATTTTTGTGTGTGGTTACCATTAGGTTTATAAAAAAATAAAGTTGCATATATACAATAGTTTTTTTTTTCTTTTGAGTGCATCTGATGTTCATCCTCCTTTGACAGTGCAGACCTTTATCCCCTCCCCCTTTTATGTTTTTGCTGTCACAAATTATCCCTGTTTATGCTGTAAGTTTTTTGATGATCTTACTCATAGTTTTGTGACCTTATGTTCTTTGTTTCAGGTAGAATAACTCTCTTGAGTATTTCCTGCAATGGAGGTTTTATGTTAATAAAATCTCTCAGCTTCGCTATGTCTGGGAACATCTTTATTTCTCCTTCATAATTAAAGGATAATTTTGCTGGATGTATTACTCATGGCTGGTAATTTCTCTCTTTCAGACGTTTGAATACTTAATTCCACTCTCTTCTGGCTTGTAGAGTTTCTGCTGAGAAGTTTGATGAAATTCTGATGGGTTTTCCTTTGTAGGTCACTTCTTTCTTTTCCCTGGGTGCTTTGAGAATTTTTTCTTTGTCATTAATTTTTAATAGTTTTAATCAATGTGGCTTGAAGAGGGCCTCTTTGGATTGAGGTAATGAGGTGTTCTGTTTGCTTCTTGGATTCGAGGATCTAGTTCTTTCCATAGGTTTGGGAAGTTCTCATCCACTATTTGTTTGAATAGACTCTCTGTTCCCTGTCCCCTCTCTTCTTCTTCAGGAATGCCTGTAATTCTAATATTGCTTTTTTCCGATGAAGCCAAGATAGCTCTTGTAGAGCTCTTTCATTTTTCTTTATGCTCAGGTCTCTGTCTTCTTCCCACTGCATCATTTCTAGATTCCTATCTTCAATATCTCTAATTTTCTCCTCCATCTGGTTGGCTCTGTTTTCTATGCTCAGTAGCTCATTCCTAATCTCCTTAATTGCATGCTTCATTTCCAAGATTTCTGATTGGTTCTTTTTAAAGTTTCAATCTCCTTGGTAAAGTACTTGTTTTGCTCATGGTTTGTTTTCTGAGTGCAATGAATTGCCTGTTTGTATTTTTTTGCATATCGTTATTTTCAAAATGACAATCTTGAAATCTCTGTCATTTCTGTCACATATTTCCATGTGTTCCAGGTTGCTTTCTGGGGCTTTTTCATGTTCTTTCTGATTATACTAGTTACAGTAGTTGTTCATGGTATTTGTTCCTCTCCTTTGTCTAGGCATAAATGTCCCTTCTGTAGGAGTATTCTCTGAAGAGATCTTTCTACTATTTTCCAGTAGATGGCACTGAATCGCAATAATTTTTTTTTTTACCTCTCTGATCTTCCAGTGTTTACCTCCATGGGTTCCTGTAAAACAGACCAGCTGCATGGCTTAGGGGTGGGATTTGTTTTGCCCTCATCATAATGGTGACACAGACCTTGGTCCCTCCCCAAGCAATGAACCTGGAGATTTTTCACAGAGGAAGCAGTAGTTCCACTGCAATTGTTCCTTGACCAAACACTGAGGGCAAAGGGAGGCAAGTTTTGGGAATTCAAGGGGTGGCAGAGCTCTGTGGCTCCTTTTCTTCTTTCTTTCTTTCTTTCTTTCTTTCTTTCTTTCTTTCTTTCTTTCTTTCTTTCTTTCTTTCTTTCTTTCTTTCTTTCTTTCTTCCTTCCTTCCTTCCTTCCTTCCTTCCTTCCTTCCTTCCTTCCTTCCTTCCTTCCTTTCTTTTTTTCTTTCTTCTTTCTTTCTTTCTTTCTTTTCCTTCCCTCCCTCCCTCCCTCCCTCCCTCTTTCTTTCTTTCTTTCTTTCTTTCTTTCTTTCTTTCTTTCTTTCTTTCTTTCTTTCTTTCTTTCTTTCTTTCTTTCTTTCTTTCTTTCTTTCTTTCTTTTAAAATATATCTTTATTGATTTCAGAGAGAGGAAGGGAGAGAAAGAGACAGAGATAGAAACATCAATGATGAGAGAGTCATTGATCGGCTGCAGCCCACAACCTGGGCATGTGCCCTGACCGGGAATCGAACCCCGATCTCCTGGATCCTAGGTCGACGCTCAACCGCTGAGCCACGCCCAGCTGGGCTGTGGTTCCTTTTCTATGTCATAAACACCCCTGCCTAACAGTGGGACATCCACTCTGCTCTTTCAGGCATCTGCTGACTCAGTCACTATTCACTCCTCTCACCTAGCTGGGCTGTCCCGCAAAGTTCTTTCTTCCTTCTGCTTGGCTGAAGGAAGCATTTGCTGCCACCAGCTTCCTCCCCTCTTGCGGCCAGGCTGTGAGCTCCAGGTTGCAGGGCTGCATCTGAGAGGCGTCTGGTCTTTCCTCTTTTCTTATCTCCCACTTATTCCTGGTTACTCACTCTTAGGTGTTTCAGTGTGTGGGTCTCTCAGGCCTGCCTCTTTGTTGAGTAGGGAATTCTTTATTGAATTAGTTGGTTAATTTGTTGAAATTTCAAGGGAAGAGGTCAAGGGGACCTCTCATGCCAACATTGCTTTGATGGTCACTCTCCATAACAGCATTTTTATACACCAACAATGAGCTCTCAGAAAGAGAAACTAATAAAACAATCCCATTTACCACTGCAAGAAAAAAAAAAAGATACCTTGGAATAACTTAAGGAGGTAAAAAATATGTGCTTAGAAAACTATAAGACATTGAAAAAAGAAATAGAGGATGACACAAACAAATGGAAGAATATACCGTGTTCATGGATTGGAAGAATTAATATCATTAAAACGCCCATACTACCCAAAGCAATCATAGATTCAATGCAATCACTATTAAAACACCAATGACATATTTCACAGATCTAGAACAAATACTCCAAAAATTTATATAGAACCTAAAAAAAAACCCCAATAGCCACAGAAATCTTGAGTAAGAAGAAGAACAAAGTTGGAGGTAGCGCAATACTGTATATCAAACTATGCTACAAAGCCATTGTAATCAATGCAGCCTGGTAATGACACAAGAACAGTCATATAGATCAGTAGAACAGAACAGAGAGCCTAGAAATAGACCCAAGCCATTATGCTCAGTTAATATTTGACAAAGGAGTTAAGAACATACAATAAAGAGAGTCTCTTCAATAAAGTGTTGAAAAAATAGGACAGCTAAATGAAAATGTTACCACCACTTTACACCATACGCAGAATAAACTCAAAATGGATAAAAGACTTAAATTTATGCATATATGCAAAACCCCTTGTTATAGGCAATAGTATGGTGAAGGACTGGGAGTGGCGGGAGTGTGGTGGAGGGGTCAATGGGGAAAATAAGGGGATATCTGTAATACTTTCAACAATAAAGATAAATTTTAAAAAAATCTGGCCAGCTGAGCATGGCTCAGTGGTTAAGCATTGACCTAAGATCCAGGAGATTGCGGTTCAATTCGTGGTCAGGGCACATGCCTGGACTGCCAGCTTGATCCCTAGCAGGGGGAGTGCCAATCAGTGACGACTCTCTCATCACTGATGTTTGTATGTCTCTCTCCCTCTCCCTTCCTCTCTCTGAAATCAATAAAGATATATATATTTTTTAAAATCTACAATCAGGAGTCTCCTCCATCTATTTTTCTCATATCAGACTTTTTATTTCAGAAGATTAAGGGGGTCCTCTCTCTCTGGTCATTATCAGGCCTCTCTCCAATTCCCCTCCCCATGGGTTCCTTAATAACCTGTGCAGAATGAGATGTCATCTGCTCCCTTCAGTCCTCTTAGTTTTCTGTAGCTGTTCATACAGCAAAGTCTCAATAAAACATCTTTTCCTTAAAAAAAAAAAAGAATTCTGCTTCTGGGTATGATGAACTAGAATATAACCACCCCACCCCCACCATTCCTCAGGAAACAACTGTAAAACCTCAACATGATACAAAAACACTTTAGTGAACAGAAGCTGACAGACTTCTGGGGGGAGTGCACATTTGCTCCCACTGAAAGGGTAATGAAGCTTCTTATCCACCCTGAAGCTGGGATACTGTGAACTAGTATAGATACATTTTTATAACTAACATCCATAGTTTACATTACTTTTTGTTATACATTCTATGGGTTTTGACAAATGTATGATATGTATATATTTCATAATAATAGAGAATAATTTTACAACCGTAAAAAGCCCCTATGGTCTACTTATTTGTTCTTCTTTCTCTCCCTTCCTCCTGGCAACCATCAATTTTTTACTGTCTCCATAGTCTCACTTTTTCCAAAATGTCATTTACTTGGAATCACAGATGTAGCCTTCTTAAATTGGTTTCTTTCACTTGGTAATATGCACCGAAGCTTCTTCCATGTCTGTCTATTGCTTGATAGCTCATTTCTTTTTAGCACTGAATACTATTTCATTGTCTAGAATCTAGATGTACCGCAGTTTATTCATTCACCTACTGAGGGATATTTCCAAGTTTGGACAATGGTGAATAAAACAGCTATACACATACACGTTCAGGTTCCTATGGACATGTTTTTCACTCCTTTGGGTAAATACCAAGAAGCACAATTGCTGGATCATATGTTAAGAGTCTAGTTTTGTAAGAAACTGCCAAACTGTCTTCCAAGGTGTCTGTCCCGTTTTGTACTCCTATAAGCAGTGAATGAGAGTTCCTGTTGTTCCACATCCTTGTCAGCATTTGGTGTTGTTCATATTTTGGATTTCAGCTATTCTACTAAGTGTGTAGTGATAACTCATTGTTTTAATTTGCAATTACCTAGTGACATATTATGTTGTGCATCTTTTCATGTGTTTATTCCCCATCTGTATATTGTCTTTGGTTAGGTATCTATTCATATCTTTGGCCCCTTATTGAGTTGTTTATTTTCTTATTGTTGAATTTTAAGCATTTGTGTATTTTGGGTACTGCTCCTATATCAGATATCTCTTTTGTAAATATTTTCTCCCAGAGTGTGGCTTGTCTTTTTATTCTCTTAATAGTGGCTTTCTCAAAGCAGAAGCTTTTAATTTTAATGAGGTCCAAATTACCAATTTTTTCTTTATGTATTGTGTTTTTGGTGTTGTATCTAAAAGTCATGACCAAACCCAAGGCCATCTGGATTTTCTCCTGTGTTATCCTCTAAGAGTTTTATATTTTTGCACTTTACATTTAGGTATATGATATATTTGATTTAATTTTTGCAAGGGGTGTGAGGTTTCCATGTAAAAGGCTGGAGATAAGTATTTTCCTTCCCCCAGATTGGCCAGATTCTGGTTAGTTGGTCAGTTCCCACTGAGAGAAGGCCTTATGAATGAATGAATAAATAAATGAATAAATAAATAAATAAATAAACAAATAAATAAATAAATAAATAAAATGCTCTGGGCTTATTTCAAAATGGTTACTCTTTCCCTCCCCCTGTTGGAAGCCCCAAGGGATTTATCTCTGATCTTCACTGTGATAACTTAGTAAGGCTCCTAGAGATAAAACTCATGCAAGTGTGTCCCTCTAATCTTGAGCCCTGGAGTTTTTAACTCTCAAAACTTGTCCACACTGGGTCTCCACTAAGTCATCATTTACATTTAAATTCTTCTTACCTGGGTACGGGTTCCAATGGCAATTTCTGCCTTTGGGCTTGTGCTCTAGTAAGATGTGATTCTCTGTATCAGTCTGTCTGCCTCCAATTTGGTAGTAGCAGTTTGCCTTGTGACTTCAATTCTCTGATGGACCTAAGAAGAGCTGTTGGTTTTCAGTTTGTTCAACCTTCTTGATATTGTGAGGATGGAGTAACAACTTCCAAACTCCTTATATGCCAGATCAGGACAATTTCTTTTTGACAAAGATGACAATATAATTAAATGTGGAACAGACAATCTTTTCAACAAATGGTTCTGAAACAATTGGCTATCTGCATGGAGAGAAAATCCTCAGTTCTTACCTCACACCATACACAAAAATTTACTTGAAATGGACCACAGACCAAAGTCTGAGTCCTGAAATGATTCAGGCATCTGAGGCACAGTGACCTCAAGAAAAAGAACATCTGGGAGCCTAGTAAGCAGCTGGTGTCCCTCATATTACACAACATGAGTGACTTTCTATAGTGTTAGCAGGCAGCCTAGCCTGTTAGCACTGGGGCCAGGGATTGGTGTAGCCTGGTATTTCTACCACAGGTTAGTTTCAGATACTTGTAGAATCAGCTGATTCTTAGGAGCAGCTCATATAAATCATCACTGTCAGGTTCTCAGTCCATACAGTGTCCATGCATCTCCTCTGGCAATCATGTTTTAAGCTAATCCTGACTGCAGTGATTTATCTAGGGATGTCCCTGTGCCCATTTCTGGCCAGGTGTGATGTAAGGGGAGGTCTTCTGGGGATAGGGAGAGAATTTTTTTCAATTACAATTTACATTCAATATTATTATGTATTAGTTTCAGATGTATTGCATAGTGATTAGAGAGAGGAAATTTTAAGAAACATTTTCTTGTTTATAAAAAGAGTTATGAGTGAAAGAAGAATTATTTTTCTTCCAGGCATGTTGCCATGTCACAATGTGAGGCCTGGACTTGCGGTCATTATCTTATGAACACAAGGTGAAGTAGCAAGAGCTCATGTGAAGGTTGGAGGAGTGGAAAGATTGAAATAATGGGGACCCCGATGACAGTATTGATCCACTGAATTAACCAACTCAAAACCAATACCCTCTAGATCTCTTGTTATGTTTACTAATATTGTTTTTTTTCACTCTTTTTTTAAGATAATTAAGTTGGGGTTTTCTTTTACTCATTTTCAAAAACATTTTAAAGTAATATATGAAGGAAGGATGGAAGGAAAAAAGGAAAGGAAAGGAAGGAAGGAAGGAAGGAAGGAAGGAAGGAAGGAAGGAAGGAAGGAAGGAAGGAAGAGAGGAAGGCAGGGAGGGAGAGAGGGAGGAGGGGAGGAAGGAAGGGTGGGTTCCTAAGCAGGAATATTTGTCTCACCTATAGGTAATGGTACAGACTATTGAAGGCAAATGTTTCAATCTAGTAATATGGGAAATAGAAAAATGCTGCCCACCTCACTAAGCTTTCATACCTCTCTCAGAGTTACATCTCCTATAGGAACTAGTATAAATTACTATAAATAAAATTAATATATTTTCAGAAGATTTTGCTTCTCAGTGGATCAACAGCCATTCATTGGCTGAATAGTCAGCACAAAGCCTATGTGCAGTATCAAAGGAAATCAAGAATTATTTCCTCTGAAAAAACTGTCAGAAAGCTCAAAATCATTTCCTGGTAAGAATCAAGGAACTCTGAGAGTCACAGTACTCTCACAGTTCATTAATGTGCTTCTATTTCTCAGAAGATTCTGAAACCCAGGTAAAAAGGCTTATTAAAATGTCATAGATCCAGAGAAATGGAAGGAACTTTGAATGTCACCCAATCCAACTTTCCATTTGAGGTTGAATGATTCCACAAGGCCACCTATTCTGGAAGCAAATTCTTGGTCTCTGCCTGCCAATCTGGTGCTCTTATTTATTTTGTCCACTACAAAAAAACCCCAAAACAAACAACAACATAAAACAACAACAACAAAAAAGCAAAATACACCCCCCCCCCAAATCAAAGCAAAAAGGCATGTTTGTACGCTTCCCTGCCTGTTTTTTGGACACATTCAAACCTGTATAGTTTGACCCAAAGTCATTAGTCCCAAAGTACTGGATGTGAATCGTACTTACTAACTCAGGTGTAACACTTTTTATATTTTTATAATCAAACAATTTCTGATTGGAGACCCTATTCCTCTTAAATGATCATGTACTCTCTATGCTTGAGCCCCTTCAGAGCCTAGACTCTTGCAGCCCCAAATGCTAAGTGTTTAGAACTCGAAGCAGGGTTCTTGAACACTTTGGGAGTTTGGTGAAACCTGTGGACCCCTTCTCAGAATATGGTTTTAAGTATAAAAGCAAAATGCATAAAATTCCAAAATAAGCCAAATACATAGAAATATATTTATCAAAATATTTAAGTTGTTACATAATACCTTTTAAAAAATAAGATTAGTGCCCAGCTGGTGTGGTTCAGTAGTTAAGTGTCAACCCATGCACCAAGAGGTCACCAGTTTGATTCCTGGTCAGGGCACATGCCTGGCTTTCAGGTTCCATCCCCAGCAGGGAGGTGTAGGAGGAAGCTGATCAATATATATATATTTTTTATTTTTTTTACAAAAGATAGGCTATGTTTATTTAGAGTCACAAGCAGCTGACTCACTCAGTGTGACTCAAACCACAGGAAACCATTTCCACTTCACTCCATTCTGAGTCCTAGCACTGGGGCTAGAATGGAAGGAGTGCTGCTGGGGCCAATTCACAGATTGACAAGTTTCTCATTCAGGGCAATCTGTGACTGGGTGAGATTGGCCAGGTGGGTCACGATCAGTAGGTCACTGATGTTGCTGTTGAGCATGGTCTGGAAGTCCTCCGAACGATCCTGGTTCGCCATAGTCATCAAGAAGCGGCCCACAGTATTGTCAGCGGACACCTTTCCAGACAGTACATTCTCCGCACACTGCAACACTGTGCTGAGGGCATCCTGGGTGCGAGCCAACGGCCCTGCTACCTGCTGCAAGTCACTTGAGAGTCCAAAGACCCGGTTGGTGCTAAAACAGGTCTTCGTGATCAGGTCAACTCCAGTGCATTCAGTGTCATGGTACTCGTATTTCACTGTCAGCGGTGTGAACATCGCCCCATGGTCCTCCCCGGACACCCACTGAAGTGCTGACATAGCCTTGATGTCCTGCGAGCATTCTGGAGGCCCGTCCGCAGTGGGGTGAGAGGGGCGGGGCTCCGCGGCTCAGTGCGCGCGGCTCAGCGGTGACCGGGACGCCGCGGCCCGTGGCATACCCGCGCAGGAGGAGCTCGTTTGGAGAGGCTTGCTGGGGCGATTCATACCTGTTCCTAGCAAATTCCACGTTAACAGCCACCTCATCTTCTGACTCGTGCGGCGCTAAAAAGCAACTGGTGACTTCAACGGAGTGCTGGTCAACGGTTCTCAGAAGAGCCTCGAGAACTCGGGCAGCAGCCTCGTCGCGTTGCTCGTAGCTGTCCGCGAGGAGGCCAAAATGACGGGGTGCAGCGGCCCGCGGGGCCGCCGGGGAAGGGGCCGGGAGAGCAGGACCACCAGCGACTGCGCGGGGCGGCCCGAGGCGGGGCTGCCCGGAGCCGGGGTCGCCGCCGCGGGGCTGGGAGGAGGCGGGGCCGCAGCGGGGCGGGGCGTGGCTGGGAGGAGGCGGGGCCGCAGCGGGGCGTGGCTGGGAGGAGGCGGGGCCGCAGCGGGGCGGGGCGTGGCTGGGAGGAGGCGGGGCCGCAGCGGGGCGTGGCTGGGAGGAGGCGGGGCCGCAGCGGGGCGGGGCGGGGCGTGGCTGGGAGGAGGCGGGGCCGCAGCGGGGCGGGGCGGGGCTGGGAGGAGGCGGGGCCGCAGCGGGCGGCCGGAGCGTCGCTCGCTGCCGCGGCCTGTGCTCCGGTGGGCAGAGAAGGAGCGCGGAGCGGAAGCAGCTGGTGGATACTGATGTTTCCCTTTCATCAATGTTTCTATCTCCCTCTCCCTCCCCCTTTCTCTTTCTTAAGTCAATAAAAACATAATTAAAAAAATAATAAAATCTAGCCACAGGTCTGATGACTACAATTTGCCGGAAGTGCAAATGATAATGGGAGCTATCTAATGTCTTGGGACATGACCACATCTGTGATTCCTACCGGTAACCTCTGTGGTCTACTGTAACATTCACAATTGAAGGAAGTGTTAAACTTAAGTTAGAGGTTATTGAAAATAAAGATACGATATTTCTGCCATTCGGCTTTATGGACTCTTTGAATTCTATCCACAAACACCCCACATAGTCCACGAACCCCAGATTAAGAAACTGTGTCTAAAGACTTTACTCTCTCTTTCTGCTGAATCATCTCTGCCCAAAGCCGTGAATGTGGCTGACTGAATAGGGGAAGACCTAAAAGGATGAGAGGAAGTTCTAGAAACAAACTCTGTACTGCCTCAGTTGGGAGAACAACCTCTCCGGTTCAACAGGGTGCTCATGGGACACCTTAACCCCCAAAGTGGAGGAGCCTCTGTTTCTTTGCTCCTGCCACCAGGCTAGAGAAACTTCCTCAGCAGGACCGACAGAGCTGCCGGCCGGGCGTGGCTCAGCGGCCGAGCATCGGCCTGGGATCCAGGAGGTGGCGGTTGGATCCCGTCAGGGCACATGCCGGGTTGCGGGCTCGATCCCCAGCGTGGGGCGTGCAGGGGGCAGCCGCTCAGTGGCTCTCTCTCTCATCATTGATGTTTCTATCTCTCTCTCTCGCTCTCCCTTCCTCTCTCTGGAATCAATGAAGACATATTAAAAAAAAAAAAAAAAAAGATTGACAGAGCTAAGCTTCTGGTTAAATGTGATGAATTAGTGACATACATGTATCTGTTTTTCCTTTCAGAATAAAAAATATATATATAAAACCACAGGGTTTATATATTTTGGTAGAGGAGACATCCATCAGGTGACGAAAAACAAACTTTATTAACAGTTGGGTTTGTAGAAGG
Organism: Miniopterus natalensis; assembly: GCF_054644295.1. Classification (NCBI taxonomy): domain Eukaryota; kingdom Metazoa; phylum Chordata; class Mammalia; order Chiroptera; family Miniopteridae; genus Miniopterus; species Miniopterus natalensis. The sequence goes on from NC_142081.1 coordinate 90,842,976, forward strand.
ATTACTAAAGAGACAACCAGTTCTTCCCACGGGACTTCTGAAAGGCTCAGAACCTGAAGACAAGGAAGTAAAAGGTGGAGTTCATTCCCCAAGCCCTAGAAATCAGATTCCTGTCCCACCCTCCACCCAGCCACCATCCTCACCACCCCCAAATGCTAAGAGACCAGAAGTGTATTCTTTGGAAAAGATAGAAAGCAGGGTGAGCTTAGGTTTGAACACAGGAATGTTTCATAAAATTCTTCAAATTGACTCCCTTCTTTCCTAATTTGTTTCAGAATATCAGCAATATGCCCTCTGACCTCTGGAAAGGTGAACAAGAGACCTAAGGGTTTTTCTAATACACTGAACATGCTGACATTTGGGAAATATCCAATGAAAAGCCACTTAGTCATTTAACAGGGGAGTTCCTGAGCCAACAAGCTCCATGACATAGAGAGAACTTCCAAAGAACTTCTTGAGTGCTTTGCTCTTATATATGAATGGGCAGGCAAGGAGCATGATAGCATCTGGGAAAAGTCTCCAACATGAGTTTTGCAAGGATTCAAATTTACCTCCCATATTTTTTTTCAAGAACAATATTCCCCTGCAAATCAAAAACAAAAATAAAGAAACACTACATGCAACCCAGGAAATGGGATTCAGCATAAGAGAACAGTAAGCAGTAAGGTAGTTTCTATGATGACAGCTCTGTCCCAGCCAGTATAGAGTGGAAAGGCAGAGTGAAGGGCTCCTGGAGGGAGATTTCCCAGGGAGTTGCATTGGGAAGGGCAGGAGGATTGGGACTGAGAGGTTAACTGGTTTATCTGACCATTTGGAAAATAATACTGAAATGTTTTTAATATCTTAGATGAAGCTTGTGGATCAAGTTAGGCTAAGTTTATAAAAAAGCAAAAAAAGTGATTACTCATTTCAGGAAAATTGTAAAAGTATAAGAAAGGAAAAGCAATCGCAGTGTACTGTATGGCTCAGCAGTAAACATTATTTAAAAGGTCCTAATAATGGTAACACAAACCATTAACATAACCGTCTCTTAAGATGTAACTGCGTGGAGGAAAGGTGCTGTATTATAGTGAAATACTCAGCTGTAGGAATCAGAAGTCAACAGAAAATGTTTAAAGTTGATGAAGTTAAAAAAACAGCAGAGTAGGTACATTGTTGAGAAATATAAATACTAGCTAAATACTAGAAGACAGAGCTAGAAGAAACTGAAGAGTTTACCCCTGGAGAGTTGGCAACAGGAGCTCCTCACTAGAGACATCATAGAGGAGCGAGCTGGCTATGCCAGGGGTAGGGGAGTGTGGTGTCTGTGAGGATGGCTCAGTGGGCACTCATGGCTGTGGCCACAGTTAGGCGGTTTCATGGCCCAGAGTTGGGAGAGTTTGACTGGAATAAGAGAATTGAGCAGAAGGAAAAGAGGAAATAAAAATAAAATGAAGGAGAAGAAGGATAGGTGTGGGGGACAGGGAGAAGAGTAGTAAAGCACTGAATAGAAAGATGAAAGTGAAATATAGTGTTACTAGACATTGAGTGTTTTATGGCTTTACTCTGAGAGGACAAGGAAGGTACTTTAAGAGTTTGTTTTTGTTATAGTACTAAGAACTCGCAAATCTCCCTCCATAGGAGTTTAACCTAGTATTCCTCCTGACAGAGGCAAGTGCAGACTGAAAAGTCAGAGAAACTGCAGAGTGAGGAGAAAATCTGCTGGGAATCAGAGTGATTTTCGGTGCAGACTTCATTTGTACAACCTCTCTGGTAGTGGGAGGTCTGAATAGAAACTAGGTATGTCTGACCTCTGGCGGGAGGAGGAGTGGGTATCACGAGCTGGCAATCACAGGCCAGGAGGCCAGTCCCAGCAGATCCCTGTGGGGTGCACAGTCTTGTCTTGAGTGAGTTCAGGTTGGGAGAGGAGTTCATGGGAGAGGAGTTAAGAAAATTTTCAGAAGATTAGTTCTCCCCATCTTTCACTTGAGTGCCCCTGACTCCTAAGAAAGAACTTCACGTTTTGTCCTAAGTTTATAAAACCTATTACATAGAGAAGAAGGTAAAATTATAGTCAACAAAAATCAAATAATCTTAACACAATATGTATCTAGCCTTGGAATATATTTTTATCACTGTAATAATCTGCTTATTCAAATGTGTTTGTATTTCCTGAGGATGTAGGTGATTGGGGAAGAGGGGTATGGCTCAGAGTTTAAATTTCCTGTTTCCCCACAGAGTAGAGGAAAAAAACAAAAGTAGATCATATAACGATTTGGAAATATTTGTTCCTGGAAAACTACCATATGTCCAGCTGCACAGTCTTTGTTCTCATTGTGGAGGTGGTCGGTGCTTCACATGATCAGTTTGCCTTCTCTTCTCAGTGCCTTAGAGGCACTGCTGACTGTCCTTGGGGAAATGAAGCAATGTGGGGGTTCAATGGCAGCAGCCATTATGTTATATTACGTATCATGCCCAAATGATCTGCAAGTTCAGCATTTATCTCTACACTTCATATATGAACAGAATGAAGTTCAGAGAAATCCAGCAACTCTCTTAAACTCATCTAGGCCATAGATAGCTCATCCAAGTACCTCCTTCCCCTTTAACCCTGTGCAGATATTTAGTGGAGAGGAAACTGCACAATTAACAAAACATAAAACAAGTTTAACCTCTGAGTTTCTTCTAGCATTGGGAAAGAGAAATAACCAGAAATCTTAGCCCTAATTTCCACATTTATCCTCTGAATGGGTTTGTGCAAACACCAGACCTTAAAATAGATCTTCTGATACGTAACAGCGAGGGGGTGGGGTTCCCAGGCCTTATAAAATAATACTCTTTTCTGTTCCAGGAAAGTTACATGTGTCATCTCCATCGAGATAGGAATTATTATGTTCATTTTATAAATAAGTAAATGATAAAATAAAGTAACTCCCCTAAGGTCACAGAGCTATGAGTAACTGAGCCTGGATTTGAAGCCAGGTATGTGGGAATCCAAGCGCTGGGCTTTTCTATTGAGTTCCAGTGTGCATATGTGCATGTGTGTTTTATATTTTCATGACTTGAGAAACATTCTTATGTCAAGTAAGAATATACTCCTCTGTGAGAATAACAGAAGATTAAAGAAAGTAAGATAACAAGTCCAAGAGACGAAACTCTCAGCATCAAATCTCAGGCCCAACGTGGGCAGTTCCACTGTCTAACACCTAAACCCTAGGCTCATCACAACATATGCTGTGAGGCAGAGCCCAGAACTCTAACCAGACTCTTCCCCAGATGCCCAGGGGGAGATGACTGTCCATACCCCCACTTACATTAGCTAATTTTTAACAAATGAATCAGAGTTTCAGATGAAGCTCTTATAAAACCAGAGGCCACATAGAGCCTGAAAATTGCTAACAGATGTCTTTCTGGTTTAGAGACACATTCCTGTCAATGATAGAAATGAGAGGTTATAGAACAGATCATTTTATTATAACAAGAAAAACCAGCCAATTGAGCATTCATGTTTTTCAGGTATCTGTGACAGGGATTTAGAAATCTTCTGGCAAAAGGACCATGGTTTTACAGTTAAAGAAGGCTTTGGCTATTTAGAAGTGAAGCCCTGAACTTTATTCACTCAAAAACAGAGTGAAACAGGGTGTATATCTACATCGACTACATACCTGAGCAGGGGGATTTTCCTTTGAACTTTAAATAAGCTACAGGCCATTGTAAGATTTTATTTCGAAAATTTCATCAGAACCTAACTATTTCCTTATTTGTTCTTTTTCTATAATTGTATACAACAAATTATGGGATTTCAACTAAGAGGAGGTATATACAAACATATATGTAGGCTATAATTTTCCTTTTGTGAATAATGAATGGGGCTATACAATACACATTTTTACTTAATAGGCTTAGAGTGTGGTTAGTGTAAGATTTCTATTTAAAAAGTATGTATTAGCTTAGTTAAACACTCCTAAAAATGTTTATTGTCAATTACCTTTAAAATTAATCAGCTGAGCTTGATTAGGGGAAAGCTTAATTTAGCAATTAGCCTTACCAATATTATCTTTTATTATAATTTTTTTATAATAAAAGATATTCCTTTGTATGATCATTTTTGCCAAGCATTGTAAATACAAAAATCAAAACCCATATATTCATTGAGTCAGCTTGAGCCTAGGAATGGCAGCTAAAATGTCTCTGACTTAAAATAAAATTCTGATCCTCAGTGTTCAACATTAAACCTAAAGACAAAGATAAACATTGCAATTTCAAGAATATTAGTGGAGTTATACCTTCTCTATGCTGTTCAAATGGACATTTTTACTAGTTCCTTATAATAGGAGACTATGAAGCTTATAAGGGAAAAAATCCTCCATATTTCTGACTAACACATTCAGCCAGAAACCAGGCCTATAACACTTGTTTTTATTTTGTTGCACATGGCCCTGAGCCACAGAAGATTGTAAATGGTCTGGGCCTGCCACACATGAATTCTCTTTTCCCCACAACTTTTTAATCCTGAGGCTTTGAGCGCTTTAAGTCCCCTCTGGATTTAATTGTGCGAATATAGGTCTCTTAGAGCTGGACCGCTTGGACAAAGAGGTTTTCTAGACTCAGCCAGCTACACAGCCCATTCTTCAGTTACACACAACCCTCTTCTCAAAAGGATGCATTGTAGTAACCTAAGCAAAGAGCAGACACTACAGTTAATCAACCAGTTAGTCAATCAATCAATTAATTGATCTGTGTTTACTAAGTGCCCAGTACTTGCTATCTAAATATCATCTCTGGAGCTATAAGATGAGTGAGCAGAACAGAGTGTCTACTGTGTCACCATGAAACAAACAAAAAACCACCCCAGTATTTTCTGACTTAGTGTCAACAGCCTAATTAAAAAATAACACAAGACAGTGAATGTGAGAAAGACATCCTGGGAAATGTAAATGTTCAGAGGAGAATAAGAGTGAGTAGGCACAGTATGTCAAGGTCAGCCACAGCACAGAATCAGTAGAGCCCGGGTCCAGAGCTCTCCCCCTGCACTAGGTACAGCAAGGGGCTCCTCCAGGCCCTGCCAGCCCAGGCAGCTGCAGCCTCTCCAGTCTTCTCTCACCTTAAAGCCCAACTCTCCAGACCAGCCCCAGCCAGGAGGGACTTAGGCAGCTCTGCCCTATGCCACAAAGTAGTAGGATCCATATAACATCTGGATGTGAACCCTGGTGAAGAGGCGTCACAACTCTGAGCTTCTAGGAAACATGACAGTTGAGAAGACTATCTTGATGCGTCAACTTCAAAAATTTCACTCCAACTACCAACTGAGGCTGTTTAGCTGACATTTAATGAACTCCTCAGACTGAACATATCGGGACAGTGTTTAGGCATTGCCATCACCAACCACAGCCTGGAAATCTGGACCTTCAGCTTCTCATTAGTGCAACCCCATTCCTGATGGCTGACCACCCGCCTCACAGGTGGGGGATTTACTTGTGGGGTGATTTGAAAGAGTGAAAGGGATGACTCATTTTCCTTGTTGATTACAAATTATCATCTCATATTTCCATCTTAATGTATTTTCAAATTAGCCTCTATGTGTCTAATTAATTAGCATGATAAAGAAATGCACACAGAGAACATTACCTGCCCTCATAAAAAATCAATTTTTTGTCATTTTGCAATGATCAAGTAGTTCAAATGATAACAGTTTCCTTGAGTACCCCTTAAGTAGAGTCATAGAGAAAGTAGTATAGTATCTAGAGAAATAGCATTAAATTTTCAGGAAAGTTACCTTATTGATGTCTACTTGTCTCTTTATGCCAGACTAAAAGCTTGTTTCACTTTTCCTATTAAAGAATATGTAAGAAAAGTTTCTTTTATGTCTTACTAGAGTGTTCTTGTCCTACCTACCACCAACCCTCTGAGGTGCAAATGACCCTCTCTACCCAGAAGAAGAAACATCTCACAGATAATGAGTATTTCTTAAAGAAATCAAGAGTATGAGTTATACCTACACATTCCTTTCCATTAAAAAACCTAGTTATTCATGGAAACCAGATATAACTGGCTCTTAAGAAACACTAAACATGTCAGCACAGAAAACAATCTATTAAAATGTGGATAAAAATGGAGGCAAGCATTGACCCCCAAGTAATTTACATCTAAATCAATTGTAAAACTAGAAGAAGAAAAAAACACCTCAGAATTTTGGGGTACTCTTTTGATCTGCTCTAAGCAAAGAACAAAGGTGGGTCCTGCATGATGAGTATTTTTCTACATCAATGTTTGACCCCCTCACAAGGGGAGAAGGATCCAGAAGAAATACTCTTTGAAGAAAATAGAAGCCCAGAAGAAAATAAACCAGTTATCTTCTACTCTAATTGAATACCAGGATTCCAACACAGACAATGAAAGAGCTTTTACTCAGCAGACTTATTATGTAATATACTTTCAGATTGTTAAAAACAGAACTTTAAAACTTTGCTTATAAACCTGCTGTTACAGTCCAGGTACAACAGAAGTAGCATTTGGCAACAAAGAGAAGTACTGCTTAAAAACCACCCTCTCTATCTGCAAGTGATATTTTTAATTTTTATTCAAATCTGAGTTCTTTTAAGCTTGCCCTAGTTCTACTCAGCGCCTGAAATTGCTAGTCAAAATCAATTTATTGAGCAGACTTACATGGTCTGAGTTTTGATACAGTAATATAAGAAAGAAATCAAGGACAAAATGAATATTTCAGCACTCAGCATCTGAGTTTATTGGTTCCACATCAGGTGTGTCTAAAGATTCCCTCTGAGTGGCACAGTGTTTATGTTTCTACATGTGTTTAATGCCTTAATTTCACAAACAGCTTGGATTTTTTAAGCTCTTCTGACTCATTCACATGTGGTTGCCTAACATGAGCCCATATACCATTTGCTCACAAGAGTGTTGAAGATCTAATTAATACACCAAGAGCCTTGGCCTAAAAATACTGGGCTACCAGAAAGCTAGTCTGACCACTCTAATGTCTAGAAACTTCCTAATTTCTTAGCTCCATGTTTCAATATTATGTGTTAACATGGAATTCTAAGTTTAGGGTTAGGGATTTTTTTTCTTCTGAGTGCTGAAGTTAGATCCTAGGGGATTTAAAGGAAAAGTAAGTCCAAAGGTTTCCTTGCATCCTAAAGGCTGTGTTTTTTAAAAAAATAGACCATTTGTTAGAGCAGTTTTAGGTTCACAGCAAAATTGATCAAAAAGTACAGCGATTTCCCATTTACCCCTGTCCCCACACACTTAAAACTTCTCCCACTATTAACATCTCTCACCAGAGTTTAGTTTAGTTGTGTGTGTTTTTTACAATTGATGAGCTGACATTGACACATCATCATGACCCAAAGTCCATAGTTTACCTCAGGGTTCACTCTTGGTGTTTTACATTCTGTGGGTTTGACAAATGTATAATAACAGATATCTGTCTTCATAGTATCCTGCAGAATAGTTTCCCTGCCCTAAAAATCCTCTTTGCACAGTCCTATTCATTCATCTTTCCCCCTCTGGCCTGGAAACCACTTATCTTTTTAAAAAATCTCCATAGTTTTTTGCTTTTTCCAGAATGTCATATGTCTTGAATCACACAGTGTGTAGCCTTTTCAAATTGGCTTCTTTTACTTACTAATATACACTTAAGCTCCTTCATGTCTTTTCATGGCTTGATAGTACATTTCTTTTTAACGCCGAATAATATTCCATTATCTAAAATTACCACAGTTTATTCATCCATTCAGCTACTGAAGGACATCTTGATTACTTCCGAGTTTTGGCAGTTATGAATAAAGCTACTATAAACATCCATGTTCAAGTTTTTTTGTGTTCATAGTTTTCAATTCATTTAGATTAATACCAGGAAGCACAATTGCTGGATCATAAGGTAAGAGTATGTTTAGTTTTGTAAGAAACTGCCAAACTGTCTCTCAAAGTAGCTGGACCATTTTGTGTTCCCACCAGCAGTGAATGAGAGCTTCTGTTCTATATCCTTGCCAGCATTTGGTGCTGTCAGTGTTTTGTATTTTAGTTATTCTAATAGATATGTAGTGGTGTCTCACTGTTGTTTTAATTTGTAATTCCTTAATGACATATGATGCTCAGCACTTTTTATATCTTATTGACCATCTGTATATCTTCTTTGGACAGGTGCTTGTTAAGGTCTTTTGCCCACTTTTTAATGAGACAGTTTTTTGAAATCTAGTCCATATCTTAGTAGATTACAGGTATAAGAGAGAAGTAAGGTGCAGGGAGGTTACATGTGTGAACTCTGGAA